>NC_135793.1:2624558-2928823 GCF_051106095.1 Pogona vitticeps | reverse complement strand
ATGGGCAAGCAGGATTTCTGTCCTCCCCCTTTGGGGCAGTGGAGAAGAAAAGAGGGTCCCCTTTCTCAAGGAAAAAAAAGAGAGTGCTACAGTTCTATTACACTATGTCCTTTCTCCAGCAGTATTTCTCCCTGAGAGAGCACTCAAGAGACCTAACGGCTTTTACGAAAAATATCTAGAACTCAACAAATAACTTTTACGGACAGCAAGAGTAAAATGTTTTAAACCTCAATAAAAAAAACATCATGCATTAACTTCTGCTCTGCATCAGATCAGCTGAAAGGCTTTTCTGAAATAACTCTGGAAAAGTTTGTCTTAAAAATAGGAATAAAGGAAGAACACCCATTTTTAGAGAGAGATACACATAAAAGGTGATTTCCATGCAAAAGGTTGCGAGTGCACAAAATTTAACGCTAAATGTGACTTCAGGCACTACCCTGGCCCAAACGAAAGCAGAATTTACAGCAGTTCTACTGTCAGTAGTAGCTCCAAGTATAAATATTAATATCAGCCTTATTAACACTGGAATTTTACAAAAACAGATCATAGCAAGAATGCATTCATTTAATAAATAGACTTAATATAACTTATGCAGCCCGTAGTGCCCGTGAGTGCACACGCATATGCTGTGCACATTATACAGTAATAAAGTGAATTTCGAAAGCTGTGCATGTTTTATTCTATAAACTGTTACGCGCCCATTTTAAATAAAAAGATTCATAATCCTTTATGGGCTACTCTCCTGTGACACACAGTGTCACAAACATAGTGATGAAAATACGATATCGAAGCTAATCTACACATGGCTTTTTGTACAATTTTTTTATACAATCAAGAAAGAGATACAATTTGTATCAACAAACAAAAGGTCGTTTCTGGTTATTTGAGGCGTTGCTCTTGGCTGCTTCTACATCACACAAAAAAACTTTTTAAGGGCAAAGACTTGACAAATAAGGGGGTCCAATTCAGATTAAACTATGCATTTGGAGGATCCATTAATCAAACCCCCATTTTTCTTATTTAAATGCTAGTTTTTTTAAAAAAAATAATGACACACAAGCTAAACCCCAGGGCCAGTTGTGTGCTTCCAAGGTGAAGTTCAAAAACACAGGGTGCTAAAATCTGGATTCATCTACTGATGCTCAGGATAACATGATGTGCCGTCTCTGAACTATCTCAAACAGGCGGGAACAACATGCTGGAAGCCAGCCTGCAATTCCAGGAAATTGAAAGGAATGGAAACGAAAGGAAAAAAAGCTCTGATTAATCCTAATGACTATAACACTTGGCATTTTAGAAGGCCTGGAAAACAAACCTTGACATGGTTGTGAAACATTCCCACATCTGGAAATGACCATCACAGCACATGCAAGCTTTTCCTGAAATGCCTTCCGGTTCCAAAGAATTGCTGTGATAGATGAACAGATCCTATCATCCTTCATGGCACAGCATCCTCCCCTCAGCTCAGCACGAGTGTCGACAAGCAGAATAACACAAGCTTGCAAAGTTTCTTCTCGTTTTCCCACTGCTGTCGTCCCAACTCTGGGTAAGAACACCACTGCCTGGGTCGGGGGGAGCCCAAACCCTCCACCTCGTTTTATGGCAGACAAAAGAAAAAGATAAAAAGGAAGGAAGGAAGGAAAACGAGGAGGGGAAGGGGTAAGTATAAGCTAGGGGTACAAGCAGGTGCCACTTAGCTGGCTGGCTAACTTAAGGTATGTTGACCTCTTTGGAGAACAACACCAAGTGCATTCATCTGATACAAAGCTGAAGCAGCATCGCCTGCAATCCTGAGCATCAGTGCAAAATTTCAAGTAAAGGATGCAGGACGTCATTTTGGGTCTCCCACCCCACCACTCCTGAGATTAAAAAAAAATAAAATAAACACAAAAAACTGAAAGCAGCTTGCAAGCCCTTATCAAAACACCAGAAACAACCCTGACGGCAGCCTCACGTTCCGTGTGTTTCATAGTAAGAAACATTTAGGCAGTGTCACACCTTCTCATGAAGAAACAAAAGGCCAGAAACCGGGCCTTCTCGACTTTCATGAAAAAAAACTACAGTAGAAGTCAACAAAGTCCTAGCTCGAGAACATATCGAGTTAGTCGTGGTTCAAAAGATTGAAATACACATTTGGATCTAAAAAGGGTCTTCCAGTCAGTGCAGCTTTGTTTAAAAAAAAAAAAAACGAAAATGATAAAGCCACCACTGCCATAAATGCCTCTCGGAGGAGACACTGAGCTACAAAATTGCCCACCCCCTGAGCAGAAAAATACTCAATTGCGCAAAGATTGCCACCCAACAGAAGGACGACTCTGACCTTCCCAGGAAGTGAACACACACCTTTTGCATGGATTTCAAAGTGCAAACGCTTTAGTTGGTAGTCAAATCTAATTCCGGAGCACCCCTTCAAAAATGAGCTTGCCTTCGGCAACAATTAGGGTTTTTTTAAAGTCTTTTTTTTTCCCTTAATGGTAGATCTGCATATCCAACCAGTACAATTTCTTGGCCTTTGGTGGGTCGGAAACCCCACGGAAAGGGAAGCCGAATCAGATGTGGAATGCTTACCACGTTTGGCCTGCGATGAACTAGGTAGAATCAAAAGCTTGGAAACACCAACAGCAGTATTTAGAACTCTTAATGCCACACCAATATTATCTGAGTATTATTTTAATTCCTTTACTGGCAAGCCGCTTAGCAACAATATTGTTTTCCACCTGCAAGGATACTAGCTACAACTATCCGGATACTTTGCTATGCTTCAGGCATGCGCATGTTGGTTTCCCATCCCATCCTTTTAATGTTTGAGCAATGCTCTTCACTGCAAAGGGATACTTTGAGTGTGTGCAAAATGCCCCCCTCAAACATACACCAAATACCGGACATCTCTAAAGAGTCTCTTCATGCTAGAGACCCATGCAAAAACCCTTTGCAACTCTGAGACAAGTCTACCGCTTAGACTAATTTCCTTACAAGCTTCTTCCTGTGAAGATTTTCATCTGCACGCATCCTTGGTTGAACTGGCCAATTAGTACTGAAAACTACACACTGACTCATGAAATGCAACTGTGTGCCGTTTTGAAGGACCTGTTTTAGACCTACCAATCTGTGACCTTTTGGGTTCAACATATGGTACATCCATGCACAAGGTATGCACTTCCTGTCAAAAGCCATTTTTTTAAAAAAAATCCCTGCTTTAAAAATTTTTAAATACTCGTAATACAGTCTGCTTTTACAGAATGCTTCACACATCTTAAATAATTACTACAATAATATACAGACTTGCATACCACCGGTTGGAACTATTTACAAGCAAAGGATGATCTCTCGCAGACCTCCTCCACTGAATGCTTGCACAGGATTTTCCATTAAGGACGCATCCAGAATGTGGGAACAGAACTTCTTTCTAACGTCCTGTTCTTAATTTGGCAACGATCAAGGCCGCCAGCTGTTGCGCATCGGTCACGTGGGGGTTCTTCTCCATAACCGAGAGGACCACACTTGCGGGGAAAATGTTACAGAGATTCTTATAGGTTTGATACTGATGCTCCGGGATGATGTGCGGCTCCTGGAGGTCGCCACAGACCCCGACCCAAGGGTTGCGCCACAGCTGCTCCATTTTCTCAGGCATGCTCCTCACCATGACCGGCTCGTAGCACGGCTGCATGAGGTTGTTGCTCAGCGGATAGGAATGGTAGGCGTAGGTGTCGGTCGGGCACGGCAACGGGTCCCAACTGGCGTGCTGCTCTCGGCAGAGGGGCGGCCTCTTCTGCCGCGTGGGGTTGCTCTCGTACAGCCGCGAGTCAGAGATGCTGTCCATCCTCGTCATGACCAGGGCCCGGCTCGGCTGCGGGGTGGCCGACGGGTGAGCGTTTGGGGGCCCGGGGTAATCCCCCGGGCAACTGGACCGTGCCCCAAGGACCGGGTGTTGGGCGTGCAGAGCTAAATGGGAACTCGAGTGCTTACGAGGAAGAAGTTTAGACCCTTCCGTGCCGTAGCTCTGAATTCTCGTTAAGGCCTCGTGATAACCGTGAGAGAAGGGCTGGAGGCGGGTTTGGGGCGGGAGCCGAGCCTTCACATTGTCTTCAGGGTTTCCATCTCCTACACCCAGATACAAGTCGCTGTACGAAGAGTAGGAATCGTTGCTTGTATGGCTGAGGCAACTGTCGGGACAGGGGCTGGAATTCCTCGAGTACATGCCTTGGTCCACATCCGCCCCGTAATAATCGGCATTATGCACGCTGCTGATGCTCAAATTGGAGAAGTCGCTGAGCATGGAATAATAGCCGTGGTCTCCCAAAGACTCGTATTTTGGATACTGATCTGTGTAGCTGATGGATGTGCCGTGGCTGTTGGTGACCAGGATGGGGGGATACTGCACACTGGCCATATGCTCCAGGGAGGATTTCTGGTGCGTGAACTGAGAGGAGCCCGGAACGGGGCTGCTGGCCGACCGAGTATTCAGCGCCCCGACAGCGTGGCTTTTGGAAGCAGGGATGGTTGGGACGCTTAACGCCGAAACGAGGGAAGGGACGGAGCTGGCCTCGGACTTCCGCGCCATCGACAGCCTGTCCTCCGGCTCCACGGCCACGGACCGGATGCTCGGGTCGGACTGGCGTTTCGGAGCAATGCGCTTGACTTCGGAAGCCACCTCGCCTTTGGAAAGGCCCGTCCCAGTTCCGCATTTAGCCAGGGCGCCTTCACTCATCGTCTTCCCCGCAGATAATCTGGCACTGATGCGAAGCTCGTCTGCCACGGATCTCAAGGGCTGGTTGGCTCGTTCTGGGTGGTAATATTTACATTTGTGCCCGTAGGTACACTTTTTCCCTGAGAGGGGAAGAAACTGTTCAGACTAAGCATGACCTTCGCAACAAACATATCTTGAGCAGCAAGATATGCACCTCTAAGATGTGCACCTCTAACTAACCTGAAGTGCCTTTCTCACTGGGTTGAAAAATATGTTCGGATGCTGAATAACCTCTAGTTTCATTCCCTGCTATTTTTTTCTCCAGTGATGTGAACCATATAAACAGTTCTCTAAAGGATGGAGAGCCAAACCAGATGCAAAAACAGACATATACATGACTGCATGGCTGTTTTTTGTTCCTTAAAGAGCAAGTGCCAAGGAAAGAACCAGATCCAGATTGGAGCTGTGCTGTGTGAAGGAGAAGGGGTTTAATCTTTTATTCCCTCAAATACAGTTCCCACTTGAATGCCCCTCCTGAGACCCCCTGTGCTTCTAACTGAGTAGAAAACGGAGCATGCCAAGGGCAAGTCACAAGCCCCCATGTTGTGTCTTGCTTGACAACGAGACACAGAAGCTTTTCCTTTGCAGCAGGTTCTACCCACCTAAGTGAAACATGCCCCCCACACATTCTTGCCAAGCTGCTACCACTGACTATCCCATTCAGCACTGCTAAAATAACTTCCTGCCAACAATCACAAAGTCAGGCGATTTGCTATGACTTCTGAGTTTTATAAATGGCACTGATTTCTGATGCTGTTCTCTCAAAACAGTGAAGCAATGTACGTACACTCACCGTAAGGACACGGCTGTTTTTTGTGTTCCGGAATGACAGGCTTTTTCCTTAAGAAGTTTTCAAGGCTAGGGCCATGGCGCCCTAAGGGGTCATCAGGAGGCATAAACCTGGGGGGGGGGGGAGAGAAAACAGGCGAAGGTTTACTGCTTGTAGTAAAATGCAAGGATAGAGACACCAACAGCATGTCAGGAAATCCCTGGTTCTATTCTTGTCACATAGATGATCTTATCAGGGTGTCACAGGAAAAGTCCTGCACTCTCTGCTTTTCCTTCCCCCAAACCCGTAAAGCCTGCTGGAAAAAAATGGGCAAAAGCCAACCAGAGCACTGATGGCCCCATTTCTCAATCAGGAAAGTTTAAGGGGCTTGCGGTTTTTCTAGTTTAGAACAATGCTTACAAATTGGGGGAACAGAGTGATGAGAGGGGAATAAAACATCTACATGATTTTAGAGCAGTCGTTTCCAACCTGGGGTCCCCAGATGTTTCTGGATTACAGCTCCCAGAAATCCCAGCAAGCAGTGAGTGGTGAAGGCTTCTGGGAGTTATAGTCCAAGAACATCTGGGGGGAGGTCCAAGTTTTGGAACCATGGCTTTAAAGGGTTGCTGAACATGTTAGTGACAACACAGGCAACACACTCTGAATGCACAAGTACTATATCACCGATTCACAGAAATATTGCACATTTGTAAGGTAAACGGAGAGAGGACACCTACTTGTCATTCACAAAGGAATACATCAGCAAACGTTCCTCAATGAATTTCTTCCACTCGGGCTTTTCGTTCTGCAGGTCACGATAATTGTCATTGGACACAATGATGCCATCAGAATCGTAAGCCAATTTCACGATGAAGCGATCGTCATAACAGACCACCCTCCTCCCTTGAACTCTCCGAGAAGGGGTGAAGACCAGAATTTTTTCTTTCTCCAGTTTGTGCAAAATTTCTTGATCTGTAAAATCAGGTCAACAGACACACCTGTTAAAATCAAGGCACCGAGGTCAAGAAATATTTCCTGAAGATGGTCACGGCTTGCAGATATCAGCAGGCGATCCTGCTGACAGGTTTTAATATTGCCCCCTTAGAGGATGCAGCTGTCAGCTGCATTCAAGTACTGTTAGGGTATTCCACAGAAAAGAGGCAATAATCTGTAGCCCTTCTGACCAGGACGAGCTTCTGCTTTTCATACCACGTATCGTACAGACCTGTCTTCCCTTGGACTTTCCCAATACTACATTTCCCCCCTATCATAATATGCATGATCTTCTGGAACAACTTATAAAGACTGTAGCAGGGACTCGGGCAACTGGTTGTGGCCCATGTAAACTGCTTTAGGACAATACTGAGTGAAGGACTAAATTGCTGAAAAAAGGGAAAAACGTTGGAGGATGCAGACGCTTGAACAGAATTATTAAAATCAACAGGGCAGGACTCGTCAACAAGCAGTTAAACTCCATGCTAATTTCAGAGAAACTGTGGGACACCTGCCCTTCTCTGGATCACACCAGTATTAACAAGTTTACTACACGGAGACTGGCTTGTTTTCCCCAGTCAACAACAGTGAATTCCATTTTTTGTGGAGAGGAATGCCACAAGCATGTTCTGGACTCACGAACACGCTAAGATTCTTCCAAGCTAGTAAATCTTGATCCTCAGAATATGCTACAGCCACATGACAGGAAAACAGAGCTGCTTTTTGGCATTTCCCAACAGTGTAAAGTTGGCATACAAAACATAGTAATTTAGAGACCTCTTCCCGGGAGTCTGCAAGGTATGATAATATGCCTATGTTTCAATATGTGTCCCATCTTTAACCATGGTTCAAAAGCTGTGGGGTAATAGGATTTTTAAAATTCTGGAGTATGGAATACACAAATTTCAAGAGGCAAGACACGTTCAGTGACTTAGAACAGGTCCCAATACTGGCTAAGAGGAAGAGAGGTGTTTCTTGTAGATGTCTGCACACCTGAGAGAGCCAGAGAAAGAGAGAATAATCTCTCTCATGCAGAATTATCATCAAATCAAAGCTCTATTCAGGTTGTATTCAACACTTAAAGAAAGGGCCCCGAAACCCTTCCTCCATGGGGAAAATGCCAACTTCGAAGAGCAAATGTTCTTGTTCATGTGGAGGTACTCCTTGGGAGCAACAACCTTGAGCTTCCAACATTCTTATTTGCGTAGAGCAGTGGTTCCCAACCTTGAGTAACCCAGATATTCTGGGACTACAACTCCCAGAAATCCTGGCCACCACAGCCAGTGGGGAAAGCTTCTGGGAGTTGCAGTCCAAGAACATCTGGGGACCCAAGGCAGGGAACCACTGCTTTAAAAAATGCCACTAATATCCACCATTGTGGCACTTCTTCATCTCGGCAGCAGCAACTGTTCCACCAAGAAAAAAAAAGTCCTCATTTGAGTGCCTACCTGTAATGGGTGCATCTGGTCGTGACTGCTCTTTCCTCCATGCAGGCACAAAAACTGTAATATCTTTGTGACCTTTCTCCAGAAACCAGTCAACGGCCAACTGAATGCCTCGACAAGAAAATCCTTCTTTATTCCCATGGCTGAAAAACAGAGTGAAGTGATTCAGCTACCCTTGATGTTAAGCATTGTGATTTTACTTGCTTTCTAAAATACCTAAAAACAGACAAGCTGCTAGATGGCAGCCATCAGAGAGGTAGACGTGATGAGGAAGGTAAACGTTAGATTCCTGCTCAGCCACAGAGCCTACCTGGCGGTCACAAACCTGTCAATGGGGATGCTGTCTTACTGGTGATGAGCAATGTGTTTGTACTCTTAACCGCCACTAGAGCAGCTACACGGACCACAAATCTTTTGCCCCTAGTTTGTTCAACCTGATGGCAGAACCCAGCAGGAGCCAGTGTTCTGGCTTGTTTCAGCACCTGAGTTTGTTCTGAAGGCACCTCTCCGGCTTGCTGAAGAAGATACCAGCTGAACGCCTGTTCTGACAAGATCTGACACATCACTAAATAACATACAGAGGGAAGCTTTAGAGTTTACTAAGTTGCAGCCACGGCAGGCAAAAAGGACTGGATACCGTACATGGCATGTTTGCTTGTCCACAACAAGCCCAGAATCCTTCAGGATCCTGCCTTGTTATGATGCTCCCTGTTTCTTATTCCAATTATCTTACAGATGATTGGGAAGCTAAGCAGCAAGAGCACAGTCTGTCTGTGTCATGATTTCCATAGTCTGTAGAGGACTCTAGAAATCATCCTGACTTTTATAGACGACTGATTGGATGAAATGTGAAATTAAAACAGAGTAAGACTGATGGCTATAGTTTAGCAAATAATACGAAAAAGATCCGGAAGACCACTTATACATTTCATAATATTTTTTAGGAACAAAACAATAATTTCAGTCAGTTTTAAGAGGACCTTCCTGAAACACTGCTGATTCACAAATGTATATATAGAGCCATTATAGAATATGAACAAAGCTTTGAAAAGTTACTTAAGTAAATGCTATTCTTACCAGGTAAATGTAGGTCTTTGAACATTAAAGTCAGATTTTCCACAGTAGCATACTGCAAGAAACTTAGTCTTAAGCTTATCTACTCACAGATAAGACCCCATCAGACTTACTTCAAAGTACGAATAGATTACAATCCTAATAGCTATGTATGAATACCCTCAAATCTGAGATATTACATACATTAATGAACAGAACTTAAATTCATCATTCACAGACTTTCTAAGTTTCAGTGTCTGAAAATATTGATCTGTTTACTCTTGCTGATTCATATCTATTGTCATGCTGATCTGTATTTCAATTGTGAGAGTTTATTTATTGAATAGACCCATGTTTTATGACAGTATTTTAAATAAAAGAGACGTGTGGTGTAAATAGCTAGAATCCTATTGCGCTGCTCCGCTGATGCAGCAAAAGTGAGGTCACGGGCAGTGGCAGATTGCTAATTAAAGAACCCCTGTTTCCATTTCGGGGTGCATGTGACTTCCTTTCATTATGCATGAGTAGCACATGTCCCAACATGAAGCAGGGACTCCTTAACTAGTGGCAATCAATTGAGGCCACTGACGACACTCCAGGGCAAGCAGTTATGCAACAGGATTCTGACAAGCACAACAAAATAAAATTAAAGAAACAAATGGAGCACAATGGATGCATTCTTTAAATACATTCTACTAGTGCCAAGCCACCTCATTGCCACGTTGCTTCCATCAATGACGATGGGTCTCAAGTTGTCCGAGCTGTCCACCACTTCTTCTTCCAGAGACAGCTCGGGACTGGCCGTCTCCTTTGTACCGGTACCAGACGTGCCGGGGGTACTCCTGGTACTGGCTTGCCCTTCGTTCTCAGCCTTGTTTCCAAGTCTCACAAGCTCTGCCAAAATGTCATTAATGAGAGCGTCGGGCCCCAGCTTGTTCAACACAGCTTGGATCTGATCTCCTGCGTATCCCAGTTTTAAAGCAAAATCAATTTTAGCTTGGTATTCTTTGTTCGTGTTTGTTTTATCGTCTTCCAGTTTTAGATCCTGAAGGAGGCTGCTCTGGGAGAAACTCGGTCGATCCAAGCACGGAGAGCGGCAGAGCTGACGATGGGGCTTGTGCGGCATCTCCTTCCCCGGCCGCAGCACGGCACTGCAGCTGTTCCTGGCGCAAGGCTGTTCAGGCTCGCTCTCCGAACTCGTCCATTCGTCCGACTCCGCGCTGCAAGGCCCGCCATCCTGCCCGGCCGTTCTGTCTTCCTGGGAGCGCCTCTTCTCCATGGTCAACCTTTCCACCATAGACCAGGCCGTCATCACGGTTACCTTCAGGCCAGGTTACTCCCCAAGTTTCCTCGGTGCTGAGACCATCCCGAGTCGGTGCTCCGCTACGAAGTCACGCCAGTGACTTGAGAAGCTGCATTTGAGAGCTGGTACACAGAGGGCTGATCGTACGTTCCTTGGAACAAGGAAGAGCTGGGGAGGGGGGAGAGAGAGAAGGAACATATGACACACGGCATTAGCTTTTATTAACTAATGCAAAACAATGAACGTGCTTACGAAACACATTTTTATTCGATTTTACTGTTCTGTTACGGTTTTCTTCACAGCAAATTTAGTTCCATTGCCCCCATTCTCCCAGTGACTGCATCAGAGACAGTAACAGCAATTACACTTGCACCGCCCACATACGTAATTCACTACTGAAGTCAATGCATTGTCAGATAGCTGCCTGTCACAACATCAGTTATGAATTAGAAACCATGTCCCCAATGTGGAGAAAGGAAAGAGATGTGCTTGAACCCCCTCACCCACATGCTGAAAAAACTATGTTATGAGTCTACACGGTCATATCGTGCAGCTCTGACTACCTGCCAAAACACCTGGGAGTCACACAGTCGGCTCATAGGTGCCGATGGCTCTTCTCAGTGATTCGCCTTGGAAGGAACTCAACTTTAATGTCGCCTTCTCCAATGTGGTGCCTTCTGGATGTGTTCAACTACAAACTCCGTAAATCCCAGCCAGGTGAGCCAATGACTGTGCTAGCCGAGAATGAGGGAGCTGAAGTACAATACCCATGGAAAGTGCTAGGTCAGGGAAGGTTTTTAGTCAGTGTACCTTTGAGGTCTGAGACATCTTGCTGAAGGTGAGAGGTGGGCATATGCCAGTGTCTAAGGATGATCAAAACTTTTTTGTACTCCCTACTGTTTTAAGGGGCTAAATAAATTTACTGTATTTTTTGCTCTATAAGATGCACTCCCCCCAAAAAAAAAGTGGGGGGGGGATCTGTGTGTCTTATGGAGTGAAGCTGGTGATTTCACCCCCACTGGCCCCACGGGGGGGGGACAGGGTGAGCCTCCAAAGAGTCCTAGGGTGTGTTCCATAAGACGGACCTCTCCATAAGGCTCACCAAATTTTTAGGAGAAGAAAACAGATTATTATTTTCCTGTTTTCTTCTACTAAAAATTTGGTGCGTCTTATGGAGAGGTGCATCTTATGGAGCAAAAATACGATATTTTATGTCACTGCTGGCATAACCCTTAGACTAACAGGATGACATTTAATATTAACAGGAGTTCTGTTAAATCAATTATCCACTGATCCGGGTATAAAATGCGCCCTAGCAGGAATATAGAACTAAAACTGCTGTTTATTTTTAAAAATCTCAATAAGGGATAAAGCTTGGTGGTTGCTCTAATAAAGACACGGTATGCATCTTATAACACATCTGCCAATTCGTTGTGGCAGCATAAACTTCCACACAGGACTTCAAGAGCAGAATTACTTACCAAAAACAAGAAGTTTCTTCTAGAAAAGCTATTTACTTTTATTAACATTTTCAAAAGCACCTTTAGCCCCTTCCGGGACTTTTCCTCAGCTTGTTCAAAACGCAATGGTAGCTCTGCTCGCTTCCTCAATTAAAATCTCACCAGGCACCTACCGGCCAAGCCCTATCTGCCTGCACACTTGCATCTCCGTCCCAACTGGCTTCTTTAACATCCAAGCCCTCCCTGGCTCACTTCTTTATTGGGTCCAGCAGGCTGGCTCCTTTTTTATTATTTTTTTTTAGCCCAGCTGTCTAGCCAACCTAACTTGGTCTAAATCCAAGCTTATACTTAAGGTGTCAGCCCTTTCCTTCCAAATCCTCACTCCCACCGGATGGGCTGTCACTCTTCCTCCACTGCACCTGGTAAAGGAATCTTTAGGAGGATGGATCATTGACCATCACAAGACCTTCATTTGTGCTTCCTTCTACCCCACAATCCAGCCACATTTCCATCTAGATACAGTTCTATCATTTTAACTGTTTAAATAATATTCTACAGATATAACAGAATTGTGTTCATCCATGGGCCCAACACAGCTGGCTCGATAGCTCAGTGCTTAAGTCTCTGGCTGTGGAAGTTGGATTTCCCACTTTGTCTCCCAGGGGAACAGCCAACCTGGGTGGCCTTGGACCAGCGGCACAATCCCAGAAGCACCCCCAGAAGAAGGGAAGGGGAAACCATTTCTGAGTGCCCTATACCTAAAAAAAAAAACACCCTGGAAAGGGTCACCATAACTCAGAATTGACTTCATGGCATGCAATTATGATGATGATGAGCCCCAACACACACTCCTCCCCAGCATTTCTGTCTCCTATCCTCTTCTGGGGGTTCAGTATGAATCCTTGCAGCTATCAATTACCTCTAGACCCTACAGAGGTTCATAGGGACCAATAAGGCAAACGTATGATAGACTAGCAACATAAGTGGTAAGGGGGAAGGGAGACATTGGACTATCAATTTTCATAGAGATTGACCCAAGTAGATAGAAGTTCTGAATTCTGGTGACTGCATGCATGTTATGTCCAACCAACCAATTTCCCAGCAAAGGTGGGGGTGGGGGAAGAGACTGGCAAAGAAGTACCGCTAATAATCCTTTTTTCCCCCCCTTTCTGACACGTGGCCAAGGAAAATTGAACTTAAGAAATAAACAAAGCAATTGGGAAACTCCAAGAAATTACAGAACGGTGTTTTGCCATCTGGAATGCTTTGCTCATTTCAACTTTAAAACACATTATGGCCCTTGCTTTCTGATACAGAAATTGGAAAGGAAGCAGCTGAGTAAGCCGATCCCTCCTTTAGCAATCCAGGCGAACTATGCAAATGAAGAGGGGGAATTCTAAGTCTAGGAAACACATTTATGTGTATGGGGCTTGTTTTCATTACGACATCTACAGATGGAGAATTACACCAGGCAGACTTACTTCCTCCTGCCACCGATGACGGTGTGGCCGTTGGAAGGATCAGCAGACGTATCATCAGCCACCTGTGGGCATTCATTACATAGACTGACTATTCAAGTGACACCTTGAGAGACAGACAGAAGACCCCAAGAACAACAGGACTGAGGGAGATGTCATCTTAACTTCACTGTCTCCATCAGTTTCACTACTTAAGAGTCTCTCCTCTAAAGAAGCTCCCAATATAGGCTGGGAAAGAGCTAAATGGGAATCTATCACATGCACGACTAGCAGGGCTGGGACACCCATCTATGACAATAATCAAATCAATTATAATTCAAGTCACTCGGTTTTAAGTTAAAACCTCCATGGAAAGAGCAGTCTACCTTCCTAGGACACCACTGTGAAATCACTGGACAGTAATAAGGCAACGGAGGGTACTTTGCAAACAGTCTGTCAGAAAGGACCGCTACACCCCTTGGGAATCAGGAAACCTTTGCCCTACAATTTTGCACTTTTCTTTCTCTTTACACAGGCATTTTACCCAAAAATTGAACATTTCTTTGGATAGGCAAACAACACTTAAGAATAGTTTTCATTCGTCACAAATCACATTAAGTACCCTGAACTTTGCAAATTCACCAAAAACAGATGTAGATGAAATTCTACACTGGCTGAAATCTAGTGTAAGTGGCAACTACAGCAGGCCCATTGAATCAGTAGGGATTTGGTGCATCAACACCTATGCAAGTTCCACTGATTCAATGGGCCTATTCAAGTTCTGACATAATACCAGATTTCAGTTACTGCTTACTACACATATGACTGTTTGTGGAGCTCATACAGGTTTATGGCAATATATGGAACGTAACAGAAAACATGGTGGCCGCCCTGTGGCCCACTGGCAGCATTTGGTTTTCCCCTGGGGCACTTCTGTGGTCTCCAAGGGGACCCCAACTTCTTCCCCCCAAAGGAAAAGAAATTAGAGTGGGGGGGAGACCTACTTCTGCTCCAGAAGGCCCCCAGGGACAGTAATTTTCATTTTAAGGACCTCAGGTTGGCAGTTTAAAAAAACTTCCCTTCAGAACAGGGAAAAAAAATCAGAAACAATGTCTGAAATCGACAGAAAGTCAGTGATACCCAAATGCCACTAAAGTAGGAACTCACTGTTTCTGTCAAAAAATTAATCTGGGTTGGAAGGATTATGACCTCAGAGGTACCTGTAGGCTTCCCCACTTGTACTTTCTGCACTATCTCAAATTATCAGTCTGTGCAGTTAGGAGGCATAGTTACAGCTGCTCAAACGTTATTAAGAACAACTTTAAAACTTGCACAAAAGGAGACACCAGGACATACAAAGCAAAGCAGAGAAGACAAAACAGAAATGCAATTGTAAGTAATGGCGAAAATTTCCAGACAGACTTATGAAGAATCTTTAAATCAGAAATTATTTTGTCTGTTCTAATGATGATGATGTGCTGTCAAGTCAATTCTGATTTATTGCAACCCTTGTCAGGGTTTTGCACTCACTCAGAAGTGGTTTCCCATTCCCTTCTTCTGGGGGCATTTCTGGGGACTGTGCAGCTTTCTGAAGGCTACACAGGATGGCTCTTCTCGCAAGAAGCAAAGTGGGGAACTGAACTCACAAACTCTGCATACACTACTGTAATTGCTAGTGAAGTCCCAAGGTAACAGTTTGATCAAGTATTATTTGCACTGCTGAACACCTTGTTTGTCAGTAACTATACAAAGTTCTCTGCCTCTAATATTCTCTTGTGCCCCTTGCTATGAAGATGAAGGCTAAAAAATACAGGACCATCTCTTTTCTATACTTAAAGCGAAGGCATAACTAAGTCTGGAACTGCTCTTCTACAGCGAAGCAACCTAGAGAGGACACACCACCCGTCCCCGCGTATCTCCAAATTGTTTCCGCAACATAATTTTATTCTCACAGAAAAAGCTAAAGCATGCAAAATGCAATGCTATCAAGAATACAAACAACTGGGAGGAATTTAAAGGTTCAGGCTTTGGCAGGTGGAGGGTTAACTACTTTGCTCCCCACACTTTGTCCATTTGAAACTGTCCACAAGTGTGACTCGCAGACTTTAAAAGCAGATTAAGATCTACCTCCAAGCACCCAGCCATACTCACTTCCGAGGGCCTTTAATAACGACACCAGCTCCGCTGTCATCCACGCTGAAGACTTACACGCCTAGCACTGTGCCGCCAGGGCTGCGTCTGTCTGCGTACAGGGGTTTTCTATGGATGCATTACGAAAGCTGCTCTCTGCAGAAACACACCCACTTCCATGACTCACTGGAGTTTCTGCGGCTGCTTCTTTTTTTTAAGTGTCAACTTAGGTTGAGAAGCTAATAAGAAAATTCAGCTGTGTCACTTTCCCCATTAAACGGGGATGGGGAGGGGAGGGGGAGGCCGAGTCATGTGACAAGAAGCATGACTGCCTCTACATTAATGTTTACGAGGCGTAATTATGTCTTGTTTTAATGAAAAGCATTCCTGTGCCATTACTACATTTTGAGAAACGGACGGGGGACTGTGTTTAGAGCCCTGCCAGTCTGGATTCCAACTGTTCCAATGAACTTCCACACTTTTGCCTGTGTGCCCCCTGCCCACACACACACACACCTAGAATGACACGTTTAGGACCCACTGAAGTATCCGAACAATGCTGCCTATCTCTGAGTATGAGAAACAGAGTGACCATTACATCCACTTGGGGTCCAGTCTGTCCCCAGTTTCCACTGCAAAGAATTTCCTTGACCTCATGGGGGTTTCCTTGCACCACACGAAGAACATGACTATGTATGAACGTGCTATTGTGTTGGTGGGCCCTCTGCTGGTCTTGGCACCCCATGACACCCTCCTGATGGCCATTGTGCAGGGCGTGCTCCAACTATGGGCATCAAAAAATGAACAGGATATGCTCTCTTTGAAGGATAGTTCATTATTTGCCCACACTTCAAGGTCCTGGGCCATACAAGCATGCTGTAAAGTTCATGTGGTTTTAAGAGCATCTTTTGCAGCCTCTGGGCTATCACAGCACTTTCGCCAAAACCATTACAGTACAAGGCAATTCATCAAACCTTTTGAATCAAACCGAGAAGCTCCAACCCCGGGAGAAACACCCAGCAGTCACGTCTCTCAAGTTTGAAAAATGCAGATTGTTCCCATCTTTCTCCTTCTGTCCATCGTACATTTGTATCTTTTGAACAAGAATCCACTGTGTTTTTAGGTTTCACAAAGGACATTTTCTGGTGTTCAAGCTTGTTGGACTAACCATCTTTGTTGGCAGGACAGAAGAAGGACGCCCAAGGTCAAAGTTCTTTACTGCTAAGCTTTCACCCCTCTTCTGCAGCTAATAATAGGAATTCAGAAATAACCAACTTCTGTATTATTTGCTAGGTTACCTGCTTCCTTCATGGGATACCATGAAGTCTGGTACTGCTTATATAAACTATATACAGTATATATATAACAATGACAATTAAAATGGAGACATCAAACAATGGCCAGAATCCTGCAATGAGAATAGACTCACTGGCTCAGTGATATTTACTAGCTGCCTTGGGTCCTTTCGAGGAGAAAGGTGTGGTAAAAATATTTTACATGGTTTATTTAAGTTCTGAATTTGTTTGATATGTGCCATCAAGTTGGAACTGACATAATGATCTCAAGAGGCATTCCAAGGTTAGTGAGATATTTAAGGAATGGCTTTACCAGTGAGTTTCCATAGCTGAGCAGGAATTCGAATCCAGGTCTCCTGAGTCCTAGCTGGTCACTTTATCCACTATACTGCATTAGATATCTAAGTGCTGAATTATCATCCAGCAATTGATTCAACAGGTGATAGCCAGTAGTAAGTTGCAATTAGAGTAGGCCTACTGAATCTGTGGGAATTTGTTGAGCTAACATCTATGTAAGTTCCACTGCAATGAGTCTACTCTAATTGTGACTTACTATTGGATTTCTGCTTATAAATCTACTTTTAATTGAGATTAGTCATTAGTACACTGACCTAAATGCAGTAAGTTGATAAAACTTAATTTGCAAACAGATCATGGTTTAAAAGATACATGAACATCACCTAAATCATTACTGTAAATAGATATGATTATTCCCCTGCTGTAGATAATACTGTCTTTCATTGTATGTGACAGTGCTAAAAAAAAGAGTCAAACTATAAACCATTTCAAAGCTTTAAACCTTTGTACAATAATACAGACTCTCTTGTACAAAACATATTTTGAATCCCAATGAAGGAAAGGGGGGAAACAGTACTACAACCTTCTAAGTTGTGACATGAAAATATTTCATCACTCAGAAGGGAAAACTCTGCACTACAGCTTTAAGTGTTTAAGCCTCTGATGCCCATTGCTTAGCAACCGGGCATCCTTACCTAAACACCGCTTTTCAGGAGAGTCACGACTGACTGGCGGAGTTGATAATGCAATTCAGAAGGAACATGTATTTGAGAAGTGCTTGAATTCTGTTCACATAGTGCTGTGTTTCAAGTATCAATACACTTTTCTGTACAATAAAATAAAGAGAAAGCGCTTTCCCAGTAATTACATTCTACAAGATTATAAGATGATGGAAAAATAGTAATTTTTCAATTGCATGTTTTCCATTCTGGCTTTAGAAGCATGAAGGCATAAGGACAGCTAAATCACGGTGTACAGTGGTGTTTTATACAAATAAAGGGGAAAAAATATATCCAGAATCCCCCAGAGGACATTTGAGGGAATCACTCAGTACTGTACATATAAGGACATGATATATATGCCAAAGACTTTACAGCTGCCCTTGAACATTCAAAGTCCAGAGAAATCAATAGGAGTTTTCCACAGGCAAGTTCCACGTAGCCGAATTCTGTTCCCAAAAAAACCAACCACCACCGCCACCAAAATGTAATCAGAAGTCCTTTAGCTTAGAGGCAAGGAATTTTACTCCAGTGTTCCCAGTGGTGGAAGATCGTGACCAGATTCTTGTGTTACTGAAGCGCTACGAGTCGAAATTTCCAAGTGCTTTCAAGGGCACAGGACATTACAGTAATACAGCCGAGACAATCACCAGAACATGGAGTGCCAAAGAAACTGCCCTTTGGGTTTCTACAACACTGTTGAGTGCAGGAACATGCCCACACTGCATACTTGCTCCTTCATGGGAACTGAAATCCACCATGAACAGGTTTTATGTATTGCCAGCACCCCTGGGAAGCACCATTCTACAAGGCCTCCCTCTTCTTCAAAACTGCGCTTCGGTTTACTGGGCCACGTCCAAGTCCGTAAGCAAGTACAGAATCCAACTCAGACAAAGAGACAGCCGGCGATATATCAAGGGCACCAGACTCCAAATCTCCAGAGCACGTCACAATCTGCACCCTACAGATATTCAACAGCATGGTGGTTGAGCTTGAGCCTGGCAGGACTCCACAGCTCAGAAACCACAGAGTCAAACAGAAATCCCCAAAATTCCTAAACCTCTTTGACAAGCAGGAGTGGAACTATCATGTCAAGATGTTCCTCAAAACAACGAGTCAGTGTAACAACAGTGACTGCAGTACGAACAAGAAACATAAGCCATTTAGCTCTTAGGTACGGAAAAACTCCTAATGGCTCCCATTAAGCTTGGTGTCAAAGTCTACCGAATGCTGTTGGAATCCATACAGGACTGGAGGATAGGAAAATAGAGAAGGAAAAGAATACCCAATTCTTCCAGGAAGCAGCATCACTAGGAACCCGTTTTAGCTCCCTGGGAAAACCGAAAGCTACACTTCCTCATTCATTCAAATTAGAGGAAAATGCAAGTAAAATACGTCCCCCCCCCCCCCCCGAAGACAAAAATAACAGCATCTCCAGGGTTTGGACAAGTGGATAGGGACATATTTGGAAGAACAATTAACACACTAATTGGTGGATCAATGAAGGCATTTATCACTAATACGAGTGCACGGTAGATACAAGGGTTAAAATCTGCATCTCATACTGAAAAGAATTCCTACTTTTGGCCCAGGGTAGTGATTAATTCCAAGGGTTAATTTTCCCATGACATCCTTTCAAAATTTATAAACTGGACTATCACGAGGAATGCTGACTCCGAGTCCCTCAAGTTTGACATTAATAAATCTCCTTTTGATAAAGTCATTTCAAGCACCAAACATTTACATTCTGCAGATGCAAAGTACCGGGGGAGAAACAAACAAGACAACACTGAAAAGAAATATTGTAGTACAAAAAAAGCTTTACTAAAGAGACACTAACATCTAAATGCCCAAGCAGATCTGGCACAGAAAACAAGTGCTCAGATATCCAAAGATCTTCCTCCATCACACATGAAGCACAAACATCGGGCCTAAATCTTAGGAAAGGACAGTATTTGAATTGGCATGGCTGTCAAAATCAGAAAAAATATTGCTTTATAAATTAACCAGACACATTCTGAAAGAAAAAGAGACAGATTGTGCCCTGTTAGTCACACCATCTACCTAGTATCTGAACCTTGCTTGCTATTTCTGTGTTAACAGAAAAGGGAATGGATGGCTTAGAATAGAAGATGCTAAATCTTAGCAGTCGATACAAGACACCTTCACCTGTTGCATTCATCTCTCCTTTTCTCACTCTGCAAACTTCACTAGGAAGATTTTACTTAAATGCAGAAGAAAAGCCTAACAAAACGAAGGCTAGCAAGGGAAATCAAAGCAACAGCAAGTTTTCTAGCACAAGCCCTGTTCCGTGAAATAAACGGACCATCTCATGTTCCTCCACAGCTCCCCTTCATTCCAACAGGACACGTCAACATTCTGCAGAACAATCTCTGGTTGAATTCTTAAGTCTGTACATTGAGAGTGGACATTACAGGAGGCAGCCGTGCCTTTCCTCTACTAGAATGGGAGGCTCTGTTTACTCAGTGAGGCATTTAGAGTCCGTTCAACCAAACCGTTCTTGCATTATTCCAAAGAATGTGTGACATGGCACAACAAATTCCAAGCTTGTGGCTCAGAACAATCTGAAAAGGATTAATATATAGTCTAACAGGGCCACCTTGACAACGGTTCCCAGTCCTTGTGTCTGAAATGTGCCAATTCTGATCCATAAAAGTTCAAATTGCAATAACTCTCGGAGTCTTTAAAATGCTACAATGTTTTGCCTTTTCTCTATTTCTTCCTCCCCATGTTATTTTTACCAACATGCTGAGAGATACAAACACAGCCACTTCTTTAGAAACTGTATCAAATATTAGGTATACCAATACAAAGCGCCAAAACCAGTAGTATCCAAACCTGGAGCAATGAGTGTTCTTTGGACTACAACTCCCAGAAGCCTTAACCACTAGCTGTGTGGGCTAGGCAGGGTTCCTAGAAGATGCACTGCAAGAACTGGGACCCCAAGTTTAGGATCCAGTGCCCAAGGCTGCATTGCTGTGTAGGTCTACACCAGTGGTCTCCAACCTTGGGCTTCCAGATGTTCTTGGACTTCAACTCCCAGAAATCCTGGCCAGCAGAGGTGGTGTGAAGGCTTCTGGGAGTTGAAGTCCAAGAACATCTGGAGGCCCAAGGTTGGGGACCACTGGTCTACACTAACCTCAAAGGTGGTTCTTGCTAGACACATTCTGTGGCACAATAATGTACAGCACACTGTTTAATAAACTTGATGCAACTTGGAGTGTATCTATATTACAGAGCTGGTGCAACGTTAACTGCCATGGCTCAATTTCTCTCTCTCTTTCCTCCTTAATCCCCACTTCCTCCTTGGATTTCTGATTTAGGGAAGGATTTAAAATTCTCTGGTAGAATTCTAGTGCACACGCCATCTGCAGACTATGGTGAGGAAGCCCAAGTTCCTCACCGTACTACAAATCCCAGGAGTCCATATAATGAAGCCTACGCAGATAAAATGCCATCGGAGTGTTTTAACTGTACAATCTAGAGACACTCTTCATCAACACATGAAAGAGCATTTCCACTCAACAGTTCACCAACTCAGACCCTAAACATGATTAAGTCCGTAGTCTGAGGATGGAAAACTACTGGCACATGCAGGCTATAAATTACAGAGTCAATTTAGTCAGCTGATGAGGACGGAATTATTCAATAATGGAAGGCCGCAACGATCAGCTAGCTGGAAATTAAGCACTCTGAGACTAAAGATGAGTTGATGAAGTACAGAACAAGAAACTGAACGCTGGTTAGCATTTCATTATTTTGCTGGTAATTTTAGAGGACTACCACGCTGACATTTTAATTTTTAAAAATTCAGTTCATGGTCGACTGTATCACTTTTACAGAAACTGATCCAGAAATAGTTGTTTTTTTTTTAAAAAAAGCACAACAAAAAAAAACTAGTCACCATATCATCATACTCCGCTGACTAGACATTTGGCCTCGTGGTAAATGGTTCAAAAAATGGCTACCAGACCACCGTTGTTTGCAGTTGGGATTTCCCGGGATGACTCAGCAGGGATTTTTTGATTAAAGGTTCCCCTCTATCCTGAGGCTGCAAAAGGGGTGTCTCTGTGTAGAAGCACATGCCATATAAGGTTACAACAGTTTAAGCTCTTTAAGAAAAAGGCAAAAGGGAGCCCTGCCTTTCAATTAATTTAAGTTAAACATTCCCATTTCCAGATAATAACATCATCAGGCTTCGCAAGAGTTACGCCAAGAGGATTCCAGTCAATAAAGGCTGCTGATTACACATTATTCTTCCTAAACTAAATCCTAACTTGATTATAATCACAATGCATTTATACAGAAACCAATAGATTTCAACCACTAAAAAATTTCCACTAGAGCCTGGCATACAGAGGTGGTGTTGCGAAGAAAAGTTACAATATTATACAGTGTTACGGATATTTTTCAGCAACAAAAGCCTGTATAAAAGAGATGGGTTTCATGCAGGTTGCAAGAGAAATTGATGGCTGGCTCTTCTGAGGTGGTCACGGAACACCTTTTAAACCAATGTATGAGAAAGAAAGAGACCTCAATGGAATTGCTTGCCTCCTCAAAGTTATATCAGATACGTTTCAAATTGCCAAGTGGGAAAGCTATAAGTTGGCAAAGTTAAACAGAGTAATGGGAAACAGGCATTTATAAAGACAAATAATATAAAAACATGTAATACTTGACCATTACTGCCAACAGGAAGAATCAATACTAGCGTTGGCATTAAAAGGTAGTAATAATAAAATAATAATTGTGTGCTGTCAAGTCAATTCTGACTTATGGCAACTCATTTCAAGGTTTTCCAGGTACAGAATACTCAGAAGTGGTTTACTCTTCCCTTCTTCTGGGGATGCCCTGGGACTGTGCTCAGGGATACACAGGCTGACTCTTCTCCCTGGAGACCCAAGTGAGGAATCAAACTCCCAGCCTCTGGCTCCACAGCCCGATAACAAACTCACCAAGCTATCCAGCCAGCTAAAAGGTAATACAGACACATAAAGAACATAGCAGTAGGCATGACAAAATGTTGCATTGTATATGCCATTAGGTCACTTGCAACTTAAGGCAATCCTATGAATTAACAACCGCCAAAAGGTCATATATTTAACAGCCCTGCTCAACCCTTGCAAACTGAAGGCTGTCGTTTTCTTTACTGAACTGATCCTTTTCACGTTGGGCTTCACTCTTTACTTACTGCCTTCCTCTCTTCCAGCAATACTGAGTCTTTTCCAGTGAATGTTGTCTTTTGATGACTCTCCATTAAGAAATCCTGGCATCTATTCAGAGCTCAGGCTTGATTTGCTCTCATCCAGTGGTTCTCAACCTTCAGTCCCCAGATGTTCTTGAACTGCAACTCCCAGAAATCCTGGCCAGCACAGCTAGTGGGGAAGGCTTCTGGGAGTTGTAGTCCCAGAACCCCTGGGGACCCAAGGTTGGGAACCACTGCTCTAGAACCTACTTTTTTTTTGTCTTTTTGGCAGTTTGTATTATCTATAAAGCTCTCTTCTGACATCACATTTCAAGCAAATTCCTATTTTTTTCCTGTCACCTTTCTTCACTGTCCAGCATTCACACTCCTGCCACTCTTAAAGCCTCCAAACCCAACATCCACCACAGACCATGAGGGGTAGGAGAGGTGTTTCTCCAATCTAGACATGATTTGGGCAATAAAATGGCAAAGAGGATTGAACACGCAAATACATAGCTGATTCACATTGCGGTAAAAATTGCTAAGCAAACGTTCCTTGCCTTTGTTCGCTCAACATCTAAAAAAGGTCTTTAAGCAGGGCTGGAAAGCTTACTCTTAATTCAATGGGCTGCATCCTTTAAAAAGGCTAAGCACAAGGGAATTGATAGGAAGAATGACGAGCTTCGTAACACTTTACGTTCCATGGGTTACCTGAAGACTACTAGCACGTATATGAAACCAACTGAGACTGTATTCTGCATCAAAGGCTTTACACACTGGGCCACCACTGAAATTGTGACCCTGGTATTTATTTATTTATTTATTTTATTTCTATCCCGCCTATCTGGATATATTAGCCCACTCTAGGCGGCTTACAATAAAGAACAATATAATTCTAAAAACATTGCACCTAGACTAAGATAGAAATCAAAGAAAGATATAGGAAAGGAAAAATCGTCAGGTAAGCCATAAAGACAGGGCATTCTCAGCAGTGGCCCCCTTATCACCTGTAAAAGATCAATAATAGGGCCCTATCTATTTCTGGTCTTCAAAGTGACTATTTTCCAGAAGGGTCTTAACTTAGATTATCTAACTGATTACGTGGCTGGCTTGTTGACTTTTCAGTTGTTATTGTCCTGGTTTTAATTCTGCTTCCAATATCTTAGGAACTCTGGACGCTGCTGTTGACTGCTTCTGAAATGTATAATTTGAATATTCATACATGTTTTAAGGCTTTTTGGAAGAGCTGTCCTGGGAGATGACCTACTTTTTAAAAAAAAATACATATATTTATACATATAATACTTCCACATTCCTCCATTTATTCTATCCATTTTAACACTTGTTTTAAAGCCACAGAAGCAGCTGGCATTCGAAGTATACTAAGCATGTAACTCTCACTGAATTACCCAGGTCAAGAACCTTTGATAGGACGAACTCCCTCCCAAATAACCTGCATAATTCACCATATCTGGAAAGTTACATGTACATACGGCAACGTCCAAAGCCCCAGCAAGCATCTTGTATACAGGAAGAAAACCGCCCCTAAACTTCAAGGCTCCACCAGGCCATTACAAAGAGCAGGTACTATCAAAACCTCACTTTGCAGTCTCTTAAAGCCCTTTTTAACTTTATCAGCCACATCTAGTTGCACTGAGTCTCTTACCCCATGATTGCTAATGAGCTTTTTGCTTTTCATTACAAACTTCCCTAGAAACATGGTTCTACAGGACAGAAAGACAACGTGTGGTCGTTCACATAGGGATGGTCTACAATTCCCATCATCCCTCAATGTCACCTAAGGCTGCTGGCTATTGTAGTCACCTGTAAAACTGCACATCACTGACTCCAGTCCTAGTTGTTTTATCTAGACAGATATAGATATCTATATTCCCAACAACTTCAGTCCTAAATATTTTATATATGTTTATAGATAGATAGAGATATAGCAATCTATATAGATACCCGTCTATCTATATCTACATATAAATATGACAAGTATCCTATCCATCGATCTATCTTTCTATAACAAGTATCTACACTGATGACATTTCGGGACCAGGTCAAAACCTTCCTGTTCCAGAAAGCTTTTCATTGAAATAACATCAACTGTAGGTCCTGATGGCAACTTTAATTGTATTTTAATCATTTTATCTTTTATTGTATTTTAATTGAATTTTAATTGTTGTAAGCCGCCCAGAGACCTTTGGGTAGAGTGGGCGGCATATAAGTTAAATAAATAAATATAGATAAAACAAGTATTGAGAGAGAGAGAGAGAGAGAGAGCACTAAAACAAGTATCCTAGCTACAAGCAGCCACATTATTCTCTGCCCAGAAAAAAAAATTATTTATTTATAACCATGCCAAAAAAGGAAACCCAAAGCCAGCAATATTCCCCGTGCAGAAAACCAGATCCCCTTCCCTGATAAATTACGAAGCAGAAGCAGCCACAGCCCCCACCTGAGTAAAACACAGCCGCCCTCCCCTGGCGACCCAGATGGCTTTTCCCTTCCTCCTCCTCCTCCTCCTCCTCCCCCCCCCCGGAATCCTTCAGGCCTCGGGAGCACGTGGCAGGAAGGTATACTACCCCTGCAGGGGGAGGCTCTCCTAAGGCCGGACCGAGGGAGCCGCCACGTCGTCGTCGTCGTCCCCCTCCCGTGTTGGGGCCAAGCTGGCCGATGAGGGACGCCCCCCCCCACACACACACACACCCCGAGGGGAAAGAGGCCTGGGCTGGGCCCGGAGGGGCCTGCTCCTCACCGGGTCTCCTCCTCCTCCTCTTCCTCCTCCTTCTCCTCGGGCCGCTCCGAGTCTGGGGGCGGCAGCAGCGGCAGCGGCGGCGGCGGCGGCGGCGTCTCTTCTTGGGGGGCCCCGTCGCGGCCCCTCCCGCCCAACGGCGCCCACTGCATGAGGGGGTGGGAGGCAGGGCCGGCCTGGACCCCGGACCGCCGCCGTCGTCGTCGCCTGCCGCCTGGCTGACCGACCGGCCGGCCTCTTCCCGGCTCCTGCAGAGGCTGCTCCTGGTCCGCAAGGCCGCTCGGGCGCCGTCGCCTAGCAACCGCGCCACGGCCCCGCCTGCGCCGAGCGACGCTGCCGAGGGGGGAGGAGGAGGAGGAGGCGTCCTCGGCCACCCAGAGGAGGAGGCCCCGATGCGCATGCGCCGGGGAAAGGCCGGCGGAACTTCGCATCCCCTCTTACCTCGCTGGAGGGAAGGCCCGGCGGGGAGGAAGATGGCGGCTTGGGGGACTACGACTCCCAGCAGCCTTTGCCAGCGTCGCCTGCCTGGGGGTGATGGGAGTTGCAGTCCCGGAGGCCTGAAAACGAGGCGCCCTTTGCTCGGCTGGGGGGGGGGGTTCAATAAAATCCTTTTATGGGGCCACTAGAGAATCTTAAAAACATAGTGAATATAATAAACTATTATGTATAAATATATGTACATATAGCTTATTGGAGGAAAGCTAGGCTATTAAGATAATTAATTGATAAATAAATATAATAAATGATCATGAATATGTATATACATGTATGTTTGTGTGTGTATATACATATGCATATACAGATAGATAGATAGATAGATAGATAGATAGATAGATAGATAGATAGATAGATAGATAGAAACATAATAAATATATACACATGTAGATATATATACACATGTAGATATATATACACATGTAGATATATATACAAACATACACATATATGCATGTACATACATATACACGATATTGCATGATAATATTCATGGTTTTATATATGCATATAGTTATATAGATATACACACACATCTATCTATATCATGATAATAATTTGTTATACAGTATTTATCAATGTATTATATCAATAGCCTAGCTTTCCTGCAATAAGTCTCCTAAAATGTCATTTCTGGGTCTCTTTCCTCATTTCTTCCCCACAACAACAGCGCTGTAAGATAGGACAGGCCGTCAGGGAGCAAAAAAGAAAGGCGGTGGACGAGCTGAAGGTTAAAGGCTCCGTTGAAACGACAAAACCTGGATCTCTCCCAAGTCCAGCCTTCTCTCCGAGTGGGCAACAGGTATGTGCAAAAGAGGCAGTGTGTGTGTAGTGGTTAGAGACGCTGGTCCACGAGGAAGACAACGGTTTCCCCCCCCCCCCAAAAAAAGCCAACCCATTCGTTCAGTGATGGAGGGCTTTCTTGGAGTGATGGAAACTTCCCTCGGCCTCCATGGTTCATTCCTGGTGAGTCATTGTATTATTCTTTTATTCTGTATCGATTTGCCCTTTAAACAGAGAAATGAATCAGCTGCTTCATGATCTTTCTTCAACCTCTATGGAAAATATGTCTCTATTGCTGTAGACTTATTGTTTTCTTTGTTGGGGTGTGTGTGTGTGCAGGCACACATTATCTGAGATGGGGAAAAAAGAGAAGGAAGGAAAGACACAATACATATATAGAATCACTGTGTGTGTGTGTGTGTGTGTGTGTGTGTGTGTGTGTGTGTGTGTGTGTAATGATTAAATATATATATAAATATATATATAATGTAAACCATATTATATTATATTATATTATATTATATTATATTATATTATATTATATTATATTATATTATATTATATTATATATAGCCTCATAACTATATAATTATCATCATATTGTAATTTTATTATATCATATTACTTATAATATTTTATATCATATTATTTTTACATTATTTTATTTTTATTACTTTATTTTATTAATTATCATTTATTATATTTTATTACCTTTTTAATTTTATTTACTTTTTATTATCTCCCCAGTTCTAAAAAAGCTCTATGTTTTAAAAACTTTGTTTTTGACCTGCTTCAACCGTACCTTTTGTCACCTTGAGTCCTCGAGTCTAGCCCAGCAGAGGAACAGAAGTGCAATAAAAGAGGTAGACGGCAGTCTACAAAAAAACTCCCAATGAAATAAATTTGGGATTCTCAGGAGTGCACAGTGCTTTGTTTTCACTGAACCTAGGCAATAAACCCATTAAAGACACAGTAATCAATCGCTTATGACATTAAAAATGTCACAATGACTAGTGAAAGAGTTTAAAAGGAGAGTTTGTTGAGATAGTTTGTGGTGCTGGGGGAGGCTCTTGAGAGTCCCCTGGACTGCAAAGAGAACAAACCTATCCATTTTGAAGGAAATCAACCCTGAGTGCTCACTGGAAGGACAGATCCTGAAGCTGAGGCTCCAGTACTTTGGCCATCTCATGAGAAGAGAAGACTCCCTGGAAAAGACCCTGATGTTGGCAAAGTGTGAAGGCAAGAGGAGAAGGGGACGACAGAGAATGAGATGGTTGGACAGGGTCATTGAAGCAGCCAACATGACTTTGACCCAACTCCGGGAGTCAGTGGAAGACAGGAGGGCCTGGCGTGCTCTGCTCCATGGGGTCACAAAGAGTCGGACACGACTTAATGACTAAACAGCAACAAATTGTTGAGATAAGTCTTCATATCATTCTGAAAAAAAATAATAGCAAGAGCAGGAATTGACTGCAACCCAGAGAGGAAAATGTGCCATGCTTTCATAGGGGAAACTTCTCCCCGTGAAGTGGGCCTCTGCAGACAGTGGTAGAACCTATACCTCTTTGCAGCTTAGCAGTGTCATGCTCTGCCACCGGAAGTGGCTGAACACTCTTCAAGGGTGTCCCCATGTTGAGGGCACTGAAGTAGTCAAGATTAGATATAGCTAAGGTACGGATGACTGTTGCCAAGTCAAATCAATGTCTACTGGGGCCAAGCTTAAAAGCTTAAAAGCCATTTGCCAGCATCAGCGTTGTGTGCATAATCTGGCTAGCAAAAATCATTGAGCCTTCTTCAGCAGCAATCTCTAGAAACATTCAATAAGCATTTTTTCTTGTTAAGAAAAAACTAAAATTAAACAACTAAATAATTGACCCTTCATGTGAAACAACATAATAGTCTGGAAGGTTGTTCCATCATGATCAGCGTAAGACTGTTAAGGGAAAGTAATCCTTCTGTCTATCAGCCAGAAGAAGGGGAAAGCAACTGAGCCAGAAATTCTTTACACTAATTTGATCCTATACAGTACAGTCTACCTACATGCATACCTCAAATTCCCCGGGTGAGGGCATGAAAACTTTCTCTAAATCTGCAACAAATTTTTCCTTCTCCTATTGCTCAACTGAGTGAACTCAGCTGAGTGAACAGCTAGCAAAGAATCCTACAGTTCAAGCCCCTCTGAGTTCGTTTGTTTTTGCATTTTTTAAATCAACATCAGTGTGCCTAATTGTACACGCCAGTTAGAGGCTTCTCCTTAGAGGCAATGTGATTAAACTCATTTGTGTTAATGACAGCGGTCTCAGTAGGCTGGTTGCTAAAGGAACCTGAGTAACTTTTCATTCACATATGAGATGATGAAACTGGGGGAGAAAACCACACAAAACCAGCTGATTTGGGAGAAAAACAATAGGAATAACAAAAATGTGTAGGACTAATAAAGAAGGTAAGCTGCAAAGGATGGAGGCCACGATGTACCATCCTTGTGACATCTTTTCTCACTGTCTCTTCAACTTGATATTTTCTCTCTCTCGCTCTCTCTGTCTCAGTGTCTTAGCAACCAAGGGAAATTTTCACTGCCAGATAATGTCCATCAACCCACTTCAAGCAATCAGTTGTAATCCCTCTAATTAAATCTCACTTCAGAGGAATGTGTGTCCTGGAAATTGGAGGAAGCTGGTCTCTTGGAAGGAACGAGAGCAGGACTGACTTGGCAGGATGGCAGCACACCCGATGTCACCCCACGAAGTGATCTTTAGAGAGCGAATCTCACTGGTCTTGCTTAAGCCTTGTGTACTGGAGGGGTGCATGTCAGTTCCACAGTCAGGTGTATTTGCAGACACATGACCAAGCTGGTGGCGGTGGGGGGGGGAGAGACACCTCTTCAATTAGTCACAGTTAGCTGCGGCAAGTTATAGTTACAGATACCTTACAGGAATGCAATTAAGATTCTGGCCCCTCAACAGCAGGAGGGAGGAAAGGCTGACCCTTGAAAGGTGGACAGAGTATTACTTCGGTCTCCCCTAGTTAGTGTGGCCAACGGGGTCATGGGAGTTGTAGTCCAAAATTCCACCTGGAGGGCCAGAGGCGAGCTGGTTAATTTCCCCCTGGAAATTGACTAGGTTACCCAGGGAAATCATCAGACTTTGCTTACCTGTTACAAATGTTGCTTTTCTAGAATTTAACCAGGCTTACAGAATTCCCTGCCTGTCCCTTTCATCCTGTGCTTGTTTTTACACGCGTGTGCGTGTTAAAAAGAAGCAAAAGATGACATAAGCGTGCAGGAGCCCTCGGATCCCGACCGCGAAAGCCTTTGAGAATACCTTCAGGAAGTTGGTTCAATTTTGTTGCATTCTGTAGAATCAACACGGGATGCAACAGTATCCATGTTGTTGTGGGTTTCTGTCTGTTTCTTGTGTTGACATTTGCAGCAGCAGGCGAACCTTTCATTCTGCAATCATATTTCTTTTTTGGAAAAAAAAAAAGAAGGAAACAGACGCGTCCCCAAAGCGAAGGCGCTCCTGCCTGCTGGAAATGTCCCTTTTTAAAATCTCTTTATTCCGGGTGGTGGTGGTGGTGGATTTGGCTGCAAGGAGCGCCCCCCCCCCGCCCCAATTCGCCTTGCGCTCCCGGCCACCTTCGATGTACATGTATTTCGATGTGACAAATGGAACGACGGAGCCTCGATCGCCGGAAAGAGAGAAGCCCGGGCAGAGCTGAGCGCTGAGCATGCTGGGCCTTGTAGTCCGCGCCGCCTGCGGGAACCTGGCCCGCTATCCAGCGCCGGACTCCAAGTCCCAAGAGGTTTTGCTGCCTCCCCCCCCCACACACACACACACCCCTACTACAGCCTTTGCGCCCAGCAAAGCGACATTGTCTCTTTTGTATCGGATTTCCCTCCTTCTCCCTGGGATTCGCCCCCTCCTCCTCCTCCGCGCCCGCCTGCCTTTCCCCCTTTAGCATCCTTTTGCATCTTTCGCGCGAGGGTTGCATCCTTGAAAAAAAAAAAGGGGGGGGGGAGCTCGCACAAAAAAAAAAAGCATGGCTGATGAGCAAGAAATCATGTGCAAACTTGAAAGCATCAAAGAAATCAGGTAGAGGCTTGGCGTGTTGTTGTTGTTATTGTTATTGTTACTAATATTATTATTTCTCAGCATGGATGTTGCAAGGATGGGGTGGGGGTGGGGAGCAACGGGTCCAGCCTAAAAAAAATCAGAAATCGAGCCCTAAAAATTGGCGGGGACGTGTTTGCAAAAACCCCACACTGATTTGGGGGGGTGTTTTAAGGAAGCCAAATGCGCAGTTGCTTTCACCTGGAATGGGTACGTGGGAGAGGATGGCCTGATATTATTATTGTTGTTGATGATGATGATCTGGTTCTTCCTATTATTACTGTTACTATCACTGTGATTTATTCAACCGCTGCTGCTGTGCTTATTATTTTCGTGGCCCTCTGCTTTCCTATCATTCTGCTGGAGAGGAGATGCTCTAATGACTGTATGGCTGTTTATGAAGTCCGATAAGGTGAGGAGGGGCTTACTCCCTGGTCCACTGTTTGTGCAGGGTTGCAGGATAAATTCCTTGTCTCTATTCCATTCCTTTTCTCTCTCTCTTTTTGCCTGTTGGAGAGGGCTGCTCCTGTGCCGGAGAAATGCTAGGCAGGGTCTGTGCCCCTCACACAAAAAGCCGCCTTACATATTTCCTGGTGCTCTTTCTCAAAACAACACACGGTTGAGTGTGTGATGAGCACAAAGCTTTATTTGGAATCACCCAGGTTCAGGGGTGCCTTGTTTCTTACTAGTAGTCTTGCTGTTTATAGAGGATTTGGATAAAGATTGTTTACAGCCAGAGAAACATGGCATGGGTTTCAAATCTAAATTGTTCTCTTTTTTAAAAAGGCTTTTCTGCTATCCTTAGAGAGATTTTCCTATGAAATCCCACTCCGTTAGAGAGAGGTGGCATGATCCTATGGGAGATTACTCAGAAGGAAGATCCACTGGGTTTTTAGGAATCTTGCTCTGTAGTAACTGTGCATTGGACTGCAGTCAGAAAAATGGAAAATCTTGTAAACACCTCAAGCTATTTGCAGCCGCCTGTACCAAATTCAGTGGAACTTCCTTTTTTGGACCGGCAGGCATCGGACAGCTTTGACACGAGAAGCTCTGAAAATGACAACGTTGGAAGGTGTGCCCGTGTGTGCAGAAATTTTCAAAAATTATTTTTGGAAAGAGCCCATAACGAAAGGCAGTATGGTTTGCGGTTTTCTACGTCCGGGGATGGCAGGCAAGGATATAAACTGGGGAATCCTCTGTTTCAGGTTCAGTTTTGCTTTTGACGGTAAGGATGAAGTCATGGAGTGTAGTGGTTAGAGCGCTGGAACTTGGGAGAGCCTTTGTGAAGCCCACGTTGAATCACAGAACTCTCTCTGCAACCTGGGATCAGCCCCACATTCCAAGTCTGGCCTACTTTGACCAGGATGGGCAGATTAGGTAACTAGGAAAGGTGGATTAATTACCTAATAAACAAGTAACTAATAAATAAATAAGCATGGGACTATCTGACAGCAAACCAAAGGCTCTTTTACTGAGCATAGTGGTCTTCTTCTCTCCTCCTCTGTTCATCTTGAGCGTTGAGTTATTAAATAATTGAAGAGTAATGCAGTGTAGAGTTTGAGTCACCGGTGAGCCCTGATGTTGTGAGCGTTATGGTGTGGGCTGTGTATTCTTGCCTTGAGCTTGTTATATATATATGTGGATCAAATAATAATAATAATAATAATAAAGATGGGTTGTGAACCTGCAGCCTCCCAGATATCACACGCCCACAGCTCCCATCAGATGTATCTGACCTAGCCAGTGGGGAAGGATGATGGGAGAAATAGTCCATCGAAAGCATCAATTTAGCATTCTCCCCCAGGTTCTCGATCATCCCAGAGTGCAGGACAAAGCAATGGTGGGGTCAAGTTAAAGGAAGCCAGATTTCGGTTGAATCCAAGGAAAAGCTTCCTAGCTGTTAGAGTGGTATGACAATGGAACCATTGACCTCGGGAGGTGGTGAGCGCTCCAGCGCTTCAAGAGAAACTTAGACAACGACCTGACAGATATCCTTTGATTTGGATTCCTGCCTTGAGCAAGGAGTTGGCCCCTTCCAACTTCATTATTCTACAATTCTATGCCCTCAATGTAAGACTATCATCCCACTGGCTTTCATCTTCCCATTTATCCAAAGGTCTTGGGAAAGGTAAAAAAAAAAAAAAAAGGAGACCAGAGATGGCGCTCCGGGGAGGACTTTTTCTCCCACGCTTTCTCAGATGGGCAAAAGGAACCTTGACCTCCAGCCTTCATAATGAGAACAGGGGCACCACCATCGTCTCTGATCACCTCTGCAGCTGAGGATTTGAGGGCAGCGGAGAGCTCAGTGGGGCTCTCATTGAAGCTTTAACGAGGCCGCATGAAGACAGAAGCGGTGTACCTAAAGCAGTGCAGGTCACGGGGCCGCTTTGAAGAGGTTGCTGGCTTAGATGTGGCAGGAGCGGCAGCAACAGGATCTGACAAGGGAAGGGGCTGTCACTCGGCCGCAGCATGCAGGCTTTCCCTTTGGGTCCCCGATTCAGTTCCTGCCATTTCCAAAGCGGACTGGGGGAAATCTCTGTCTGAGTCCCAGGACAGCCGCTGCCCATCTGAGTACACCGGTCATGGGCAACCAGCTGCCTGGTCTTCTCCTTCTGAGAAGAAAGCCAACCAGCGGTGGCCACCAAGGGATCGACCGGGTGAGCACCTTCTTCAAGCCATCCTCTCGGCTTTCTTCTGTTCTCTACACGTCCTCCTTTCTCTTCCACACACATTGCCTGGTGTCTTGTATCAATATTGGGGTGTGTGTGGCCCCGCCAGTGTGCAGGCAGTGGTACAACTGGGTCACAGGATCAAGTTCGTGACCACATATAGCTTTCACAGCAGATGGTCCATGCAGGTAAATACTCAATAGGATCCTTGCCCTCCCTCCCTTCCTCCCTCTCTCTTTCTGTTGCACTTTCTCATGTCCACTTGTTCTTTTTCTCACACTCACGTTCTCTGTCTCTCACACACACACCCTGCCAACACGGCGGAGTGCCACTTTTAGCCCCACCTGTGCCCAGGTCCGCCTCACCTTGGCAGCCTAGAAGAGCCGTTGAATGCTGAAAGGCTCTGGCAGCTTTGATCTTCTCCATGTGGTTTCTTCCTCCCCCCCTAACCCCTTCCCTGGCCAGAAACAAGACTTTGCAAATGGAGAAGATCAAGGCCCGCTTGAAGGCTGAGTTTGAGGCGCTGGAGTCGGAAGAGAGGCATCTGAAGGAGTACAAGCAGGAGATGGACCTTCTGCTGCAGGAGAAGATGGCGCACGTGGAAGAGCTGCGACTCATCCATGCCGACATCAACGTCGTAAGTGAACAGAGACGGTGTGTGTGGGGGGGAATATTGGTTTTCTGGACTCCAATTCCCATATTCCCCCAGCCCGCATGGTGACCGGGCAAGTGTAACCCCTTTCGCAGCCCACGGGACTTGTTTCTGAGCAAAGCAAGGCACAGCTGTGGGTGGAGAAGGTGTGTGTGCTCTCCAGATGTGATTGAAAAGCCAATCCCATCCTGAGTGGTGAAGCATGGTGGGGTTTGTAGTCCAGAAGAGCCACACCTTCAGCAGCCCTCCTCCTTTTGGTGCGGGGGGTCCTGCCTCACCGCTTCACAGACAGAAAGCAAAGTGGAGGCCTTGAGTTTTGTTTTCTAACATCATTCTTAATTTTTAAAGTGCCATTGATGTAATTCAGTTACACGTACCTGTTCCTAGGTAATAAAGTGAATAAGGGGAACTAAAACTTGAATATGACTGAAGACTGGTAAGACCTGCCGCCTATAACATGACTCGATGAATCAGTTGGATTTAGGTCAATTTTCCATAATTTTGATTGCAAATATTATTAAGCAGACGGTAGGACCCCCCCTGGTATCCGTGGGGGAGCAGTTCCAAGCCCCTCTCATAGATGCCAAAACCTGCAGATAACAGTGCACCCGATACTTAGCTTGCTCTATCACTCCCTCTGATGGCTAGTTCTTGTAATTACATTGTGGACATACATATTTCTGTTTTTTTCTTTTAACATTTTTAATATTGGCAGACGGCAGATAAGCAAAATGTTGGATACCAATCCTGTAGATAAAAGGGTCCTACTGGAATTATTTCTGCCCCACATAAAACAGCAACCCAGCATAACACTCTTACTGTTCCACTTCTTCATTCCTTCAGGATCACAAAACATGCACAGCCCTGATGAATCCCCATTCTGAATTTTTTTTTCTTGGTCCCTTGGACTATTTATTCGTTTATATGTTAGATTTATATCCTGCCTTTCTGACTGTGAGCTCAAGGAGGAGAGAGTGTGTGGCTCTCTTTGTGCTCAGAATAACCCTGCGAGGTTAGCCAGTCCAAGAGGGAATGATGGGTGCAAGGTCACCTAGTGAGTTTCATTGCTCATTGGGAAACAGAACCTGGCCATCCCAGTCTGGTGCTCTAGCCACTGCCCCACGCTGTCAACATTCCCCTGAATGAAGCAGGCCCTGTGCTCAGCCCCGTGTCACATCCCGCTGTGCATCAAGGCAACGCCTCCTCCACCAATGCTGCCTTGCTCCCGTTCTAGATGGAGAACACCATCAAGCAGTCCGAGAATGACCTCAACAAGCTCTTGGAATCCACGCGTCGTCTGCACGAGGAGTACAAGCCACTGAAGGAGCACGTGGACGCCTTGAGGATGACTTTGGGCTTGCAGAGGTTGCCGGATCTGTGTGAGGAGGAAGAGAAGCTCTCTCTCGAGTAAGCTCATGCATCTCTTGCTTCGCCCGTTTGTTGGATCTGTGACCCATCTTCCCCCCCCAAAAAAAAACTAGGACTCATGTCAGCTTACAACAGGAGTCTAAAAAGTTCTCTGTTTTTCCCATGTGTTATAATACTTGTCTTTTTTTAAAAGAAACAATACAACATCTGTTATTAAAACATAAACGAAAAGCCATTTTGAAAGCTGATTAGATGGGGAATTGTACTGACTCCTGGCGTAAAGGAATAAATCAGGTGAATATTAATGCACCGTGCAAACTGCGAGGATTTGTGATCTGTATGATCACACTTTTTTGTGCCTTTTTGGTTAGTGTCACAAGGGTATTTCTGCAGTAGGGATTTCGGGACTGGTTTCAGGGCAGTCACAGCTACCTCTGTTTTCATTCCATGATGCCTGGCGTTGGGTGGGTGGGAATGCACACTAGGTGGGTGATGGGCATCAGACGGATTGATCTGCTTGGTGTTCGCTCAGGTGGGAAGCACTCAACCCCGGGCTGCCATTTCTGCCAGTAGCATCACACCTGCGTCTGTCTGAGAACGATAGATGCTGATTCCTCCAAGCATCTCTGGTTGCAGTTGAAAGGAATAGGAAATAACGGGATATAGACACGTGGGATATTTAAGGAGTCAGCCCCACTGAGGTTCTAGGGTTGAGTGGGGATTTGAACCCAGATCTCTTGAGTCTTAGTCCATCAGCGTATCCACTATATCCTGCTGGCTTTAATTCTTCCAGCTCTGTTATGTTCTGTGCCATGAACTTAGAACCAACTTAATAGGGCTTTCAAGGTAAGTGTGATATTAAGGAGTCATTTTACCAGTTCCACTCCCTTGGTGAGTTTCCATGACTGAGTAGGGATTTGAACTCGGGCCTCTTGAGTTCTAGTCCATCGCTCTATCCACTCCACCACACCGGGTGTCCCTTCCGACTCTACAATTCTATAATTCTGTGAACATCTGGTAACCCAAAGGTTCCCCAGGCCAGGATCGGGGTCTTTATGATCATAGGCTGCCTGCACGGGACGGTTCTTGGAGCGTTCCTTTTCTCCTTATGTTTGTCTGAGTGTTTTCAAGGCCTGGGAATTTCACCTGAAACTCGTCCTCGGTTAATCCTCTTTGCGAGGGGAGTAATGTCCCTTGATGCCTCTAGAGGAAACAGACTTTGTTCCCATTGCGTTAGCACTGTTACATTTTAATGCCATTGCCATTTCATGCCCATTTTTCACGGAACCAGCAAAGACGATCCTGATTCGAACAAACGAACGAACCGGCTTTGTTGCCTAAAATCGTAGGTCTTTCACAATCTTGTTCTTGTTTTCACCTTCTCGGTCTAGTTACTTTGAAAAGCAGAAAGCTGAGTGGCAGACGGAGCCTCAGGAGCCGCCGATCCCCGAATCGTTGGCGGCCGCGGCCGCAGCCGCTCAGCAGCTGCAGGTGGCGAGGAAACAGGACACTCGGCAGACGGCGACGTTCAGGCAGCAGCCGCCACCCATGAAGGTGAGGGCCGGCCATGGTGTCATGCTGACGGTCTAGCTGCAAAACGAAACTTACGGGAAAGGTTGGGAAACACGCGGTCCCCCGCTAAGTTCCTCCCGCCTCTTCCCCATATACGCTCTTCTGGCTGGTGTGGGGAGGAGGGAGAATTGTCAGTCCTAGAAGCTTCTGGTAGAGATGGGATTTATTATCTGTTTTTTAAATTTTGGATTCCAAATCTCATAATTTTCAATTCTGCAAGTTCTACCTGACAAGCACTTTACTAAATTTGGCTCACCTGGGAGAAAGGCCTTGACTGGGAGGCTTTAAGGCCAAGCTCGGCCTAGCTCTGCCCAAGCTTCCTGTTCCTGCCCCAGGGCTAGCTGGGAGTTTTCTTTCTGTACCAAAAAGCTAGGCCTAACTAGGCCTGCAGTCTACTGCCCATCGGGTTCACCCCACCCCCAAATTCTAGTGCAAAGAGAGAGCTGCTCTGAATGATTGGGGGTTTTCTCGGTCAGGTTGCAATGCTCCAGGTGAAGAGACTAGAGACGCACACCTAGCAGGAACACCCCTGTCCCTAATTCAATCACGAGAGGTTCCAAGCAGAGAGAAGGGCTTTTTCAGCTGGAGTGAAATGCAGAGTTACAAGATAGCATGACAGCTGCCAATGGGTTAGACCATGTATCCGGAGTTTCAGGCCCTGCTTTTTATTCTTTTTCAGGCTTGCTTGTCCTGCCACCAGCAAATCCACCGTAACGCGCCCATCTGCCCTCTGTGTAAAGCGAAAAGCCGCTCTCGGAATCCCAAAAAGCCCAAGAGGAAGCAAGACGAATGAGAAGCAGGGACAGAAAGGGGGGAAAAGCATAAGAAAAGAAAACACTTGCCAAGAAAGCCTGTGATTCAACCCAGCCTCTCCCCCTCCTTCTTTCCAGTAGAACTGTACATGTGGTCAGAAGTCTTCGGAGTGCAAACTTTTTGAGTGTTCCTCTGTTCTCGTTCAGCGTGATGTAAGCACAACTGTTCTGTTTGGGCTCACTTGTGGTCTGGTATTTGATCTTTTGCTTTGTAGGAAACCGAGGGTGCTACCGTTGTAAAGTATCAGTCATTCTGCTTTTCGGACTCTGCACACAAAGGGAGACCTCCGCCGGTCATTAAGGTGAAGGCAGAAGGACTTTTTTAAAAAAAAAACAAAGAAAATTAAGGGCAGCCTCTATCCATTTTAATAATACGTTTCTTCTTTTCTTTCTTTTTGAAATAGATGGACTGAAGCCTTTTTCTTTCCTTCTTTCTTTTTTTATTCAGCTGCCCAAAATGTCACCGCTTTGCATTCCCTGATTGGTTTTGCCAGCTACAATATATTTGTACTGAGGTTCTACTTTCCCCGTATTTCCTGGTGCTTAAGAGTCTTCAGTACTACAAAAAAAATATGTATATGTTTGACTTCATGGTGTTTTTAACTTTTACTTACTCTTCCCCTATTCCCACCCACAAGATATAACCCACTTGTGTGTATCTTCTGTACTTACAGAAATATTGAGGCTTTGTGTTAAGCGAATCCATATTCTGTATAACCTATGTACAAAGACCAGTTCTCTTGTATGAATTTGCAGACTTGCTTTTTCCCCCCCTGTTTTTTTGCATAGCCTTGATAATTTCACCCCTGTTTTACACACCCTGTTGCCAGCTATGAGACAAGCCAAAGAGTGATGCAGGAAGTGCTCTCGTATCTAGGGCGGCCATGGGTCTTGGGCCACCCAACCCACAGACAGCTATGCCCACATGCAGCCAACTCCAAGGGTGTTCTTGGACTATGCAGCCTTCACAGTGGGGAATTGAACTCACAACGTCTGGCTCTGCAACCAGATACCTAAACCTCTGAGCTATCCAGCCAGCGAAGAATCCATAGCACAGCACAGTGGTGCCTCGCTTAACGAGCGCACCGTATAATGACGAAATCGCATAGCCATCTCTTTTTTGAGATCGCTAATGCGATCGCTTACCGATGGCCTCTATGGCCAAAACTCACATTGCGAAGATCGGTAAGCGTATTGCTTACCGGTCTTCGCATTGCGACGCGGGGAAATCAGCTGTTCGGCGGCTCCAAAACAGCCGCTGGACGACCCAAAATGGCCGCCACAACCATTTTCGCACCCTGCCCTCGCTTACCAAGGGCGTGAAAATGGCGGCGCTATGAGGAAACTTCGCTTAACGGTGAGTATAGAAGCCACTGGAACACATTAAACTAAGTTTAATGCGTTCCAATGACATTTTGCGTCCCATTTAGTGATGTTTCCTCATAGTGAGGGTTAATCTGGAACGGATTAACCTCGCTATGCAGGGCACCACTGTACAATTGATGTTCTCAAAGCATCTTTAAATCCTTGCTGTTTTCTGCGTCTTATGCTATCTCCACTGGGATTTTTACTCCGTCCCAATTAATCATTCAACCAAATTCCAAAGTCTTTGTATTTGTCGATACATTCACCCAGGACAGGGAGCCGCTGAAAACAAAATAAACAGAACTTCATACAAGTGCGTCTTGCAAACAACGTCAGAAAAGAGTTTTCAAGATATATGAGATATCCAAAGTCTTTGTATTTGTCGATACATCCACCCAGGACAGGGAGCCGCTGAAAACAAAATAAACAGAACTTCATACAAGTGCGTCTTGCAACCAACGTCAGAAAAGAGTTTTCAAGATATATGAGATATTTAAGGAGTGGTTTTATCATTGCCGCTTCCAGTGAGTTTCCACAGCCAATTGGGCATCCGAATCCAGGTCTTCTGAGTCATAGTCTGGCATTCTATCCACTACATCACACATTTCCATGGAAATGGATTGTCTAATTATATAAAACTTCCAATAGCCATGCTGGGGGCCATGGCAATTATAACACCCTAGGACAGCCGTGATAAGTAGAGGCACGGGAACGAGAAAATGACCTAGTTAAGAAGGATTAAAGTTTGCCATGAATCTCAGATCAAGATCTGCAGTTTAAAGCCATAGACTCTTTGAAGGTGAGCTTTAAATGGATTCGCCGGATCTTTAACTCAGTTACACTTCCCCTATCAGATCCGGCAGCAGCGCTGACACAATTAGACTGGTTTAATTCACTGCAGCCCAATTGCCTACAGGTCCGTGGAAATTTTCGTCCTCTGTAAATAGTAAAGAAGACAGACTGCCTTAATTATCTCTTGCTCTCTTCTGCGCGCACCTCCTCTGCTGAAGACAGACAGCATTTAGAATGGCTTTGATTCAAAGCCAAGAAGAGCATTTGGAAAACCTTGTGGCAGGGGTGGAAGAAAGGCTGCTTTCTAAAAATACTTCATTGCTCTTACTAACAGTGTTAATTCAACATTTTGAGTTCTAAGGGTTCTCGTAACCTGATGAAGATGGTACTGCATCCGCGGCATGCCATCTTTCCTTGATTAAAGAGTTCTGCCTTGTTTCTAATCTTTTAGAGATTTTTAAAAAAGTATTATCCAATCCAGAACAAGTAATTCATTTGCTTTCCAGGTGCAATTTTTTAAAAGTAACACAATTCCTTCCTATTTACAGGAGCCAAATTTTCCACAGACCTCAAGGCCGTTGTGTTTCAGTGAATGAAACCCATCTAATTTTGTCAGCCCTTCTGTCAGATTTGATCTGTGAAGCATAATTGAGTTTAAAGATCCGGTGGATCCATTTAGAACTTTCTCACTCTTTTATGGAGTTTCTTTTTAATAAGCGAGTTTGAAAGAAGAATGAAATAAAACTTGGGGGAAAAAATCAGGGATTGGAAAAAAAAACTAGGGCCAAATCAAAATGGAGGGAAGGGGGATGAAGAATAAGAGAACTGCCAGTGATTGATTTTAATTCATTTTAATGAATTCAATTTTATTTCTAAAATTTAGATAATCTGACGGCAATATTGTTGGGAAGCTAATCTTGGCTGTGAATCTAGATTCCTAGCAGAGTTACTCAAGGCAAAACAGTTAAAGCCAAGACCCTGGACTAAGATATATTCATTTGCTTCAGGATCAAATGATCACATCAGCAGAAGAGAATAAATAGTTCCAATGGACATGGGGTTAGAGAAAGTCCAGAATTTCAGGACTGATTGTTGTGATGAGATGGGTTTTTGAGTTAAAATCTGGGTTTGCCAGGACTTGTGTCAGCAGATCTTGATGCATGTCAGATCTCATCACAATTGTAATAGGTGACTTCAGAGAACATCATGGCAGTGGACACTCAGTCTACCTCTTGTCCATACTGTGCAGAAAAAGGCACCAGCAAACCACTTGTGACTGCTTTAAGTTCTGAAAACCTTTTGATGAGGCAATAAAAAATGAAACAAGGGAGAGTGCTGGAAGATGGGACTCCCAGGTTGGAAGGCACTCCGTCAGCTACTGGAGAAGAGCGAAGATCAGCTCTGTCTTAAAGAAGTAACCAGACTAACGCTGAAAGGGCTTTCAGCTTCTGATTTGCACAGATGTAAAAGTCAAAGTCTAGAGTTCTGGAAAGCACATAGCCAGACCTTGGAATGTCAGAAGTATGAAACAAGATAAGCCAAAAATTCTAAAAGTGAACAGATACGTTGGGGTGAGTGGAGTTAAAAGTCTGTACTAGGATCACTGCTTTTACAGATCACAAGGGGGAAAAAGATGAACCAAGAGACTGACTCACATAATCTTGTGAAGCCAACAACCTGTTTATTGCAAATACGAAGAGATAACTGTACATATGGACATCCCCAGATGGCCAATACAGAAATCAAGTAAATAATAGAAAGTGTAAGATGGAGGAGCTCTGTTTCTTACTGCCAAAACAAGATCAGGGGTAGATTGTGGTACAAATAATGAACTTCTAATATCAAAAATCAGAGCAAACCTGAAGAAGACACCTTACCTTCAGATCTTGGACCCAAAGCAGCTCGTGGCTTATTTAAAAAAGAGACATGCCAAAACGCAGTAGGTTCTTATCATGTTAAAATCTAATTATTATGCTTAAGCTACTGAATTTTAAAAACAGATGGGACTTAAAAGTTCCATCTATGGCAGATTTGCCTTGTTCCAAGATGTGAAGTCATCTGTCTCAACGCTGCGCTAGCGTTCTACCTATGTGGGAAAGAAGCTCTGCGGAGCGGCCTTGTTATTAGAATGAATCGTTCACTCCTATATTTGTGAAAAAAATCTTTGGCAGAGGAGAGTGCTTGGCAGATGGCCCGGCTTCATGTTCCGTTTGACTAATACAAACATGCAACACTTTAGATGACACTGCAATTAAAGCTACACCGATAAATTCTTTCTCTCCAATTCTGCTGTTCCCAGTGCCAAGTTTTCATTAATGGAGCAGAGAGCTTTGGGTGATAGTGTCAAGAAACAAGAGCATCACTCTGTCCTGGGAACAAGGAGCTGAACAAGAAACTCAACGGCATCATAAGCACTCAGTGAAAGCAAAGTGGCTCTCCTTCGACATCAGTTGAGTGAAAAGAACGTCTTTAGGGGAGGGCCAAGATGACTCAGTGCTAGGGAACCAACCCCATAATGGGGCAGCGCTTGATACATCACCAACACAAAAGGATGGCATAGGACGGTGATTGGCAGACAATTTAGCAACCCAGTGTTTCTGTAGAAATGGTTAGATTAGGATTAGGCCTCCTTCCGTCACGAGAGACTATGGTCACATGCTCTGTATAGAGGACTTGGAACAGCGTCTAGTGTGGCTGAGGAGGCCAATTCAAGAGTGACCATCCTTTCCACACTGAAGACAAGTGCAATCTGTTCCCTGTCCAGCTCCCTGGTTTGGCTGCTTTTAGGACTGCCTCTTGGCCTTGGCCTGCTGGACAAGGGTCTCTTCAAATTGGGAGAGGCCGTGATGCACCACCTGCCTCCAGGCTGAATGCTCAGATGTCAGGGTTTCCCATCTGTTGAGGTCTATTCCTAAGGCCTTCAGATCCCGCTTGCAGATGTCTTTATATCGCAGCTGTGATCTCCCTCTCGGGCGATTTCCCTGCACTAATTCTCCATACAGGAGATCCTTTGGAATCTAACCATCAGCCATTCTCACGACGTGCCCAAGTCAACGTAAACGTTGCTGTTTCAGTAATGTATACATGTGAAAAATTCCAGCTCATTCTAGGACTACTCTATTTGGGACTTTGTCTTGCCAGGTGATACCAAAAATGCACCAGAGACAATGCACATGGAACGTGTTCAGCTTCCTCTCCTGCCGTGCACAAAGGGTCCAGGACTCACTGCAGTACAGGAGTGTGCTCAGGACACAGGCTCTATAGACCTGGATCTTAGTTTATCCCGTCAGCTTCTTGTTAAGCCATACTCTCTTTGTGAGTCTAGAGAACATGGAAGCTGCTAGAGAACATGTTAGGTGTAGAAATGACTCTTTCAGTAACTGAAGCAGAATTAAAACATGTCTCCAATGAAGAAGACCAGAGGCAGAAGCCCAGGACTTTTGCTGGTTTGGCTGTCTAGTAAGTGTGGATGGCCAACGTTAAGGTCCAGCATCTCCTGCCCTAGAGTTCTTTACACCAGACTCCTACTCAAGAGTCTTTCAAATAGAAGGCACCTTCAGAAAGAGGGCTGGTGCCTGGAGGTCCTTCAAACAGCACCCCTGGCCACCCTGATTGGCAAGTAGAAGGTTCCCGAAGGGCCAGGCAGTGGGTGATGGAGACCTTCCCCTGCATGAAGCCCTGAAATAATGCCATCAGCAAGGTTAGACTCTGCCAGTCCTGCACCCTCTAGAATCATCGAAAAATGGAGCTGGAAGGGCCTTCTAGGGCCATCAAGTCCGACCCCCTTCTCAATGCCAGAATCTAGATCAAAGATCTAGAGAACTGATCTTGTCCCTCCTCTCTCAGACTACCCTTCCAAATATTCAAATAGTGCTCTCCTCTCTCCCCTCCGTTTTCTTTTCTCAAGGCTAAACATGCCCAGTTCTTTCAATTTTTCCTCCTAGGGCTTGGTTTCCAGTCACCTGATCATCACTCTAGAGGTGTTGATGTAAGACAAACCCATCACCCCTCTTTAGGAAATAGACTCCGAGCCAATCTGGAAGGCTCAGGTTTTGGCAGGTTGGCAACAGAGAATACTGAGTTTGTGATGGAGCATATAGGGTGACGTTGTAGGGGGCAACTTCCTACACAACACTGCTTGCATCTTCAAGTGACTATGTGGTAAGGGACTAGGGCTGCCAACCTGCACGAGGCAACAAAATTTGGGCAGATGCAGCCTATAAACAAAAATCTATCCACTGATATTATCCAGCATTCCAAGAGCAATCACAATATGGAGGAGGAACAAGGTATAGAACATGATTTAAAACCATCTGGAGCTTGGCCGTTTAGAGTCCCAGCCACCTGCAAAATCAACAAAATGGCAAATGAATGACCCTCTGGACCTGTTGAAACTTAGTTCCAGTCCACTGAAGGCTGGTGCTCACTCCAGATTCACATACGTGACTATTGAGTTCTGGGTTCTAGTGGAAATTTTACAGGACCTCTCTAAGGGGCTGAACTTTAACCAGCAAAACATTTCAGCACTTCGGACAGCTCCTCCCAAAGTCCACATTAAACTCCCAAGGGAATTTGCGCTCCCTCCGTCCATTGATCAGGATCACCCATAAAGGAATCACTGTGCACCCCCTGCTTACAGAAATGTGAACTGTGGGTGTCATTGCTCCATCTCCTTTTGCGTGGGTGTGGGGTGGGGGTAGGGGGGTGGGGAAGGAAGGAAGGAAGGGAAGGGAAGGGAAGGGAACAATAAAAGGAGAAGCTTTGTTTTCAGTGGCCCCATTCATTTCCATGACAGCGTCTCTGTTCAGATAGAAAAATGTGGGCTGAGATGAAAGAGGACAGACATGGCAAATCTAGGACATGTCTATTCAATCATCTGATGTGATTAATTATTTAATAAAGCTCCCCATGAACGTGTGACGACCGATCACGTCTGAAGGTTATTTCAGGAGTAATATTTTTTTCCCACTTTGAATTTGCACTGTGCTTCTTGTATCTGATGTTTTATTGAGCCCTGACATTTCCAAAGGATTTCTTTACCTGACCTTGGATTCCTCCCCCCCCCCCCCAATCTCTGGACAATTTACCCTCTCTGGTCAAATGGTGAATGGCAATTGAGGTGCATGGTTGGCCTGGACCACACCGAGACAAAACTAAATCCAAAAATAACTCACAGACAGGTGGAGTATCCCAAACTAAATAATTTAATTAAAACAAAAGTCAAAATCGATGGTTGTTTTTTCTTTTCTTTTCCAAACTTCAATCAAGCATACGAATGAGCATTTGGCCAACTGTTTTGGATTGGGACCTTCCTGTACATCAGGACTGCAGTATCCATGGGGATTCATTCCCCCCATGGATGCTGAACACCACAAATAATAGTGAACCCTACACATAGCATAGGGTTCACTATAATCTGCTTCCTCTAGTGGTCATTTCTGGTAATTACATTGTGGAAATGTGCATTTCTGTGGAGGGGGGTTTATTTAATATTTTTCAGACTGTGGATGAGCTATTTTTATTAGGAAAAGGGTGAATAAGGCGAAGGGAAGTTAGGATAAAAATATATTGAAACCTGCCTGAATTTTATGTCATTCTTTTATCAATTAAGTGGCAAAGGAACTATTGTTTTGTTCCGTCGTCTGTATTTTTGTAATTCTTTTCCTTGTGCAGTATCAACACTGCCCACTAGAGGGAACCAGACAATACTTTTGCTGTATTTTTCTTTTGTTTGCAAACAGCACCTGACATAGGGTAAGGAATTACTTTCAGTTTTGGAGGAAGCTCAGCTAGAGCAGCATCCAGGGAGCCTCAACTGAAAGAACGAAGCAATAATAATAACCACAACCAGAGGGTTGGACTTGATGGCCTTATAGTCCCCTTCTGACTCAATTAGTCTATGATTCTTATTTCCCAAATTCGCATCTCGATGGGTAAATTAACCTTTGTACATTTTATTCAAACTGTTTCCCTGTTTTTCTTCATAATGCCTTTCCCTTCCTTACTCTCTCCCTCTCTTTCTAAGGTCAAAAAAACTGGCTGTCCTGAATTGAAGGAAACATTTTTAAAAGAAAGAAATACTTGTAATCACTGTCAGGGAGGCCTCAGAAGGGAATCTGAAAAAGGGGGATTTTTTAAAAAAATTCCTGAAGTGTTCTCTTTCAACTAAAGAGTCTGAAGAAGTTAAGGCTGCTGAGAATACTTCAAGGTTGGGCTGGGGGAAATGAAATGAAATAAAGTAAAAAACCCAGTCCTTTGAATTAGCCTCTTCACTAGATTCTCATGCGTGGTGATCCTTCACCTTGAAGATAAAGGCGCCAGCTTAGAGATTCTTCTTCAGCAGCTACGTTTTTTTAGTGGATGGCCCTTGATCCGAGACTTTTCTCCAGTTAAACAGAGCAAGCTGTGAAGCTGGGCTTTCAGCTTACAATAGCCAGTCTTTGTGTGTGTTTGTGTGTGTGTGTGTGTGTGAGAGAGAGAGAGAGCGAGCGAAAGAGAGAGAGAGCAGTTGCATTACTGAGAAAAGGCAAGGAACCTGCCTGAAATTGCAGTCAGTCCTTTGCGAATCATGGACTGGGGACGCTTTGGCACTCTATGGCCTCCAGGGCTGACCCAAGTTATTTTGCTGCCTGAGGCAAATCCTCCAGGGGTACACCACCCTGTCTAAATCAAAGGGCATGGTACCTTAAGCCAGCCCGGTGGGGGCGGAAGCTTTGACAGCCAATCTCCCAAGCCTCTTTATCCTTCCCTAGCAATAAAGTGACTCACAAGCAACCAAATCTGATGCCCGAGGCCACTGTCACCAGCTGCCTAATGGTAGGGCCAGCCTTGGGAAGGCCCGAGCAAAGTGTAGCCATGAGAATTCATGGGTCTGTCTTTAAGCCTGTCTTGGCAGCCCCCCAACCTCCCTCTAACTCACACTTTTTAGTGAAACAATGAGAATAAAAGAAGGACAGCAGCTTCCACAAGCCACCGGGTATGAGATCCACTTTTCACCCCGGCCGATGTTGTTGTTGCTGTGAGCTGTCAAGATGCTTCCACCTTATGGCAACTCTCTGAACGCATGGCCTCGAGGATCCAGTTGTTAAGAGCTCTGTTTTGATTTTACAGACTCCAGGCAGTGGCTTTCTTTATTGAGTTGATCCATCTCACAAGCGGCCTTCCTCTTCTTCTGCTGCCTTCCACTTTTTCCCAGCATCATTGTCTTTTACAATCAGTTTTGTCCCCCCCATGAAGTGCCAAAAGGACGAAAATATCATTTTGGCCATTTTTTTGCCATTAGGTTTGGTTTCGTCTGCATGATTTCATGCCTGTACCAAATCTGAAATTTTTCATAAGTGGTACAGATTTCTGGTGACTTTAAGGTTCTCTCTCTTTTTTTCATTTTAGCATTGGTGCACCCCCTGAAGGATCTCCAGGAGAGGAAAACTGACTTCTCAGATCTGTCAAAACAAAAAAAAGGAGAAGGGAAAAAACAGATTCCCATATTTTAGCTTCCAATTTTACTACTGAAAGAACAGCCTGAGGAACGTCTGGAGACAGGATTTGCATCCGTTGTCGTCCAGCTCCTCAGTTTGCGCAGCTCAATCACCTAATATCTGAAAGAGGCACCCCAAATATTTATTTCTAAAATGTCCCTTTTCTGGGATGAACTGAATGGTATCGTCCAAAATAAAAGATCATCACCACCACCACCTCTGTTATCACCATCAACCCCAGTTTTAACAAAACAAAAGGGAGGTGTAATTCAATCTTCAAGCACAAGGTGGCGATAAAATATTGTCGTATGTACACAGTTGTTGCTAACTGTTCCCCCCCCTCTCCCCTTGTTTCTTTATTTAGCTCAGTTTCTCCAAGAATTTCTCCTATACAAGCACGATCTTCGGGTAGGTATTACGTTTTATTAGTGGAAGAAGAAGAGAAAGCTTTGCACCAAATTGGGAGGTATTGATTGATGCAGGTGGATGAAGAGGAAGAACTGTTAAAAATTTCCATAGGGATGTAGGACGGCTCATCCTACCTGTGGAAGGTGTGGGTCGCGGACTAGATTCTGCCAAGCCAGAACCTTGAATTCATCTAATTCATGCTGGTGACACAGAGAGGTGATGACCCTCTAATTGAGATTTTTTTCCCCTAGCCCTGCCTGGAAATGCTGGGGGCAAAACTTTGCACCCTCTGAAGGCAATGCCTGTGATCTACCCCTTAGCTATTTCCCCTTCCAAGCTTCAGAAGCAGTGGTTCTTCTTCAGAACTACGCTGAGACCTTCATGCCTTGTGTTCTTTGCCCAGCTCCAAAACAAGGGGGTGTTTTAACGCCAGCCATGGAGAACCGATCCCAGAGGTGATGGAAAAACAATCCCGGAGGTCCTGGAGATGGAGTGTTTCCTTCAAAAAGAGTGACACCCCCTGTGGAATATGGAGGCTGACGTTTCTGCTCTCCCAGACCTTGGACAGAACCAGCAATTGAAGGGTGCCCCCCCAGGGTCATCCAGTCTAAACTTCAGCAGAAGCCATAAAATCGCAGCTCAAGCATGCCAGAGAGTTGGCCAGTCACCTTGAATATCACCAGATCACTTCTCCTCTTTTGCCAGATTGTCTTGTCATGCCCTGCTTGGCAGAGTCCTTCTCGGAGGGGGAAAGCTAGGACCTCACTCCGCAACTGGAAGGATCACATCGAGAGGAGAGCCTGAGGTTCTTGGTGGTAGATCCCCCCCCCCCCAGAGAGAAGAGCCCAAGGCAAAACCTAGAGAACCAGACTAGAGAAGACCTACTCCCTTTTGATGAGGAGGGAGCCTCCAGGAAGGAAGATCGCAAGCCTCAGGAGGTCATCTCCGAGTGCAGGGCAGCAGGGTCTAGCAGAGATGAAGCCCTTGGGTCCACCAAGGACATCCTAGCTGCAGAAATCTCAGCCGAGCGGTTATTCTGTGTCCAAATGCACTTCAACAGCAGACTCTCCTGCAACACGTTGCAACTGAGGCCAGATCAGGTGGATGGCCGTGATCCCACTAGTGATACACCCTATGGGTGTGCACGTGTATCTCTTTAGAGCTCTTAATATTTGGATTGCTGTTAACCGCCCAGAGTAGACTTTGGTCTAGATGGGTGAGGTATAAATTAATTAAATAAATAATAATTTAAAAAATATGTGGGCAGGAGTAAGATCTGTGCTCTTTTTCCATATGCACTTCCGGGGGGGGGGAATCCCACACCATTCCAGATAAAGTGTCCTCCATCCTCAGCACCTGGCTGGGGGGGGGGGGGGCTCATCACAGCCTCAAATGTCATCTCTCTCTGCTGTTCAGTCGAGCCCAGACGTGTTAAGGCAGACCAGAATGATTAGTTGAGGGCTTACCATCTGGCGGTCCGACTGCTGACGTACGTGCCTCGCATGTTACAGTGACAAATACTGGGCAGAGCCCTTCATCAATCAGGAAGAGGAGGGGAAAAATCAGCTGGGTTGGAGGAACGCACCCCCACACCCTATGAGAACCTGGGGACAGAGGATCCTGACATCTTTCCAGGATGGGACTGGGAAGAAGGAGGCCTGCAGGTGGCAGAGGATGTTAACCCAGCTGGAGTGCTCTGACATGTACTGGATCAAATCCTATCGCCAGCAACTTCCGCAGGCCAGCCTGGATGCCTAAGGACTGCTTTCTGTGCTGGTTCTCTCCCGAGTTGATACTGTGTGCCTATTCTGGAAAAGCAGAAAAGTTGGAACCAACCATTGTATCTTAGTCAATGGTTAAGATCCTGTTGTGCAATTACTCCTGCATAAGGGTGATGGTGTCATCGCCAGGAGGGACATTTATTTAATAATTAAAAACTTTCCCCATCTCTCCTGTGGCTTCTTCAGCTGGCAGACAATCTGTGTCATTGTGTGGAAACTGTGGGAGCTACAGGACAGAAGGAGGAAGTAATCAACACCCCAGATCCCCATCACTGGATGATGTGACCTGCAGGGGGCAATATTTGATATTTAAAGATCCCCTCCTTCTGTCCTGCAGCTCCCACACCTTCCATCCAAGACAAGGGATTACACAGTATGTGGGGTTTTTTTGCCTGCTGGTAAACAATTTAACCATAGTGTATCCCCAGGGCAGTTTATGGAAGAGTATCAGAAGATGTTCCTATATATATATAAGAATATTTTCTGATACTGGTTTTGTTTGCAGGATATTTTCCTGGCCATTAACTAATTTTCTTGAGCTGTGAAACGCTGAGCTCATTTGGTAACCACTGCAAATTGCCGCCCCCCCTCCTCCTCACCCCAGCCCCAGATGAGAGATCTTGCCATTTTAATTTGAACGTCGATGGCAGTAAATTTAGAATCCTGCTGGGAAAGAATGATGTCAGAACTGCTCACGTTTGCTGCCAGGATTTGGAGACGTTTCAAACAGACAGACGAATATGAACCTAACAGGAGGGAAGCGAGAAATTTCTCTTGCCGTTTTCGACCATGAACGAAAAGATCTAATTGGTTCCTGATGGTGGGCAATGAGGCTTCCCATTCTGTTCTTAAAGTTCACAGACCTCAACATTCCCCCCCCCCAAAAAAAAATCCACCTCCAGAGACTTTGCAGTCACCCCGGTCCCTTTATAACATCTAAGAAAAGCTGCCCAGCTCTGCCTGAGATATTTTGTAGCCTGAAGAAAAGTAGACTCCAAGAATCTAGTGGCGCAGAATTCCCAAACCCATCCAATTATTTCCATACATTAGGCAGGAAATCAAACATGCAGTTTTCCTCATGGTGCAATAAGGCGGCAGTAACCCACCAAATATGTGAGAATTGGCTTCATTTTCAGCACAGCCAGGCCCTGGCTGCGAAGCCACGAGCCTCTTGTGGTCTGCGTGAGATAGGAGGCATCGCGCCCTAATATTTCAGGGTGAGGTGCCAAGCTTCTTCCTGTCCCGAGTTGCTTTTGAGGGATTCAAGCAGGGAAAGACCCAATAGGAGATGGATTGACTCTCTAAATGAAGCCACAAGTTAGAACTTGCAAGAGCTGAGCAGGGCAGTTGAGGACAGGAGATTTTGGAGAGGGCTTGTTCACAGGATCACCATCCGTCGAGGGTAACAAGAAGAAGAAGCACTGATTCCGGCTTTTTTATTCTGTAGCCATCCATAATGAAAGTCATCTGGTCCTCATTCCTGGCTTCCACCGTCTCCTTCAGATTTACGACCAAAAAGCGCTTTCTCTTCCTTTTCTCTTCTCTTTCAAGCAGCCTCTGGGAATGGAGGTGAGCGCGGAATTCACCGAGGAGGACAGGGAGAAAGCTGGAAACCAACAATTACCTGAGGAAACGGGGTTGTCGCTTGGAAACGAGCAAGAGTGAGCCGAAAGCCAGCCAGGGTGTCTTGTAGAGATGAAGATAAAGGGTGGGAAGAGAAGAAGAAATTAAGACATGTTCAACTCTAGACAGAAAGAGGCCACTCTGGGCTCTGTGTATTTTTCCCCCTTTTTTCCTCTCCTCAATTTGGGCTTTTCTTCGCTAAAATTGTTCTTTTTGTCTCCCATCTTAGCTGGGATATAGAAATATCACAATCCACGGGACAGAAATCGAACCCAGAACCATGTGTTCAGGTTCTGCCAAGGGTGGGGAGCCAGGTGGGGAAGGTTCAAAGAAAGCATTGTAGACGGTAGAGTAATCTTTGTTTCCTGAAAATCATGCAATTATGTATATCTGAGCTTATCTGTTGTGGTTTTTTGGCACTGCGCCCTTGACAGGGCGCAGTGATGATCCACAGGGTCCCTCCCAGTTTTAAGCAGATGATGGTGGTGGTGGTGGTGATTTAATCTCAGACTTAATGGGCAGAAGCGAACAGGACCACCTCTTCCCCGGTTGTGTGTGCGTCACATAACAGACTGTCGTTACGAAACGTGGCCAAGCGTGAGCCAATGTCTTCCCGGCCATACATCGTGAAGATCTAGGAGGGAAAGAAATGATGATGGATTTATCCTGCTCGGTTCCTCCAAGTCATCAAAGCCCACTTCCCTTCCATGCAGAGAATGGATGACATTTGACAGCCCGTCAAGGAGAAGACAAATGCGCCCCTATCAAAATCCGCTCAGGAGAGAGATGACCTTCACTGTCACTTTTTCAGCCTGCGGCAGGCTAACGAATGAAGGGACAGAGATTGGAGAGACTCGGGCAGATGGGGAGCCAGTTGGTGGGACTGACAGACCCAAGACTGATGTGGCCTCCTGGGAGGGTCTTGCCAAACCGAGGAGTCTTCACTGATTTCAGAAGCGCCTTTCCAGAACCTCAATGCCAGAAAGGGCCCAGCCCCATGCTTCCCAGGGTCCAGTGATCACCCCTCCAAGAGACATCATTTTCCAAATATATATATATTAGAAGCTGGATAGTAGACATGCCATGGGAAAGAGAGATTTTCTCCACCTATTTTGGTCTGGCAGCCAAGTTCCCACCCCCCCTGCTTTGGGTGATCGAAACCTCTAGGGAAAACTGCTTTTCTGTCCACAGTAGAAGAGATACGGTCCCCAGCATCTTTCTTCTGGCAGAGAAAGAAGCTACCTGGATGCTTCACGAGGGGATAACTTTTTTTCCAGGAGGGGCGTCCGTCTTACTCAATGGCGGCAAACCCAACACTGGTGTGCTCCCATTGTTAAGTTGGTTCTTTGCACGTTGCTGTAAATGAGAAGTCTTTATTTGGGGGGTCGGCTCTTGAGCTGAGCATAAGGGGGTGCCTCGCCCCACAGTTTTAGGACACGGGCTCTTCCATTATCACAAACTGCCTTGGATGATTACCCAAAATGACAGCAGAAAAAAGAAGAAAAAAGCACCCATCTGATAATACTCCATATGGTGTTGTGTAAGTTATGAGCTCTCAAGTCAGAACGGACTTATAGAGACCCTAATGAGGCTTTCAAGGTAAGTGAGATGTTTGAAGAGTAATTTTGCCAGTTCCACATCCCCAGTAAGTTTCCATTGCTGAGGTGGGATTCAGACCCAGAGCTCCAAACTCCTAGACTGTCACTCTATCCATTACACCACACCAGGTATCGTTGCATGAATACCAACGTGAAACTATAGAAGATTGTTATAATTTAAACAAACCTATGCTGCCCTGAAGCTGGCTGGAAAGCTCAGTGGTCAAAGGCTGGGAGTTCGATTCCCTGCCGTGCCTCTTGTGAGTAAAGCCAGCCTGGGTGGCCTTGGGCAAGCTGCACAGCCCCATGGCGCTCCTAGAGGAAGGGAGCAGGCAATACACTTCTGAGTACTCTCTGCAGAAGGTGTGAAAAGGATCATCATGAATCAGAATTGACTTGATGGTGCATGATTATTATGTTGGAGCTGCTGGATAGCTCAGTGGGTTAGATCTCTGGCTGTGGAGCCAGTGGTTGGTATTTTGATTCCCCACTGTGAATACCATAGGGGCTGGATTCAATGAACCATAGGGTCCCATCCAGCATAATAGAACAGTGGTTCTTAACCTTTGTTACTCGGATGTTTTTGAACTGCAACTCCCAGAAACCCCAGCCAGCACAGTTGGTGGTGAAGGCTTCTGGGAGTTGCAGTCCAAAACTCCTGAGTAACCCAAGGTTAAGAACCAGTGTAATAGAATGCCCCATGGGGAAGACAGTAGCCAGGGGATCTGTGTGCTTGCAATTCTGCTGTCCAGATTGTTCACGCTGGACAATGGAGAACTTCAGAGTTCTGGACCTCCCTCTGTAGGATTCTTTTATCATTGTGTCACACTTGGACTGGGCAGTCCATGAGGCAGAAGACACCTTCAGAAGAAAACTCTTCTTCCAAACGGAGGACTGCCCCCCCCAAAAAACGGACACATAGCCACCCTATGCCATTAAGACACACACATTTTCCTTGGTGGATGTTTCCTTCTACACATATGTTTTTGTGAGCACAGATGGACGTGTCAGGTGGACCAAACCCAGCAGAGAATCAGCTGGAGCAGCTTTTGATTGGAAAGGACAGGAAGCCATCCTTCCTTCCTCCTTTCCTAGCTTTGTCGACTAGCAAGGATGCCTCCCCCAAATTCCCTGAAGCTCATTAAGCAGAGATGTTCAGTAGCATTGCTTAAGCATTTCATTTCCGAGTGCCCTCCCCATCTTTTGTGGTGGAAGCTGCTCTTGCTTTACACTTGATGTCCTTTGTGAAGTTCTCATTCCAGGACTGAATAAGGAGCTTAGGGATTTCTAATACAGTTCTAGTCGGACAAGTGGAGGCAGATGTAAGATTTCTGCTGATACTAAAGAATCTCTTATGTAACAATGTAAATGAGGTCTTGGCGTGCCTTCTGTTTGCATGGGGGGGAATGTCTTTAGTCCTTAGCAGTGAGCTCTCCTGGTGTTGAGGTTGGGTTGCTATCTGTGGGGCTGAGCAGGTGGAACCACATGGTTTCAGAATGCACACACGGGAGTCCTGTCAACAGCCAGTAAGAGGATTTTAGTTGTTCAAGAAATGTCAATCAAAACCGCAATAATTTGCGCTTGATTAAACTCAGAGCTTTGAAACATCAGATCAAAATCACCCAAATCTCTTGGCCAGTATTCCAAGAAAAGTAACTTTTTCAAGCTCTAATTTAACTCGTATATCTTGTAAGATCCAGCGATGGAAAGGCTGGGCTTGCTTCCAGTTTGTTTATTTATTTCCTACATGTCTTCTTCCCGTGTGTTGAAGGAGGCATACATGAGTATCTTCCTCTCCTCGTTATCTTCACAGCAGACCTGTGAGGTAGGCCAGGTTGAGACAAAAGTGGCTAGAGGAGAGTGGAACTGGGGGTGATTTCAGTTTTTGCAAAGGGGATGAGTCCACACCAGGCATTTAGGTGGCATTTCCTGGGAGCTCTCCGTGGTCCTGAATGCTATTCCTCATAAAAGGTCACTACAAATCAGATGCAACTGGTCAGAACAGCAACTGGACTCAGAGGAAACTTCTCCAGAACATGGGAAAGTTAGACTACAAGTCCCAGAATCCCCAATCCCCAAGGTCACTAGAATCCCAGGAACTATCATCCACAAGCGTTACTTTCCCAAGCTTGCCCTTGGCTAGGTTGAGTGCATTTCTCTGTCATTCTAATGACCCCTTCATTCCCTCTTGTTCGAGATCCCTCCAGCATTCCAAAAGATGCTGCAGAAATACAGTGATTTCTGGGGGCTCAAAGATCGTCTGAAAAGATACCACCTGACCTTCACAGATGGATCCCCGAGGTCCATCTTGTCAACAGCAGATAAGAGGAATCTAGTTTTTAAATATATGTCAAGAACAGATTAATCTGTTCATTCATTTGTACCAAGACTGCTGGGATAACAGATTTCTCTTTTAACATTGAGCACAGGGAGAGCTTAGCTCCTGTTCCTGGATTATGGACAACTTTGAAGAGCTATGGCTTAAGATCAGCTATAAATCTCTTGCTTTGTCATTCAGAGATGGTAGGAACAGAGTGGAATCCATTCCCAGTTCATTGCAGGAAGTTCATTTGGAGTCTCGGAGTCTCCCTAGGTGGGTGAAAAAGTTACTTTGAGAGGGACTACGCCATACCCTAGCCACCATTGCCACTTACTGTTATTATAGGTAATGATGAAAGCCTTTTTTCAACTCCAGCAGGCCCCCCGGTTGTGTGTTCTTATGCTGCAGCCACCTGTGCCTTTGGCTGCAAGTCTAGCTTCATTCCTTTCTCCCTTTTAATCAGCCCTTCCGCCATGGCTGGCTTCTCTGTTCTGCCTTAGCACCAGTCCCCATTTCCCGCTGATAGGATAAGAAGGCCAATTTTAAAAAAAGAAAGAACTGCCATAGCAAATGCAGAGAGAAACTGGACTATTGCAAATATGAGCTGAGTCTTTTCCTTCCCAACCATACCAGATCCAGAAGTTGCCATGGTGCCCACTTATCACCTTGGGATGTAGCAAAGAACATAGATCATGCACAGGGAAGGGCCAGACATGTTGACCAAGGGAGACTTTCTCCCTTCCATGTCAACCTCTTTTGAAAAGAATTGCTTGCTGTCCGGTTTGCTTTCAGAACTTTGAACAGGAATGGATCCACTCAAGGCGTCTTCTCTCATGCAATGGCCAGCATTACACAGTCAGCTGGGCTACAGCCGAAAGGATTCAACAACTAGAGTAGCCCCAGTGGAATCAGTGGAACTCACAGAGATGACTTGCCCAGTACCTATTGACTCAATGGGCCTACTCTAGTGTGACCTACTAAGCTAAGCCACAGGGTTTCAGCCCCTTCCTTCTTGTTTATCAATTAATTGTTGCATGTTTGGACTCAGCTGCTACAACAACCCTAACCCAAACGAATTACATGTAGATTGCATTGAAAGTTCAGTTCCCAACTTCTCAAGTGATTCAGGAAGAGTTAGAAATGGGGATGGAAGGATCATTCTTCAAGGGGAAGGGAAATCCCATAATAATAAATGTACCCAGCTAAAACAAATTAGCCCAATCCTCTCCCAAGAGCTGGCATTCTGGCATTGCATCTCCTAACTGCCCATGCTTGTCTTATTCTTTAATTAAGACAAAGACAGGGATGACAGTCTAATTACCTTGGAAATGTGAATCTAGATTATAAACTGGAAAGCTAGTGGATGATCTTCAAGGGATGATGAGCAGTGAGGGCACACCAGGAAGTGTTTTATGATGATCATTTCTTAGGAGGCCCTATTAAACTTGGGATAATGTCAAAGATGTGGCAATTGAGAGCCTTGGACCCTTGTTCAACTGTCTGGGTGCGGAGGAAAGCGAAAGCCAGTTTTATTCTAGGTGAAATCCATGCCCCCCCCCCAAGCATACGGCTGAGGTTGAAGGCATCATCAAGGAGAGCCATAATTATTCTGTGCCTGTGGCAGGAATACAAATGTACACCCATCACTTTCTCCATTCCATTCTCTCTTTTCTGTTTTTTTCCCAAAAAGAGCAGGAATTGCATAAGCACAAATACAACAAGTGCAAAGTTTGAAATTTGCAACACCCTGTTCGGTTTGATTTTGGAAGCTCTGTTCCCTCATTCCCAACCCAGATATGTTCACCATGCTTAAAGGGAGTACAAAGCCCTCCACATTCCATGGTTACTTCTTTCCTGTAGAACAATGTTTCCCCATCTTGGTTCCCTAGATGTTCCTGGACTAAAACTCCCACGAGCCTTCACCACTCGTGTGCTGGCCAGGATTTCTGGGGGTGTTAGTCCAAGAACATCTGGGAACCCAAGGTTGGGAACCAATGCTCTCCCTAGCTCTAGGCCAATGGTGCCTCCTGCAAGTAGAGCCAGCCTGTGTGGCCTTGGGCAAGCTGCACAGTCCCAGGGCATCCCTGGAATACAGGAATGGCAAACCACCTAGAAAACCATGACTTGACACCACAAAGTTTATGGACTGCTGGATGGCTCAGTGATTTAGGTCTCTAGCTGTAGAGCCAGAAGTTGGGAGTTCGATTCCCCCACGGTGCCTCCTTGACAGGGGCTGGACTCAATGATCCATAGGCTCCCTGCCAGCTCTGCAGTCCTAAGATTAGTATTATTGCTTGAATCCTGTTGGCTTAGCGTACTAAGTCACAACTAGAGGAGGTCCATTAAATCAATGGAGGCATTAATTCACTTCACCTGAAGGAAACATTAGCTAAGAGAAACCAGGGCAAACTGCCCAAAAATAGAGTCTCTTCTGACACCGTCCTGTGTCTCCCTGTGTTGGCTGCTTCACACAACTGCCTCATTCTGCCTGATGACAGGGCCAGCCCTTGGTTGAGCTGTAATCCTATATATATGGTGCAATCTTCTAATCGTCTGCTCCATATACCCAGATGGAAAGGTGATAAAGGCAACATCAGATGGAGAGGAAGAAGGAAACCCTCACTGAATTGAACACAAATGAGCTTTTCATGAGAGGTAATGAGGCTTTTAATTGAATTATCTAGATATTTCTTTGCAGCGTTCACCAGAAACAAAACCCCATGCCAAGTGATTTAGTGGAACATTGCGCTGGTATGCATACCTGGAGGTTCGTGTCTCCTGGTTCTCCCAAGGCCTGCGATTTTCAGTTGCAATTAGCACACGGCAAGGTTTTGTGTGGGCATGTGCTGAACCTTTAGCCATGCAGGTCTCCCATCTCATCTTAGTCTTTCTCAGAGTTGAGGGCACATGACATTTCTCCTGCCCAAATCAACCGTGTTCAAATCAGGTCCAGGGATTAGGAGAAATGTTCTCTGGGTCCAGGCAGAGAAAGCTGGTGGGGTTTTCAGGCCATCAAAAGGGAACAAAAGGGTCTCTCCAGCCATTCTTTACCTGATCTTCCTTCCACTCTGAAGGTCCAGCTTCTCCTGTGGATCAGGAGAGCAGGAGCAAGGAAAATGAATAGGCAAAGCAGTAGGCAGGTGAGTGAATTCACTGCCCCAAAAACCCAAGAGCTTCCGGTCATGGGCTGAGACTCAAGATGGGCGTGGCCAACCCTTTTCTGCCTACTTCCTTTGCTGCAGTTAATGGCAAGGATCAGGTCTTGCCTGGTTTTCTTCCAGATGGGAAGATTCCTTAATTTGCTCTACGTCTGTTCCAATACATGGGGAAAGTATCGCACTGCAATGGGATGCGGCTGAGATGTCTCTTCATGGCACCCGGTCTGCCATGGATGTAGGCAGAGCTAGAGAGCTCAGTGGTTTAGGCATCTGGCTGCGGAGCCAGATGTTGGGAGTTCGATTCCTCCACTGGGCCTCTTTGACAAGGAATGTATGAATTTTTGGTCCCTAACCAACATCTGGACCAAACGGGGTGATTGCCCTCACATTCCAGACTCTTACAAAAAAGGACAGAAGGTGTCGTTCCTCTAACACATACTTATCCTGGAAGTTATTTCACTGAGACCACACTGTGACTCACTCTGCTCTACAAGGGGCCTGAAGGAAATGGAGCTTAGCTCATGGACTATATGAGCTTTTCCCATAAAATCTGGCATGCTGCACCACAACCAGAAAACCATACATATGGTGCCCCCTGCCTCCTCGTACTTGCCTTGACTTCTGTGACTTCTCAGAAGGGGGGGGGATGTCAGCATTTGACCTTGGCTTCTTCCCAGACAGCCTTGTTCTCTGGTTGCTCAAAGGAAACCAGGCTTTCTTGAAGGACTGCAGTGTGTTTGTAAGAGGCCGCTCTACAATCCGGGAGGACAGGCAGGGTGGCGAAGTTTCAGGGTGGAAATCGGAGATGAGGGGGCCAGTTCTTGGGGCATCATAGCATGTATCCTTCTGATTTCTCTGAGGTGGGGTTGAAAAGTTTGGGAGGCGAGCTGGAACCATTTCAGAGACAGCCGGTTTTGAATGAGGGAAACCTGCATCAGTGGTCCCAGGATGCAGATAAAACCCAGCGAACAAAGTAAGATCCAGGGCATGTCCAGGAATGCAACCAGTGTTTCATTATTATTGGCAATTTGCTGCCAGTCATAAATACAAGCATGGCCACGGGACTCTACCCATTGGCTTTGCTGTATCCTTGCCATTTCCGTTCCCTTGAGATGAGATGCTTGCCAAGGACAACTCCCTCCTTCAACAGGATGCTTATGTCTCCTACTGCCTTACCCTAAAGATAAATTCTTCCTTGCCATGACTCACCATCTACTTGGTCCCTTCTATATTTTATTTTCCAGGCAGCATCAAGCTTGCCAGGTTTGGGGTTTTTTGATGAAAGCCTGTTGAGAGGAAGTAGAACGACACACTCACCTCTCATCTTCACATCCACCTCAATCTTCTTTCCTTCCTTCGAGCGCCATTAATCCTCCTCCAGTTGGGAACGCAGCCATCCTGATGCCCTTTTTTGTGCTTCCAAGGAGGAAATAAATTTATAGAAAAAAGCACTCACAGTTCTCTAATTGATTCCTTGTGCGTCCTCTTGCTGTTCGGATCCAGAGGGGTGTCGGATGCCTGGAGACCCATCATTACCACCTGGAATCTGCTTTTTCAAATCAGATGATGACTATTGGGGTCATAAAGTTTCTTTTGAAGACAACTGTTTCCTATGAAATCAATGAACTTCAGAACACCAGGACCAGGGAATGGAAATGGCTACCAGTCCACTCCCATCCATATCGACTCAGAAGTAAACCCCATTGGCTTCCTTAGGGCTTACTCACAGGCAATGAAGGCTTGGTTTTGTAGGTCATGAGGAGGACAATGAATCCCCTCTGGGTTTTGGCCTGGATCTTTAATGGCCCTGTCCAAGGTGCTGAACTTGTGGGTAGCACCTTAAAGTTCAGACTCACACCCAAAGTGATTTCACCGCTCTGCTGTTTGAGCAATGGCTTTCAAACAATTTCAGAGGAGGATGGCATGCTACTATAGCTACATCTTGACAGCCTAGACCACAGGTTTCCAACTTTGGGTTCCCAGATGTTCTTGGACTAAAACACCCGGACGCCTTCACTACTAACTGGGCTGGCCAGGATTTCTGGGAATTGTAGTCCAAGAACATCTCAGGACCCAAGGCTGGAAACCACTGGCCTACACCATAGTTAAGGATGATAGGGACTGGGAGCTACCAGCATCTGGAGGGCACCCAGGTTTTACAACAAAGGCAGAATCTTGGCTATCTCTATAATACACTATTAGAGCAATCAGATCCCATCCTAAGGCCAGTGGTGAAATCCAGTGGAATTCTGGGATTTATAGTTTGGTCAGGCCCTGAGAATTCTCTGTGGTAGCTCAAGGGAGAATTCAAGGAGAGAATTTTGAGTTGATCCACAAACTGCAAACTCCAAGACCACTAGAGATACGGGAGGTCACCATCGCCTTGGTCTGGCCTACCTCACTGGGCTGTAGTGAGGCTCAGAGGAGCCACCTGGCACGTCATGAAAGCAAGGTGGAGTGTGGTGGAAGGGATCGCTTTCTTATTTCTAGTTTGTTTGTCATTGATCTTGGACACACTGTTTTGTGCCTCCTCGACTCATCTGTCCCATTGGCCAAAAGAAGAGAACTGAGGCAAATGAGAATTGGAAGTTTCCACTCAGTACAACAGCCACACGGAACATCCATGCCTTTGGCCTTCAGATTATCCCAAAGAACATGGATTAATTCAACTCCTTTGCTTTCTCTTTTAGTTGAATATCATCAACCATATTCAACAAAGCTCTCCTTGGACACATTTGTACATTAAGTACGAGGGACCTTAATGACTGTTTTAGGGACTCTGGGGTAGCCAGGGCTTACAAATTTGAACCCGGACATTTTCGCAGCACCATAAGGTAAATGGTTTTGTCCCTGTCATTGCAGTTCGAAAACACGGGTATACCCCAAGAAAAGAATTAGAGCCGGCTTCTATTATAACATGTCCATTCTTAGATTTAACGCCATTCAACAAACCAGCTGCTGAGGAATGAAGAAAAATGGAATCAATTTATGTCTCAGTATTTATTAGCATTTCGATAATACATCTCATACATCAGAGGCAGGGGTGTGTTTCAGAGGTCCCTGGCCTTCTGTTCTCAGTCCTCGGAGCCTTGGTAAATTACATTTCTAGCTTCTCCTGGGGAATTTAAAGGGAAATCATCAGGGAGAAAACCTGGGACACAATGATTTTCTCCCTTTGTTCCTGGCGGAAATAAAGACAGATCGTTCAAAGGAGGCCTAAATGCAGGAGCTTGATCATTAAGACCAAAGCTATGCATACAGAGCAGGGTAAAGGAGAAGAGATACCACAGTGGCAGAGAGAAGGTAGCAAAAGCAGAGATGTCAGAGTGATGGGCCAGGCTAGTGCTGAAGCCATAGTGGCAAACAGAGCCATAACTAAGACAGGGCACCCACAGCTTTGACTCAGGATACCAAACATTGATGCTGGAAGGCCATGTCCCTCACCCACGGGTATTTTTTTGCCTGAAGGCGGTCTACCCAGCCATCCTGTGTTCATTGCCTCCAGTTATCTCTGGTTTCGTTCCCCACAGTGCCTGCTGGGAGAAGAGCCAGCCTGGGTAGCCTTGGTCAAGCTGCACAGTCTCAAGGTTGCCCCTAGAGGAATGGAAGGGTAAAGCACTTCTATGTTTTCTCTACCTAGAAAACACTGGAAAGGGTTGCCATCAGCCAAAATGGACTTGGCAGCATGCAATTATTTTCCCTCCAGGCAGATTTTGGTGGACATGACTGGCTTCCATGGTCCAATCACACAAAACACAATGGCGGCTAGGGGATTAGAACAGGGCTCACTTAACCTCCCTAGGTGTCTCTGTTTCGGATGAAACACACCCATCTCCATCTAATGTTCTCACAGGGCTTGAGTTCCGATCTTCTTCCCAAAGTTGTCACGTCCTCTGAGTGTATTCCAGTTGATCAGTTTTGGAAAATAAGGGAGGGAAAGAAACAGGAACGTGAGAAAAACAGAAGGAACAAAGAGAAACAGTACATAGAGTCAGGTGCCTCGGCACAAATGGGAAGGTAATGAAAAGAACATAAAGGAACACGATTCACCTTTTGTTTTCGATTTCATTTTTTATTGCCTCTCTTTCTTTTCAACAAATAGCTACCAGCGGTTCTCCAGAACCGAAGGCGGAGAGAATTGCTTCCCCATTGTAGGATTCTTTTAACTGCGAAGACCAGAGATGGAGCCAAGGGTTTCTCAACCCACAGAGCAACTTACGATGCAGCCGTGGCCATTTGTGTTACGGTCAAAGTATGTATCCATTAGGAAGCCAGTAGGTTTTTGAGAATATATTTCCCCAAATGGAACGCTCCCCTATCTTGGCTCTGAAACAAGGAGACCATCAAGCCTGGGTAATGGACAGCTCCCATTGCTGGACTTCTAAGGGGATATTTTGTGATCCTGGCAGGAAGAGGAACCCCAAGCACAGGAAGACAGGGGAAAGTTAATTATTCTCAGCGGGGAAGACCACTTGCAATTTCTGGAGAGTTTGGCTTCAATCCGTGCACAGGCAGAAATCACCTCCCATCAGACATTTGGAAAGTGCTGCTTCCCTGGGACCGGTAATTGAGATGACCCACATGATGTAAAGGACATCCGGAAGTGCCTTGTAAGTGTTTTGTCTCTTGACAGCCACCTGGGAGAGGAGAAAGCCAGTTCCTGGTGCCAACGCCTGACCCTGTTGCTAAGAGTTCAGAACGGGCAAAATTAAAGTCGCCGCCGCCGTAAACAGTGCCCGGGCCGAGCCAGAACTTGAAAAGTTCCTTTTTTAAAAAAAGAAGTAAATAATTACTATTATGTGGTAAATCACTGGGTCCATTCTCCTTTCAGTAGCTGCTGGAGTGGAGCAATCAGCTCTTGGAGATGGGAAGACCCCCCCCCTCAGAAATGTGAACACAGCAAGTTACTTTTTTTAAAAAAAGAAACTTGTGCCAAGAAAAGCACCGAGAAGCATCTACACTACCCAGTTCTATCAGTTGGATACCGCACAAACTACTATGGCTACATCTTAAGGGTTCCTGGGGGTACAATCTGGCGTCACGTCGTCTACTCTCTCCACAAAGGTCCAGCATGGAGAAGATGCACCCACTGGCAAAGTTACTTTTTTCAGTCACTTGGTGGATGGAAGATTCACCGTCCAGTTTGCAACCTCTGGCCCTTGATGTAAAGAATGAGCTTTCTCTCTCCCAGGCCGGTCGCAAGCCTCGTGAGGGACAGGGACAGCCAACCTGAAAAGACACAGACCTCAGGCCAAGACAGCTTTCCCAGCCACTGCTAAGTGGCCTCCTGGCAACCCTCTCACCTCCTTCCCCGGCCCCACGTGGGGGAAAAGGATCCTGACAGGCTAAATTCCATTATCGCTGCTCTGCCATCTTCAATTACCAAGGGTTGCCCCCCTCGGGCGGTATGATGAGAAATGACAGGCTGTGTGGAAAGCAGGGCGAAATGCAAAGAGACAGAGATGCAAAACTGTCCGGGACGGGCACCGGGGTGTCATTCGGTCAGAGAGCAGGAGAGGGCAGTTACGGCTGTGGCAGGATGAGCAGGACACCCGAGGGAACCATGGGCTCCATTTGCCTCTGCTTCCTTCTGAAGGATTTCCCCCCAAGAAGGCCCTTCTGCCTGAAATACTTTCTAAGCATCCCTACCGTCAGAGAGGAGAAAGGTTGTTTTCAGGGACTGCTATTTTCAGAGTCTGATGGCCAGAATCCTACAGCTAGAACATGTCACGGAAGCCCCTTTCTCCCAAGGCAGGGGTGGCTCCCTCTTTAATGACTTTTTGTCAAGTTGCAAAGAGTTTTCTCCTCTCCTCCACCCCCTTTTTCATTTCACCAAGTTCTTCATTTCTTTTGATTTTTCTGGCCCCTATTGTTCTCTGCTTTCAATAAATTAACATCATGGATTGTAGAGATTTTTCATTCAAACATATTTCTGGGGTGTTTATAAGAAATGAGAACACTGCTTTATTGTAGGGCAAAAAAATTAATAATAATAATAAAAATTAAAAATCTAGACAGACAGACAGGCAGACAGGCAGACAGACAGACAGACAGGCAGGCAGGCAGGCAGGCAGGCAAGCAGGCAGGCAGGCAGGCAGGCAGGCAGGCAGGCAGGCAGGCAGGCAGGCAGGCAGGCAGGCAGGCAGATAGATAGATAGATAGATAGATAGATAGATAGATAGATAGATAGATAGATAGATAGATAGATAGATAGATAGATAGATAGATAGATAGATAGATAGATAGATAGATAGATAGATAGATAGATAGATAGATAGATAGATAGATAGATAGATAGGCATTTCAATGAGTGAATGATTGGATATTAATACTCATATTGTAGATCAGAATCACTGCATTTTGCAGATTTATTTTAAACCAGCTCCTACGAGCTCTCTAGACCAATGGTTTTGCCGGAAGGCACTGGAAAATACTGGGAGCTGCGTTTGCAAAAATAAACTTGTCTAAGTTCTGTAGCTGAGTGGCTAGTACCTGTGACCTCAACTACACCTTCTCCTACACCTCCCTGGAGACGTTTTCCACCTGTTTCTCTGTTACTGCTTCAGAGCCAATATAAAACGGGTAAACATGTTGATGGCACTCGTGAGGAGGCAGACACCCCCGGACGGGGGCGAGGAGAAGAGCGGCAGCTCTCCTGGTGCACAACTTGAGAGGCTGTAAATCCATAGTGCGAACAGAGAAACCTGGGCTCACAGCCACTGTGAAGAGTTGGCTGCAATCTGGCTTCTGTTCCAAAATTATCCTTTCTGGAGTGTGATGTCTCTGCTTCGGCACCTCAGATAGCAGACTTTGGGCCCTTCTCCATCCCAAATTAACCTAGTTATCAGTTGTTCCTCCCAAAACTATATTTTGAAACAGAGACCACAAACGGAAGGAAAACACGGAATAAATCATGAACCTTCTGCTCTCCTAAAGCTCTTCAGTCAACGATCCTGGGTTCGAGAACTGCAAGAAAGCACAAACCAGGCCTTTCTGAGAACTTTCTGCCCCACTCGCTCCCCCCCCCATTGCAAACCCCACTGTGGCTGAAAACTGGCACTTCAGAGGAAGCCGTTGATTATGGGCCATTCAAGGCCACAGGAAAGGCAGGGAGACCTTTTGGAGATGGCAAACCAGCCAGTCCGAGGAAGACAAGAGGCAACGGATATTGGGTTGACTGCTTGGCCGTCTTAATTGTTGTAAGCCGCCCAGAGACCTTTGGGTAGAGTAGGCGGCATATAAGGCAAATAAATAAATAAATAAATAAATAAATAAATAAATAAATAAATAAATAAATAAATAAATAAATAAATAAATAAATAAATAAATAAATAAATAAATTGTTGCATTAAAATGAATTAACCAGGCAAAAGTTTAAAGCTTTTTTTTCAAATAATTAAAAAAACATTCCCCAACTTCAGCTTTCAAAAGTGCATTGGGGGAGGGGAAACAGAGTGAGATCTCAGAAGGCAAGTGTTGAATTTGACATCGTGCTGATTTTCCCGCTTGCACTTCAGAAATGCTTTAACACCTCCCAGGGAACAGAAACATGTATTCAGGTACCAAAATAGACAGCATCTCTCCTGCCTTCTCGCCCGACCTCCCTCATACTCTGCCGCTACTAGACAATGCATTTCCTAGAGGCATCGCTTGCCTGCTCCACTTTGAAAAGGTTCCTCAGGAAACTTGAAATATAAGCTGATCCTTGCTTGTTTTAAATGCTTAACAAAAAGAAGATGCCAGCCAAAGACTGCAGGCTGTTTTTTTTTTTACATGTTCAGGTATCAAACACCACCTTCTTTGGGGAGCATTTAAATGGTGTTTTTTGTGAAGCACATGGAGGGGTGGAGAAGCATCAGTCTGGGTCTTGCAGAGGGAATGCTCTCTTCTTGCAGCAGAGAGCGTGAAAATCAGACCTGTCCTTAAGTGACCTCAGATCCAACTCTGTCCCTCTGCAGCTAAAGAATCTCGGATAGATGGTCATCCAGCCTGTGTTTTTAAAAACCCTAGCAAAGGGAATCCACACCACCATTTAGGAATCATCTGTTCCACTATCAAACAGCCCTTAACTGGCAGGACACACTCATATTTAGTCAGAACCTCCTTTGTTTTAATTTGGATGCATCGCTTCAAATCCTATCCTGATACATTTTAGGAACATCTCCGTACAATTGCTCAACTGCTAATGATGCCGTTAAACTCCTGATCAACACTGACTTCTATTCGATCCATTTATACGGGTGTCCAACATGTGTATACATTTTATCTCGGCTGTTTCCTTCCGTATTCGTGTTCTGTAATGTTTCCTTTCCAGAATAGCAACAGACTAGAAAAACCAGCAAGACTGCTCTGCTGAGTAAGATCTGCCAACAGAAGGACCCAAAACAAGGAGTGAAGAAGGTGTGGGTGACGGACAAGCCGGGTTACACCAAATCCAAGCGCAGTTCATTTTGAGGGCACGACCACTACATCAGCTCAATATTAAGCCAAGATGAGAGTCACCCAACGTAATTTCCAACCTCTCTAGACTGGGAAGGGCTTAACTATTTAAGATCAGGCCCTTAAAGAAATGAAGATGATCATTTACCTCCTCTAAGGTGGTGGTTCTTTCTCAACCACCTTGAAAGGGCCCTTCATCCTAATTCTTGCTTGTCTAGAATTATGAAGTTTGTTAGCTGCACATTCTCCTGTTCTGTCTTTAACAATACACACGCATACATATATATATTAAATTGTGGCATGTCCTGGGAGCAGCCATTTGGAAAACCTCAAGCAAGCACATCACAGTATTTCAATAATGACAGAATTACTGATTTTTCTGTATGGGTCTGTGAATCTCATTTGCACAGAAATTGAATCTGGAATAAATACCTTAGCGAGCCTGTCCACGTAATAGATAGAGAGGATTCCTTCCCCCCCCCCCCAACAGCTGAAATTTCAGGGCTGGCACTGCGGGTGGAATGTAGGCTTCCTAAGCATTATTACAGAGGATGGATGGAGGCAGAACCAACACAGAGAAACCTCGATCCTCTGTTTTGACAGCAGCGTTTCCAAGGATAACGACAGCAGAGCATCCTATTGTGGGGTGGAGTAAACCTTAGATCCCCCCACCTCGGTGGTGCTGGTGGAAATAAATAAACAAACAAATGGCCCCAGGGTGGAGTGGGCGGCATCGAACCAGCTTGGCTCACCAAAGATAGATCCTGCCACACGACCACACAGTTCTTCGCCCTGTCAGTTTTGGGTGTCTGGTTCTTTCTTTTAGCGCACCAGCTGCTGCCCGCTTGAAATTCACCACCGTGGGCCACGCGCGCAACCCAGGCACATTGGAGTCCAGCCAACTTCCTTACGTAACTCTTTTGCATAACCTCACAGATGATCAGAGAGATCTCTTTGGTCGCTCCAAGCAGGGGCAAGAGGAAGACTAAGACCGAGCATTTTCGAAAATGCTGGTTTATTTCGGGTTATTCCTGGCCGGTTTTGATGGGGGACCGAGCTGCATGCAACGAGAGGTGAACCATCTTGACTTTTACCCACAGATTCTGGCCATATATAAAACCAGTTCTTAGGGGTGGAGGTGGGGTTTTTCAAAAGTTCACACGGGCTCAGTTCCAGCATTGCAGGAGTGGATCACATAAAGGCCTAAAGTAGAGATGGGCACAAACTGGTTCGTGCTGATTCGTTTATCAGCCAAACAGATGTTTGGCACTTCTCAGACCCACCTCCCCTGGCAGGTGCCCACTCAGAGGCAGCACCCTGCTGCGGTTTTTTTCCTCCCTTACAGTGCTTTTAATTGTGCAGGCAGAGCTGTGCAACAGGATTTCAGCCTCTATGTGCAAAACAAGAGACACCCCCCTCACACAGAGATAAAATATATTTGTATAAATATATACAGGTAAACACACAGGCCACAATTGCCTGTGGAAGAAACATGGAGCATGATTTGTGCTGCCTCTAAAAGCCACCATCGGCAACCCGCTGGGATTGAATGCATGCAAGTCTTCCATCTAGAATCCCTTGGAAAAATGTTCATTTAAAGTCTTGATTGGGGCTTAAATGTAGACAGCTGTGCGCAAAGTAAAAAAACAACAACACCCCCCGCACACACACAAACAAGCACCGGAATACAAACCGCCGGAAATTACCATATTGCTGCTCAGGATTAGTTCTGCAGTTACGCTGTGCGATTGCCGGTTCTGAAAGCATATCCGTTCATGGAGTCAACCGGTAACCTTGTGGGACAGTTCCTGTCGTCTTGACGGGCGGTGGCTGCTTTCCTTGGACTTCTGTGCCTCTATTTGAGGCTTGAGATAATTGGTTCAACGTTGCTGGTGTTGCAAAGGAGCGTCCTGTGTCCCTTGATTTGAATATCGCTCTGGCAGGCTGCCCAAATGGAAGCAGAAAGGAAATAACGACATCCCAATTCACCCCGTGGAATTAATCCTCCAGCGGAAAGAGGAGAAGGCTCAGTGCTAGACATGAGGAATGGGGTGGTTCTTGTTAACATCGTTGTTTTTCTTCCCACCTTGGGGTGGGAGGGTGGCTGCCTCTGCAGCCAGAGGGTGCTCACTTGGCCTCCATCCTTCTTGGCCCTGATCCATACAATGCTTTTGCCTCCTGCGTGCCCCTCGGCAGCCGAAGCGTAAGTGGAGTGCTGAGAGTTGACAATGGAGGGCTTAAGCCAGGGTTAACCACCTTCCACAAGGTAATCTCTCACCTGAAAATCAAATCCCTTTAACATTGGGTCCCCAGATGTTCTTGGACTACAACTCCCAGAAACGTTCCCCACTCGCTGCGCTGGCTAGGGTTTCTGGGAGTTGCAGTCCAAGGGTTACCCAAGGCTGAGAACCACTGTCTCAAATGATCATGAGGGCTAAGGAGGAGCTTCCGGTTGTCTCCTCCTTCCAAGGAAAAGTTATGTAGACAAAAAAGGAGAATATGGGTGAAGGGGTGCCACAGGGTAAAGGATTAGCCCAAGATGCACCCTCTAGAAACCAGTTATTGGCTCCCTGTTCTTGCCACTCTGTGTTCTAGGAGAAGTGTCCCCGGGATCAAAAGATATATATTATGGACAAGCTGTCATTAGAAGAGGGAATTCCTTAGCTTCTGAAATGTATGATTATCAGAATAGGAGCTTTTCAAGCAGGCTTTTGGCAGGAGGCTTGTGTGTGTGAGAGAGAGAGAGTGAGTGAGTGAGTGAGTGAGAGAGAGAGAGAGAGAGAGAGAATGGGAGGGGTTTATGGTTTTGACTCCACCCATTTGTTGTTTTGGCTCCTCCCATCAGTGGCCTATATCTATAAGTGATTACTCAAGAGGAAAAGCAGAATTCAGTCTGAACAGGTGTCTCCACCCATGTCTGTAACAATTACATAGTCTATGGAAAATAAAGCATAAAACATAAACTCTTCCTTCCAGGTAATGCTCTGAATGACAAACTAAAAGCACAGCCAGCCTGCCATTAGAGTTCGAAATCCATTGTTGTACCAGAGACATCATTCAGGCAGACTTTTAGGTCGGCCCTGTCCCATGGATCTCCCCCCCACATCCCCGTTGATCAAACACAAAACAAAGCTTCCAGATAAAACTGTCTGTTCTTCACCCCTTTTTGAATAAGAGTTCTCATGCAAATACAGCCGGTGTGTTTCTCTGTATTCAACAAACCCAAGCCTGTAAAAGAAATCCGAAGCGTTATCTGCATTGCCAGCAGCAGTACAGAAGGGTCATCTGGGGTCATTCCACAAAGTGGGTCACTGTCATTTAGCAGACCTTGTCATCCTCTGCTGAAAATCAAGCGGGGGGCGGGATGTTGAAATGCTTTTGACCGACGTCCAGCAGTCTCGTCCAAAATTGGTGATTCAAGGGTTCTCCTCCTTTCAAGCATACGTAAAATAGATTGATTTTTCTCAGTCAACGGGCTTGTCTAGCAGGACCTGTGCCCACAAGGTACAATAGTAGGCGTTGCTTTGCACCTTTTGAAATCTGTTAAAATGAAGGGAAATGCACATAATGAAAATAAAACAGCAGAGTTTGAGCCTTTAGCCATGGAGAACAATAGGAAGAGACTTAAAGTTTATGGATAAATCTCCACTTTCAATCTGTGATGGAGGTAAGATCTAGTAACTTTTGCAGGGCAGAAGTTTCCTCCCAAAACATTGGTTGACAGGATCTTTATATCTATTGCAGAGTCCTTAATTTCTGGTGAAATTCCTTTTGCTACACAGTAGAAATACGGAGACATGCAGAGGAGAAAAGCCACAAGTTCCTCGGAGCCCACTCTCATCAACTGGCTCTTTCAATCTCAATAACTGAGTCTGAGACATCAGTAGGAGAAAGAATCAAAATGGCTTATTACTTACAGTTGCGAGCAGATCAACAGCAAGCAACCAACGTGACTTTAGATGAAATAGAGGGAAAGAGCACAGAGCAGAGAGGTGGGGCTTTCTTTGAATTCAGGAGTGGGAAGGAATGATTGGTTGGTGCCGAACAAATTGGCAGCCACCCCAGCCCAGAAATGTCCCTCCCAGCCACAGCTACTGTACTATAGACAGCATGCAAGGTTGTAAAAATTCCCCAGCTCCAAAAATGTTTCCCTTAAAAAAAGGTAGTAATTAGGTACAGCTTAAGGAAATAATTCTGAGAGCTGCTGCACTGCTTTGAGAGGGTTGTTGGACCGAGATTTGAAGCATCTCATGAAACTCACTGGGAGACATTAGGAAAGCAGCTCGCTCTCGCCCTCTCTCGCCTTGTCAGACTGTTGTGAAGCGAAAAAGAAAAGCCACACGTGTCATCTTGAGCTCGCTGACAAGTGAATGAGAGAGCAACATAATCAATAAATATCAAGAGTCAGTGGGTTGGAGGAGCCATGCTTAGTCTTGCTTGTGGAGAAGACTCGTTGAAATCAAAGGGATTTAAGTCATTCGTGGTTTTAATTACAGTACGTCCCATAGGTTTCAGAAGATCTACTCTCAAACCTGCCGAGGTGACCAAGAAGCTTTTCCACCGACATGCTTGGTCTGGGACTGAAGTGTGGGAGAACAGCCTCGGTTGATGAAGCAGATCTTTTGACACAGGTGGGAAAAGGCTGTGTGTCTTGTGGGTGGGGGCAGAGAGGTATATATATATATACAATGCAACAGAAATGCAGAATAATGTGATGACTTATTTAATTTATACTGTCCCTTTATTCTTATGGAGGGCTCAAGCAAGGTCTTGTGTGTCGGTACTTGATGCTGGAGAAAAACGTCCAGCATGACAAGGATCTTAACAGTGGTGGTGGAAATAATGTATTTCTATTACATCTCTCTCTCTCTCTCTCTCTCTCTCTCTCTCTCTCTCACACACACACACACACACACACACACACACACACACAAAACAGGCACGTGCAGGGTTTGTCTGTGGAATAGATAATCCATAAACCAGATACGACAGGGCTAAATTCCACCAGAGTTTAAGCCAAATAAAACAATGGTTTTTGATAGCTTAGGTGTGGTTGGGAGTTCGATTCCCCACTGGGCCTCTTTGACAGGGGCTGGACATGATGACCCATAGGATCCCTGCCAGCTCTGTAGTTCTGAGATGATGATGATGATGATGATGATGATGATGATGATGATGATGAAGAAGAAGAAGAAGAAGAAGAAGAAGAAGAAGAAGAAGAAGAAGCTGCCACCAGACGTTTCCTGGATTTTACTGCCTGAGCACCCAGCATCATCTGGCTTCGGTGCCTTAAGCACACCCCTGCCACCCAGTGGGTGCGAGTCAGGTCAGCTAATTCTGACGATCTTCAACCCTCGCGCCAGGCGGGGTGAACCGGGGCCCTTCGACTCAAGATCCGCGAAGAGGAAGGCGAGACTTCTCTCATTTGCCTCTTATTGCCGTGCGCGGATGATGACGGTGGCGGCCCCATTCCCCTTGGCATCTGGGGCTAGAGTCGGCGGGGTGGGAGGGAACGGGAGCGCCCTTTCGCATCCCCGCCCTGGTCCCCCCCTTTTTCTTTTGCATCCCGTCGCCTCCTTCCGCGCACCTGTGACCCCCCCTCCCTGAATAAAGTAGAAGACTTGGCCCGGGGCTGAAGGCGGCGGCGCTGGGTGCGCCGGGCGGTGCGCGCGTGCCGGCGTGTGTGTGTGTGCGCGCGTGTGCGTGTGTGCCCGTCTGTGTGCCGGCGTGCATGTGAAGCGCTCGCCACCTCCTGCAGTCTTATAAAGAGCCCCGCCGCTTCGGCTCGCTTATGCCTCGGGCTGGTTGGAGACCACCGGGAAACGGCCCACGGCGTCCACGCCGGTTCAGACCTGGGGCGAAGAAAAGGAAAACCTGCCTTCCGCAGATACTCGGGGGCAGGAGGGGGCGGCGGCGGGAAAGGGAAGCCGAGCCAAGAATACTCCGAGACGCAGAGAGGGAGAAAGAAAGAGAGAGAAACAGGGAAGCGTCTCCAAAATTACGCCCAAGGAAGGTAGGCATCATATCCTTCTGCTGAATCAGGGCGCTTCTTTAATGGGGACCGGGGAGGTGCTGGCGATGGAGAAATCCTTCTGCAGTCCTTCAATGGAAAAAAGGGGGTCTTTGGGCGCAACCACCACCACCACCACCCCCGCCGCCGCCCCATCGCCGCGCCTTCTCTGCGCTGGAAATGTCCCCCCCCCCGAGACACGTGCGCCCCTTTCCCAGAAAAAAACCCGTCCTTACGCGTTGGTTTCCTGGAGATAGGAAACCCTGGAGAGATCAGCCAAGGTTTGGGGAGGACGGTCGGGGGGGGGGCGGTCGGAGAGGAAGGGGGAGAGGGTGAGGGTGAGGGAGGGAGAGGAAGCCCCCGTCCGGAGGGGGGGGTCCTTGGGTCCGCGGTGCCTTTCCGAGCCTCGGAGCGAGCTGGTCCAGGGACCGCCAGCCCCCTTCGCCTTTGCGCACCCGAGGCAGGTAAGGCGCGCATTCAGCACCTGGACAGCTCCCGGGTCCTCGGCGGTTCCTGCGCGGCGGCTGAGTCGTTGGGCAGCCCGATCATAGATGGCCCCGGGCTGGGGTCTCTCCCTCTGCAGACCGAACTTGGCCGTTCCTTGATGCCCTGGCTTCCCACGGGAGCCACTGCCCTGTCCCCCCCCCTTCCCCGGCTCAGACTGCAGCCTTTGGGGCTCATTGGCATTCAGGCACACGCAGCCACGGGCGTGGGGGATGGATGGGTGGGAGCCGGCACCGCGACAGGAGCAGCCCTCCCTTCATCCTAATAATAGGCAGGACCATCGCTGCGGGGAGGGCAAGCAGAACACGACGGCACCCTTCTCATGCAGGCGCTTGTTTAATAGTAATGAGGGTTGGTAACAAATACTGGCATGCCTATTATTATTCCCGCAGGGCTTTACTCCTCAGCAGGCAGAATTTAAGGGGTTAAGAGGGGCAGAGATGGTCTAAGACCATCATGGGATGGTGGCTCCATACGTGGCCGGTCGTGGTGGACCGGATCTGTTTCGGGTGACAATGGGGGGGTGGGGGTTTGCAGAGAGTTGGCCTTAGTGGGAAGGGGGGGGGCATTCGTAGCCGCAAAGTAATCTTCAGTGAGCAGCTTCATATGACCCGTAGGTAAACCCAGGGATCTGTTGGCTGCTCCTGGATCTATTACAAGAGGTGCCCAGGCAGCAAACGAGAAGAGACAGAGTGTGTGTTAACATACCCACTCTCATCGGTGGTCTTTACACAGCTTGTCCACTGCACCTTTTCCTCTGTGTGTGTTACTCGCTGTCCAGTTGCTTCTGACTCATGCCCAAGGTCAGGTTTTAGTGTGAAATTTTCAGGGAGTGAAAATTGACCAGTGCTCCCCTCCAGTGAATTCCCTTGGGGAAGTGGGGATTTGAACCTGGGTCTCATGAATCCCAGTCCAGCTCTCTACTTCATTGCCAATATGAGAGGCTCCCCTTCAATGCCTGAAGACCCCCTTCTTCTCAACAATCACACAGACAGACGGACTGAGAGTACAGTAATTCCATCCCATGTTTGGTCATTTCCAGAGGACGACAGAGAGAGAGAGAAAGAGAGAGAGAGAGAAAGAGAGAGAGAGAGAGAGATTGTAGCTCCTTAGGTATGGAAAGAGTGGGAGAAGGTTTCTGGGTTGTTCTGCTCCATCAGGACCAACTTCATGTGCCTCAAAGTCTGGACTAAATCCAGTTTTTGGTCCAGACTCCTAGTATAAACTTATTGAAACCAATTGGACTCATTAAGCCATCCCTTGCACACACCATCTTGGTTCCAATGGGTTTATTCTAGGAAGAATTAAAACTGGATTTAGCTTCCTTCTTGTTGATTCCCCCCCCCTTAAAAATCTGTTGGTTTCAGAATGCTCTTTTAATAAGAGAAAAAAGTGTACAAGATCTTGTTTCAAATTTTTTTGGGGGGGGGATGTGTCTATTTTAGGTCTACTTGTAAAAATTAAAAAGCAGCCCAAAGTGGCAGAAGGAGCACAAATATTATGTGTCGTGATGTTTGGAGGACTGTCAAGCAGCACGCCCCTCCACCCCACTCAGTTAATTTTAAAAATCCTGTATGAAAGATATTCTTTGCATCCTTCCTATAATGACCTGCTATGGTACAGCGATGCTCTGTAAGATGATGGTACAGCAATTTGGTTTTCCTCTCTGCCTGCCGAAGAGCAAGCCTGGAATCAAAACGTGAAGGTTCACAGCAGCATTTAAAGAAGGGTGGAAGGCTCTTCCTTGCATTAAACGACCCCCCCTCCCATCTTACAAATGCTTTAAAAAACAGATAATCAAGGGAGAAGTGATACGTGATGGAACCGTGTTGACAGCTGACCTTGGGGGGGGGAAATAAAAAGGTCTTCTATCAGGGTGTCTGTATCTTATGGGAAAGAAGTTACATACACTTATATATGTATATCTCTTTCCCTACACATGCATAGAGAGAACGCATGTGCTTATGATGGAAGGGAAGAGGGCAAGGAAATTGAATGTGCATCACTCTGTAGCTGAACCATGTACTGGGTTTCTTATGCTGGTTTTAAGTGACAGAAGGGGAAATCAGCTAGCTGCCTTTGTAAGAGGGGTAGATTCGCAAGCCCAACATGGCAAGTGCTTTGGTCATGCCAGTTTCTGATGTTTGCTGGGTGAAAGCCCCAGACAACAAAGATGAAAGCACAAGAGAAGAGAAAGTCCCACCTGTTTCTCCTTAATAGTTTTGCGAAACCTCTGTGTCTATAGGACATAAGAGTCCAGGAAGTCCATTTGCAATGTGGACCCCGATTGGTGTTGGGGGGGGGGAATGTATCTCCTGGTGGCATAAAGAGTTGCTCCCATCTGTTTTTTGTTTCTTAACCAAACCTTCCACATACTAGTGCAGGAATGGACAGAAGAAACCACATCACCTTCTGCAGCAAAGTAATTGTGTAGCCAATCCGGGTGCAAATCAGTAGATGTAATCTATCTAGATGCAAACAGGTAGATGCTAGAAGACTCAGCTTTCCAGGAGTAGACAAAGCTCTCTATTGGAGGATGGAGATGTGAGAAGAACTCTTGTATTGTATTCTGTACATTGAAGCAGGTCCATGGGATTATCTCAGCACTTGCCTCCTTGTCATGGTGCTGCTTTAGAGTAGAGATTAATGCCGTCACCAAAGATTCCTTGGGTGAGGTTGACTGTTCTCATCGAGGGCAGAATCCTAGTGCTGAGCTCTACTCATGCATATGGAGGTCTTGACATTTTTTAACAAGGCAATAGTTGGGTCACATCCAGTCATGTGATCAGGCACCTCATGAATGAGCCGCTCTTTGCCACAAAGAACCTGTAGCATCCATACAATAGGATCTGGGTCTCAATCTTTAAACGTTCAGACATTTGCTATGAATACGCCATGTGAGATAGAATTTCAGCTTTGTCAGTTGAGATGTTTGACAGGTGCCACATACTACATTATTTCACTTTGACAGCTTTGTACTATGTCCGACAAGTTTTGCTTTGCTTTAGGTTGGTGCATGCTATCATAGGGGAAGGACAGAGCTGTAGCACAGGGGTGGAAGAAATAAAGGTATTCAGAGGGACAGAATCTGGACTTAGAAGTCTAAGATTCTAAGTCTTAGATAGACTTTGAGTCTGGACTCACAGTTGGCCCACAGATGTCATTGAGAGCAAAGTTGTTCATTTCCATTGAGTTTGGGGTGGTGGTGGTCATATTATTATGGTCATCTGCCATCAAGCATCATGGTGCCCCAATGAAGGACTGCCCCCTTCCCCAAAAAAGGGGCTCTAATTAAGCTCAGGTCTTGCAAACTGTTGACGATGCTCAATTCTTGCAAGCTCAAGGCTGTGGGTCATACGTATGTAACTATGAGAAAATCTGGATGCCACCTAGCAAGTCTAATCAGAAGAAGTGAGTCAAAGTCCACTTTGAAATGACATGGAGGATATCCTGTGGGATGTATGGGGGAAAACCATCAAGTTCTCTTTCTCCAGCATTCAAGAGTTCAAACTTTCAGTTTAATAAGGTGGTAATTTTCCCCCCCAAAAAATGAACTGAAACAGAATTCTCTCTCATTAGCTTTGGCCAAATTCAGCCTGTAGAAAGATGAAAGGCTCAGTGGTTTAGGTCCCTGGCTGCAGAACCAATGGTTGGGAGTTCGATTCCCCTTTGGTGCCTCCTGGGAGAAGAGCCAGCCTGGGTAGCCTTGGGCCAGCTGCCCAGGGGCCCTAGAGCGCCCCCAGAGGAAAGGAAGGGTAAAGCACTTCTGAGTATTCTCGACCTGGAAAACCCTGAAAAGTATTGGCATGAGCCAGAATCGACTTGACGGCACATGCCAATGGTTTTATAATTAATACAGTTGATTAGAAAGGCATTGCATGCCACACGTTTAAGAGTTAAGCCTTCTCAACGGCTGCTCCCAGGCAGCAAAATTCTCTTCCAAGGCAGGCTAAGCTGACTCTTTCCCCCATTCTGTTTCTGCCAGCAGCTTAAGGAATTTTTTTTTATTCCAGCAGGTTCTTGGCAACTCAGCTGGCTGTTGAGGAAAGAACTTTACTGGATTGGCACGGTTCTCTTTTTAAAAACCTGACATATTTTTAAATGCCTTTTCATTTAATGGTGTCTCGATGTCATAGCTGAATTGTATTTTCAATATCAATTTCCACCTTTATTTGCTTTTATTTTATTTATTTTTTATCCATACATGTTTTAATTTTCCTGCAAGGCATCCTGGATGCCACTTCCAGGAGAAAAGTGAGATATAAACTGAATAAATACACAAATAAGCAAGCAAGCAAGCATAGCAGGAGCTGGACCTGATGATCCAAATATAAATATATAATACACAGCCCTGCAATTTAGTTTCTCCTACATTCAGTGTACAGATCTCCATTCTCTGCTCTCTATGAAAAAAAATTGCGGGTTTTAGGAAACTCTTATTTAAAAAGGAACTTAAGCTTCCTTTCTTGGCTGTTCATGGAAATAAAACCAAGCAAGAGTGGCTCTCCTCTCTGCATTTGCCATCTATCAGATTTGTAATGTTCTCTCCACTGGGGTCCTCAACCTCATTGCCAGGAAGTTACACAACAGAACACTGCTGCAATTTTAAAAATCAGGCAGTTCAAACATTCTTCCAAAACATGTCTTCGTTATTATTATTATTTTGTCTGCATTCTTTCTTACTGGCAATGCTCAATTCTGCCGTCTTCTTCTTTTTTTAAAAAAAGGACTAACAGAATGCTAATCTGTTGTAAACATTGTTAGTGCCAACCCATCTCTTTTAAATGCGCTGTAAATTAATGAAACAGCCTCAGATTTCCTGGCAAAAATGAGTGCCAGAGATTTCTCATACCTCGGTTTAATTCCAACAACATCTAATTAATAACAAAGGGGAAGAAGCTTCAGGGCAGCGTCTCTCCGCTTGGTCTATTCCCAGCCGTCCGGAAAGGGCCAAGTTGAGAAAAGCTGATCTAGATTCCAGAACAGGGAAAGGAAGGTTGTAAACGCTCCCCTCCCCATGATATGTTTCAACCTGGAGCACCCAGAATCCATTTGACCACGGGGTCGTTGCTGGAGCAGAAGTCTTAAATTTCTGGAAGCCCAAAAGGATCAACACAACCGGTCTGGAGCAGTCAGGCATACTCAGCGGAACGGGTCTCGCCAGAAATATATGTGGAATAAAATGCCATTCTAAGGGAGAGGAAAACCCTCTATCAGATTGTGTAGTATTTCTTAAAGTAGAGGTTGCTCTTAAGAAAAGGGACAGCCAAAATGCATCCCTGGAAATGTTGTCAGGCCGCTACTCCAAGACGTCAGTTGACGGATTATGGACGCTGGAGTCCAGCATTAGCTAGAGGGCCGTGTAAGGCCAGTCTTGTCACCTTTCTTTTATTTTTCCTTGTTTACTAAAAAATATTTGTGTGTCTTACATGCTGCCAAGCTGGAAGTGACTAAAAGCAACCCAAATAGAGATTTTTAAGGAGTACTTTTAACAGTTCCCCTCCCCCAATGAGTTTCCATGGCTGAGTGGGGATTCGAAACCCTGTTCTCCAGAGTGCTAGTCCGTCACACTGTCACACTGGAGATTAAAAATCATAGCATGATACAAAAGGCCAACTAGCAGCTCAGACACTGCATGCCTTTTCAGACCAGTAGTAGAAGGATGGCTTCATATTGGATCTGTAAATGGGTGTTTCCTTCCGACACAAAATTCATGTAGCAGTAAAGCCCTTCTGTTGTGGCAAAGCCAAACTCTTTTAGCTTCCCCTCTAGAAAAACAATCTCAGAAATATGTGTGTGTCTCCCCCCCTCCACAAATGTCCACCTCTGTGTACGCATTTTGTCATAAACTAACCCACGGCCCTTTTCTCCCCTTTTCTCCCAGGGTCACAAACTACATGGGCAAGTCGCTGCGCCCCGTATCCAGAGGCTAGGAACGAAACTCAAGTACTAGCCTTAAAGAAGGCAAGGGAGGGAGCGAAGCGAACCTCAAAGGGACTTGAGAGAGGAGAGGGCGCTTGGATGTAGGCATGAGAGCAACCCGACGGGAGCTTGACGGCAGCTTCAGCCAGCTCTGGAAGCGCTGGTCTATAGAGAGGGATGGTCAGATGTGAAGTTCCGCGGTCCTTCTACCCTTGATAGGGAAAGTCATCCAAGGCATGCAAGGATAGGAACAAGGCTTCTGGTCTTACACTGAAGAATGTAAAGGTTTTGGGGAACTCATGACTAGTGCTGGCCACTGATGTCCGTTGGCAGACTACAGGACTTCATGAACAGTCCACAAAAGCAAGGGGCGTCCTCCAGACCGACCGACCAACGAGCGCGGGGACGCGGGGCCCATGTCCCTTTGAACACAACCGTCTGATCTTCAAGCAGCTGCCGTCCTTCCAGAGACTCAATGAGGCCCAGATTCGGCGGCACCGCTGGCCCTGCGCTCTTGGCCACCCGGGAGCATGAGACTCCTGCTCTACTGAATGCCACGCGAGAGGCGGAGGCCCAACGGGCGGAAGAGTCCCTTTCCTCGGCCGTGGCCCTGGTGGTCGTGCTGGCCCTCCTCTTCTCTCTGGTCACCACGTCCCTGGTCACCTACTGCTTCCACAAATGGAAGCTGAGGAGCAAAAGACTACAGAAAGCCCATGAAGAGTATCAGAGAGACCATGAAAAAAGAGGGCTTCAAAGCTCGTCAAGACTTGTTTCGTAAGGACACGACGAAACCAAAAAACACCCAAAAAACCCTAAGCTTGTACATCATGTTTTCTTGGAAACATAAGGAGAGATGGGAACAGTAGAGATGCTGAGGCAGAGCCAACGAGCAATATTATCTCATTGCTTTACCCACCTGGTAGCAATCTTTTATGGTTTGCGATGTCACCCTTACTCTTTCTATATTTCTTTAGGAGGACCACAAAACTGCATTCCGTTGCCTGCCACAGTCCTCAAGCTGCTTTCCTAAAATGGATCCCCATCACAGTACCATTTTCCCCTCTTTTTTCAGAACAGCTGGTTTGAGAACGCCCGTCTTTCCTCCATCTCAAATCAGCCACTGACAACAAAGAGTTCAGCTCTCAGCCTCTGCGAAAGGGCCGGGCATATCTGAAATCCATAAGCATCTGCTGCCTCGGCAGCTAAGCCCCGTTTTGTGAAAGCAGGAGGCAGATCAAAGAAGGTTCTCCCTTCCTCCATATCTGAAGGGCCAGAATGTCACTGGTTTTAATGGGGATTCTGTTAACACAATGAAATTAAATCCATTTGCTAGAGATGAACGTAATTTTCACGGCAGGTGGTAAAACTCAAAGTGAGTGGATGTGTGGATCTCTTACAGGGAAATTCTCACCTGGAAAATGCTGCTAATTCTTCCACTCTTTGAAGGAATTCTTCCTACAGTTCTTTTACGCAAAGTCAGGGTGAGAAAACCACAGGGTTTTAAATAGGAATTAACACCCTTTCTTAAAACCATGCTAGATCTTTCACAAGGTAGAGGAACTGAGCTTAGAAGAATCCGGTGTCCCAGTTTTCAGGGAAAGCCCCATATAAATACAAATGCAAGTCACGATCAGTCCAAGGCACATTCCTAAGCCCCTAATCAAGTAAATCCCATGTTGAGGAATGGACCGCCAAGAGATTAAGTTTTTCATACATCTTCCATTAGGGCAAAGGTACAAAAGGTAGTGATTTAAATCAATAGGCTACCTCTGCCAGTCCTAAATTAGTCTCACTGAATGGGCGAGACTTAGCTGAGTCAATGGCCTGTTGGTTCCCTTTGATTCAATGGGTTTATTTTCGTGGAGACCAATGTTGGCTTTTGTGTGAAGGAGGCTAGTATTTTTGCATATGCTTAAAGAGACTTGGCACATGTGATTCTAACAGCTGGAGCTGGTGCACAAACACCCAAGGCAGGTGACATTTAGAAGTGAATGCACCTCTCAAAGTCCTTCTTTGCAGGATATTAGCATCAGGATTGGTCTTGATGTGAAGCCGGGTGAGGCGGCTGATTCCGAGAGAGAGAGGGACGGTGTGGCTGTTTCCCACCTACTGGGATGTGATTGCCCCTTTGTGGGTCTCCTAAAGTAGGCCTGCTGCATGAGACGCTTTTGAACACAGGACCGAAACGGGAGCCGTAATCGCCACTGAAAAGCAAGGGGAACAAAGTTCCTAAAGCCGTTCTCCCGAGTCCCAGCTTTTGGTGTGAAAAAGCCAATTCTCACATATGGCAAAAGAAACACGCATTTAGTTAGTCAGCGAACTGGTTCGACAAATAGAGATCAAACCAAAGCAGTGCCTTCAAGTGGATTGGGCTGATTTTTAAAAGGTATTTTTCATAGAAGAATGTACAAATACTATTAAAAAGGGGTGGGGGTGGGGAAAAGAAGCTGTGTGGTCCTTGTCCCCAGTGCAAACGCAAGGTGACACACCTTCATTAGGCCACTAGAATCTTACCTATGCAGGCCACCTTTTGAATTTGCATGAATCGAGTAGACACAGTCTAGAGGGGCGGGGTAGAAATCTAATAAATAAATAAATAAATAAATAAATAAAATCTTCAGCCGGCTAGACGATGGGGATGCTGCAGAAGAAGTGCAAACATTCCAAATTCTTAAATCCCTGGCCCAAGTGAACATCAGGTTCCTCGTTTAAAAAAAGTTAAAAACAAATGGAGGAAGAATCCATATTTTGACATGACACGTGCTTGGGGTGGGGAAAGGTTTTTAGTAGCCAGCATCTCTGTGTCTAACAAGAGCGAGTCATTCTAATTTGCATCGCCAGAGGGGATAACCTAGAATCTACCCTCTCTGACCAAATCTTCAGCCTCTGTTTGGGAATATGCTTTAAACAAGGAACCTGGCCCGCACATTTGGCCATGGGTTTTGGAACTCCGGTTTCAACTGTACCATCCCTGGCTCGGATGAAGACTTGTGTGGAGTCAAAAGCTGGCCTCTGTGCATGAGGTGTTAGTGGTCTAATACAGGTATCCCATTCACCACCCTTGTTTTCAGGTAAAAATGCAATGCGATGCAGGCAGACTTCAGAAAGAGAACATAAATATCTCCTCTATCCAGAGAATGCCTCTTTTTAATAGCGAGTGGTCCTTCTTAAGACGATCCTGGCTAAAGCTGATTAACTATGTCTGTTTCTTATTATTATTCTGAACCAACTAATACTCATCTGATTCCTTTAAACTGGTTCAAGAAATGTTCATTTCTTATATAACAATGCTTCCTCACCCTTTTACCAAGTTTGTAATGGCATGCTTCTATTTTCACAGCGTGAAACATTTACAATGTACAAAAGACAATGACTATGTGGGTGATATATCCATTTAATCATTTCTAGCAGGAGGGCTGGTGATAACATTGTAATAATGATCTGTTTTGTTTTGTTTTTTAAGTAGGTAGCTTGTATATATAAACGTATAACCATCCTGCTAAGATATATAGCTTGCTTAACAATTATCATTAGTCACTGTAATTTTTTTTCTCAAAAGAGCTGAGAAACTGTGGGAATGTTCTCCTGGAGGCAGCGAAAAACCCGTAGAGTTTTCAAAATTGCAGAAGGAAAAGACAGAGGAGAGGAGTACTCAAAGCATAAAATGGTTCTTATGAACGCACAAATACAGACTCCTTTTAGGACTTTCTTAGGAAGTCCCCTGGTTCATGGTGACAGAGGTATTTTGAAAATGTATTTAATGATCATGCCCATGATTCCATGTAGGTAGGAACAAAAGAGTATTATTTTATTACTAAATAAAACTAACAAATAAGCAGTGAGCATCAGCGCTTTTAAGACAGCTATGCTTCTATCACCCTTAAGGGTGAACTTAGGGGTCTTGCGTAAATAGAGGCAGAACTGGTTCCAATAGCTGTCATCTGGTGGTGCTAGAGTCAGCTCTCACGTGACCCCACAACACTGCCCCATTGCCTTAATAGCTTCTCCCACCTAAAAATCAACAGCCCAGGGAAAGGCAGAGAAGAAATCAAAGCCAAAGCAGTTCCAGATAAGGTTAGGTCTCCCAAGAAGACAACTTGGCATGCACATGGCAGTTAAACCTTCTCCTGCATTTGATTTAACTTTAAGTTCCTTCCCTCCCATAAATGAACACATTTGCAAAAGTTCATAAATCCTTTCGAAAGAAACAGAAATGGGTATTTTCTCCCATCTATGGCCAGAAGGAACTGGCTGGATAGGTTCAATTCCCACCCACTCTCCCACCCCCGGGTATTCCAAAGAGCCATCCTGGGTGGCCTTGGGCCAGCTGCACAGTCCCAAGGGTGCCCCTAGAGGAAGGGAAGGGTAACACACTTCTGAGTTTACTCTCTACCTGGAAAACCCTGGACAGGGTCACCATGAGTCAATGCTGACTTGACAGTATGCTGCTATTATTATTATTATTATTATTATTATTATTATTATTATTATTATTATTATTATTATTATTATTATTATTATTATTATTATTATTATTATTATTATTATTATTATCATCGTCATCGTCATCGTCATCATCGTTATTATTATTATTATTATCATGATCATGATCATTATCATTATCATTATTATTATTATGGCAGAAAGGGGAAGGAAGGGCACACAAATATACACTGTTTAAAATGAGCTGATGAATTGAGACCATTGAATCCATCAGCTCATTTTAAACAATGTATATTTGTGTGCCCTTCCTTCCCCTTTCTGCCATAATAATAATAATAATAATGATTGCATACTGTCACAGAAGGCTCCAACAGCCACAGCATCGCTCAGAATTAGAGGCAACATGGATTGTCAACCCAGCAATCTCTGGAGGGAGACAGGTCCCCTGCCTGCTTTCTCCCTGTGCTGGTTTTCGTTTCCTCACTGCCCGCTTCATTCCAAGTCATTCCACACAGGTGAAGGAGACAGTTGCAAGACAGAAAGGGAAAGAGGAAAAAAATAGCTAAGTGGATGCTTGTAATATAAAATGACATGAACTTGAACAGAACCTTCTGCTGCCTCCTCGGAGCAGCTGAGCCCCCCTGACAGCATATGTCTCTGGCTTGTCTGAGGAAGGTAAAAAAAAGAAACATTTCAGCTGGGAAGGGAAATAAAAATATCGTTTCTGTAACAGCAATAATTTCAGACAGAGAGTTTGTACACAAAACGGTGGAACATGATGTTAAATTAAAACAAAATATAAAAATAAACACTGGTTCTACGGCGCTGCTCAGGTTTGAAATCGCTGCGTAGCTACAGGTTGGGGTGGGACTCCTTTGAAAGTAACAGGGAACATTGTTACAAAAAAGGCTTCCTATCCCTAATCCTGCTCTCTTTCAAGGGAGCTGTAAGCGGAGGCCATAACTTTTCATCATATTTTCTTTCAAACAAACCAAGCAGTACATGCATTCTTCGGGGGGGGGGGGGGACAATATGGAACGATCCTTTCTTGGCATCTGTCAGCTACACCAATGGATGCATCAAGGGTTTTTCATTCCTCTCTACCTATTTTTACATGGAGAAGTCATAAATTTGGGCACGTGCGTGGTCTGGAAGGAGGTAACTAGAGAGCATGCCCAGAGATGTCAAGAAATAAAACCAGCCTATTCCCAGGGACAGCCCGCTGGAAGGAGACAAGATCCAAGATCATGCGGAGAAACAACAAACAGCCTTCTTGTTAAAGGGGGTTCAGAAACCATTATCTAGTGCTGGGAGGGGGCAGAGAGCTTTGGGCTCAAATTTAGCAATGGTTGGGTGTTGCCCCCATCAGCCCTACCCAGCACAGTCAGGGATAAAGGATGATGGGAGTTGTCACCCAACAACATACAGCAGGCCAAAGATTCATATTCCTTCTCTCACCGTTTAGTAATCTACAGGTGGCCCATCCCATAACCGGCCACATACAAGTGTAACGCCTATGGGTGTCACCTTCACAAGCAACCCAGTCTGCTTATGAATGTCACCTCTCATGGGGGGAAAATACTTGTTCCTCTCCAGGCAGACACCTCAGATGTGTTCCTTTCTGCTGCTTACTCATTCCAAGCATTTTCACAAGGCTCGTCCATCATATTCCAGGGAGGTTTACAACAGAAGTAAAATAATCAAAAGAGAAATTTGAAAAACATAATCATAAACTTTATGAGATATAATTCCCCCTCCCAAGCCAGTTCATCAACTTTCAGACAAGCAAATATAAGAACAACGTTTGGGCATTATTCTACAAACCCCCCCACACACACACACAGCTATGTCGGCTGTTTAATTCTCTCCTTGCTCCGACATTCACAAGCTGACATTACTAATTTAATATCACGGCTTATTGCTGTGGGATCCTCGGGGTTGTGGATTAATTCCAGGCTGCATTTTTCATTTCGCCAGCAATTTAGAACACCTCGTTTGGTTTCTTCTGGGGTTCTTTTCCCTCCCACCCAGGGCGCCCTTCTTCTACGTGGGACTCTGGCATTCAATTTAACAAGTGGCAGCAGGCACGGACCGAGCCGAAATCCTATCATTACACCTCCCCGCCTTGACAAACAGAACCAATTGTTTTCCTTACAGGTGGTGGCGGCAGCTGCAAGTTGCTTGCAACCCCAAAAAGGAATGCACACAAACCAATACTTACAGCTTGTCAGAATAATGATAAAGCCCCCTTCCGTAATTTGAAAAACATCTCTTGGTAAAGGAGAGCATATTGCTTTCTTTGCACGGGGACTAGGGTGCAAAGCTGGCAATTCCACAGCAGGTGTTTGTGTGTCTCACAAAGGCTGGCTCTGTGTCACTCGGAATGTGTGGAGTCAACCTATTTTCCTCATCTCCTTTAATTAATCTTTGCAACGAACAAGGCACCGCTCGACGCTTTCAGGCCCCGCTCGTTCAGCTTCCACCATATGTTCTTGGGATCCTCAGAAAGCTTAGGAAGGGTTCTGTGGATTTCGCCAATGAGGGTGAGAGAATCCTAGGAGAGAAAGACAAGGTGGGATGTTTCCCGCACTGGTAGCTGCTCCTCAACAATTACTGTCAATGACACGGGAATGATAATAGCATGGCTGCCCAGATAGCTCAGTGGTCTAGGCATCTGGCTGCGGAACCAGAGGTTTTTGTTACATTTGCAAGTCACCTTCGTGGATTTTTACAGTAGAAAGATGAAGCAAAGAAGCACGGGGCTTTTGTGATTTTTTGAACTGCACCCACCAGAATTCACCAGGATTTCCTTCAGGCAGGATGCTGGGAGCTACAGCCAAGAAATCAAAAGCCCTCAGAGGTGTCTCCGGTCACTCACAGTCTCAGGATACCTCCAGAAGGAGGGAAGGGTAAATGTCTCTGGCTGTGGAGCCAGAGGTTGGGAGCTCGATTCCCCACTGCACCTTCTGGGAGAACAGCCAACCTGTGTAGCCTTGGGCAAGCTGCATCATCCCAGGGCACCCCCAGAAGAAGGGTATGGTAAACCACTTCTGAGTTCCCTATACCTAGAAAACCCTGAAAAAGTTTCCATCAGTTGGAATCGACAGCACATGGCTATTATTGTTAATAACAACATGGTAATAGTCAACGATAGTCAAGGGCCAGCAGGGTACTGTTGCTTTTCATTTCTGCACCCTCTCCCCTGGCTCTGACCAAGACTGTTCTTTTCCTGCCTTGACTTTTCTCAAATATTATGGAGAGCGAAAATCACCCTGGCTGATTTCCCAAGAGAATCTGTCACATAGAAGTGTAAAGTTCATTGAAGCATGAACTTCATTAAGGCCCCGTCAAACCCTCCGTCGTGGCAATCTTGGTTACAGTCACACTAACGTTCTCAATAAAGAATCACAAATACGTCAAGACTCCACATTCTGTATTAAGTAATATCTATATATGTGAAAAAAAGAGGGAACATATACATGCATTTGTATTATATTAACCATCTTAATATAATACAAATGCAGAAGCTGATACTTCCAGTAGTCTAATAAAGGCATCCCCTCCCTCCTCCTGCATTTGTGTTCTGTATCTCAGTTGCTAGTCTCCTTCACAAAACCAACAGTGGGAAACAGAAGCAATCAATACACAACCTAAAGCAAACTTTAGATGGTCTTTCGGTTCAAATTTTTCAACAGGTCATCTATTGGCATCAAAGGAAGATGATACATGTGTCAAGATTGTGCTAAATCTGAACATCAGGGTTATATGCACATCCAGATTTCTCACACACAAATGTTAAGGGGCCATCTGATCTGACACATGACAGTCACACATTTTATTTTACAGTTTTCCATTCTTTTTTTAAATAAAGTTATATAGTCTCTACTCTTTAAGTTTACTTGTGGGTTGACTACAAGTAAGTCAGAGGCCTCGTAACACTTTCCTATCTGGTAGGTTTGCCACCAAAACTTCCCTTTAGGCTTTTAAAATGAAATAATCCCAGTGTCTTTGTTGAGATCATGACGGACATAACGGAGTAAGGTAAGAAAATCTTTTGAATATTCATTATGAGCTGGTTCAAGCTTGAAATTCTTCACATTCCCATGCCTTTACAAGCATCTGTTTCAATGACCTTTGGCAGCATTTTCCAATATTATTGCAAAGCTAATCTGAAAGTTTCTCAAAATAAATCAGTTCTTTTAAAACATATAACGTGGGCCTTCTACAACCAAACAGTATACCTCTGAGTTTTGTAAAATATATGTATGTATTAAAGATTAGAGCCATTCTTTCTGAGAGGTGATTTAAATCACCATTGAAACCATGAATTTAATCAAGTTGATTTAAATTTACAGTTAGAAGAGGTGAGATTAATTTACAAATGGTTGACTGCTGAAGCATGCATGGAAGATGCATTGCTTTTAACATCCAATTTGACTGTGCCTTCAGTGGAACATATTTCCAAGCAAACGTACTGAAGCATCAGTGAAATGATTTGAGGATGCTACATTGAAGGAACAGCCATTTCATAAAACCATTTCTCCTCAAATTACTGGGCCAATATCATTAATTTTTAGTCAAATCACTATTTCTGCTCAGTCTTACAACTAACAAGCAGATTAGATGTAGGCGCAGTGGTCCCCAACCGTGGGCCTGCAGATGTTCTTGGACTTCCACTCCCAGAAATCCTGGCCAGCAGAAGTGGTGGCAAAGGCTTCTGGGAGTTGTAGTCCAAGAAGATCTGGAGGCCCAATGCTGTAGGGCACTCTGGCTGACCAAACCGTTGCATATCAGTCCCTTTTGCTGTTATCTGTAAAGCTGCTAAAATGACTGTTCAAATCACAGCTTACTTTGGCATACAGATGTTCTTCCAGCTTCTCCTGAAGCAAAACCTCCTCCACCAAGGTCTTGCTTCGTCTGAGAAAAGCAGATTTGGCCAACTCTGCTTTCTTCTCCGTGCATGGGAAACACTGTGAAGGGTGATGCATTTCGGTTTCTGCTATCTAAGAGGCAAAATCACAGTCAAGGCGTTCATATAAAATAATGGCTATATGCAACTTCTCAGCGTAATGGCACAGACTTCTAAGGGAGAGTAAGCTACAGGATAAACGATTTCCTTAGAGCAAAAACAATTTAAAAGGCCAAGTTATTTTCAAACTAATTTAAGTAGGGGGAAGAGTTGGGTGTCATTTGGTGATTTCCCCACACCAGAAATCAATCAGGGCTTTGCGTTCCAGTAAGTCTAAAACCTAACAGTTTTCCAGGCCTAGCCCTAGAAAAACCTTATGCTATTTTGTAATACACAGTACATGTTATAGAACCACTGAGTCTTTTTTCTTCTCTTATGATAAAATACTAACACAGCTTTCCTATGATAAAAAAGGAAAGTATACAAAATAGGATCTGTGCCACTCTCAGCTAAATCCGGACGTCTCTGCTGGTAAAGATACTCAATATTTGAAATTTCCTCTTCTCCTCCATACACGTGTGTGTGTGTGTGTGTGTGTGTGTGTGTGAGTGAGTGAGAGAGAGTGAGTGAGAGAGAGAGAGAGAGAGAGAGCGAGAGAGAGAGAGAGCGAGAGAGAGAGAGAGAGAGAGAGAGAGAGAGAGAGAGAGAGAGGCTTTGCTTCCCTTCAGTACCTGATTCACAGCCTCCTTGATATTTTTCAGACGGAGCCTGTTCAGTAGCTGATCAGGCACAATGCAGTTCAAATCACACGTCAGATTTCCCTCTGAAGCACATCCATGCCTCTGATCATTCCGCTTGTTCCTCTTTGGTGGTGCTAAGCTTGGTGGACGACAGAGCTGGTTAATCTTGATGGCACAAAAAGATTGCCGAGCACCCCGTTCTTCTTCAGATACCTCAGAAATTCCTGCCAAGGTGACACGAGCAAGACAAAAATGTCGACCGCTGTTTGAACGGCAGGAGAAGGCCTGTCAGCTTCCCATCGGTGAAACCTGTTCACAGAAATCAGTATTCCCAAAGCAAGGGAGCTTGAAGTGCATACTAGGGTAGAGGGCAAAATGCAAGCATCTCCTCGGGGGGGGGGGGGGAGGAGAAAACATGAGATGTGTCTCATGCATGATAGGTATTTTGGTAGAAAGGTAAAACAATCAATATTAGAACAGGGCTTGAGATAATTGAGAGAAAAAAGAAATGGGGTAAATACCAGTGACACAGAAATTACTTTTTAATGCAGACATTAATTCAAACACTTCTGGGTAATTGCTTAATCTAACTCTTGCTAATTAGAAACTCCGTTAGAGATAAATATAACACAGGAAGGTTTCCAGGCTCTGCTTTGTCTTTCCCTAACCTGGCAAAATGAAAGATGAGAAGCAGGGCCACCTTCTCGGTTGCACCTGTACAACAAGCATGGTGAATCTTTTGCCACCCTCCAGATGCTGTGGGCCAACCACCATTGGCCATGCTTGCTGGCTTCAGCAACAGTGGAATCCATCAACATCTGGAGCACAGATGGTGCTTTTTAAAGAGAAACTGGGCTGGTTGGCTGGCAGCCATACTGGGCAAAAAAAAAAGAATGCCACACTGCAGAGTTTCGACAGATCTTGCAAATTGTCCCAGCTTGATCTAAGGAGTTTTATAAGCAGGGTTTCAGTTTGCTTGGTTTGGGAAACCACATGAGGGCCTCCAAGTAGTATGCTGTTGCGGAGGATGCTTCTGAGACAAATGTTTTGAGTCATGCTTCATAGGATCACAGTAAAGCTGGGTTAATAATTTTGGGGGGTTTTGTGTGTGTGTGTGTGTTTTTTGGCAGCCTTACCTGAAATGCAGTGCTTCAAATGAACAAATCACTACATTTTCCAAAGCTTACTGAGTGGGCCTTAATTGTCCTGCAGCTAATCTTCAATTATGCATAAAAGTGATTAAGCAGTTATCCCCACTACTTCTAAGTAGATAAAATCAATTTGTAAGAGGCTCCCAGGGCTGCAGGCTTCAACGTTTATTGAATTCAAGAGACACATTTTTGGACTTGAAAACCTAAAAGCAACTGGAGGTATTTCTCGGGCGTGATTGTTCCGGCTTCAGAGACGCAGCTTGGAGATACCGCCGGTGTGGTCAAGGACATATGGGTTGACCCAAATAAAGCACTTAAAACAGGGCATTTGCCAGGGGCTTAGGAAAGCCAGCCTCGAAACCTAAATGAGCAACGCTACAAACTGGTTGGTGGGGCCCAAAGCATTGCTTTAGAGAGATTTACAGTTAAAGAACTTCTGATTTACATCCAGAAATATACAGAAACCAGAAAAGATGGGGTTTCCGTGTCAATCATCTGTTCTGCCCAGTTAATCATCCTGCTGCCACACATCACTTGGTTGGCTCCTGTCCTTGTTTCCCAGCCATCCCCTCCTGCTTTCTGATGACCCCCAGACTTCAAACGTGGCTTGTACTGCTTCAGGGCCCTTTTGTGCATGTGTAATGGACAGTGATGTTGCTGTGGATCTATGGACGTGTCTGTCTACAAAACGGAACCACTGAGAGGAGAGCATCTCTTGTACTGGGCCAGGTTATTCCTTTCTCCAGCCCAGTCTTATACGGTGGGTCCAACTGCTGAATGGTCAAGGCTGATATGATGTCTCTATCCAGTATAATCTTTAGAAATAATGGACTGTGGAGACTGTGATGCTCCCTCGTTAAAAGCAGGAGTGAGGCAATGTGACTGACACTGATTAAGATTACACAACCTCTGTGTTTTATGTGTTTGTATCAACCATATTGATGTCAGCATAGTACTTGTACCGGTGTTTTTGCAGGAGCCGAAGATTTCTCTGGAGTGCAGTCAGGGTGATGGCCCCACAGTGTTCAGTGGCTTCACAGCGAGCAAGAAAAACAAGAAAGAGATTAGGAACAGGGACAGAGCAGTGAGTAAGGATGAAAAAAATGAAAGTGCTTTATTGCCTTACAAATTATATCTGAAATCAACTCACCTTTATTTGGCTCCCTGGCAGTTCTGGCTACCTCCGTGCCAGCTCTCTTGTTTTGCAGAAGGCTGATCCATTTCCCAGGTATATACTCTCCGACTGCTAGAGGGTTCAAAAATTCAGGATCTTGTCCTACTGGGGGGGGGGGGAGAAAGGCCCGGTATGAATATAACACTGAGATATGTAAATGTCACTAAAACTGAAAATCAAGGAATAAGTCAGCCTTCAAAATTTGTATCTTCCCTCTGTGGTGGTATGTGACCCAGAAACAATAGATATCAATGAAGGACACTCCCAACGCCAACAGGAACGAGGCTCATCAGAGCTGCTGGACAGCTCAGAGGCTTAAGCATCTGGCTGCAAAGTCAGAGGCTGGAGGTTCGATTCCTCTACTGTGCCTCCTTAACAGGGGCAGAACTCCATGATCCAGAGGGGTCCTTCCCATACTGCAGTTCTAAGATGATTACAGAAGTCCAGACATGATCTTTGAGTAACTCACCCTAACCCCGAAAGGCTACCTAAAGTTAGGAGTAAATCTCAGTCAACAAAATGGTAACTACTTTCGGTCAAACATAAATCAACCGATCATTACTAGGTTACAGTATTTCCTTGAGAGTAAGTTTCATGGAACTCCTTAAGGCTAAATTCTGAATAACTACACTCAAGACTACGTGAGGTTTATCAGTTGGGGCTTAACCTGGACAGCAACCACCTCTTGCCCCATCTCAAATCCACACACACCCCGCGATACCGGGGTACAGCCACTATCAACCTGAGTCAAACAGCTTGGCTATACAATATAAGCTACAAGCAGGCTTATATCAGAAAAATGTGTAGAGCCTTCTTGACTCTCCTGCTGAAGTGGTTTTTAAAGGAGGGGTGTGAGGGGACGCCACAGGCGTAGAAGGATTTGTCATTTCCCTCTTATGTTAGCTGCTTCCCACTATGATTTTCTTCTGTATAATAGCAAATAAAGCTCAAGAGCCTTGTTTGCCCACTGTCACTGTAGCAAAGGAGGCTTGGGGATTAATTATTTGCACTGAACTAGAATGTGCTGTTCTCCAAGCCCTACGGGGAAAACAATCTTTCTGTCTCTGCTGACTGCAGCAGGTCGTGGGCAGAAGACTTCAAGAGAACCAGAGTCCTGGCCGGACACACTGAAGCCACTCCCGGGCCCACTGAGGCAGTTTTTGAAAGCATAATATAGCTCCAGGACAAGATTAAACCTACCCACGTGCTTGGTTTATTTAGGAAATGCTAGTTTAAAAAGGCTTTGGGATCAGCAGTTGAATTTGGCGCATATCGAGAAAGCCATGCCACCTCGCGGAAAACTCGGGGGGCAGCAAAAGGACCCTTTGGAAGGCTTCAAACATAGCATCAGAGAATGACACCCCCAGCTACATCAATTCTTTCTACCATCAACGTGCCAGCTAACTTCACTGCATGCCATACTTGATCAGTTCTGGCATGGTAACCCTGTATTTTGAGGGCTCTGCTGTTTTGTTCAGGGGATGACAGATCCCTTTCTTCTCTGTCACTCTCTTTGTGGCTTTGCTGATGGGACTGCTTCTCTCAGTCACTGTAAGATTGCAAGGAGATTTAGCCAAAATGTACAGGTAAGCAAGCACACCTTCATCATTTTGACTGGATGACTGCCACGTGCTCTCAGACTGATCCGACGCTGAAGGCAATTCCAACTTCTCTCCAGAAGAATAAGATTCAAATGAGTCGTTCTCGTAGCTCCTTGAGGGTTCTCCTTCGTTTCCTTCGCTGAAGGAGGCAAAGTTATCGTCTGAATCCTCTGGAACGGAGCTGCTGCAGCCGTAGCTCACCTCCATCTGCTCTGCAGCAAAAGTCTTAGGCGCTGTCGGCCCATCTGGTCACCCCAGGGCCCAACTAAAAATAACAACGGCAAAATTAATTATGGATGTTGTAGTACAGAGTCCATGGGAAACTGTCATCCTTGCAGACTGTCAGCGCGAGAGCCGGGCAATCTGTGACAAGGACTTTGTGAATGATCTGTCTGAAAAACAGCAATTCCAGTCGTTCCCAGATTTATAAACAAAACCCAAGAGGCCGTGACTTCTCATCTGCAATCTTGTGCTCGATGATCTCCGTTCCATGGGGGCACCCATGTTATTCTATGCTTCCAAAAGCAGGAGTGCTTAAAAAAACTAGATCTGTAATCCTAGAACCAGCTTCCTCTAGAGGAAACATGGCTAAGCTCAGTGGGACTTACTTCTGAATACCCTTGTACCACGTTGCACCGGCTCTTCCTGGATGAACACAGCAAGACACACTTCTGACTAATCATGTAACCGCAGTGCAGCCGGTTTGAAGATTTCACGGATTAGAGACAACTTCTTGCTCACTCTGTGAAGAAGAAACAACATGCCTGTTATTATAGGAATGTGTGATTCACTGTTCAAATACTGCTGAAAGCTTACAAGAATTAAAAGTAACATTCAAACGCCTAAGTCCTCTCTCTGAGTTTGATTCAGCCTGTATAAAGCAAGGGAAACTGAAAATGTTTGTGGCCAATCCTATGCACACGTACGGAGCAGGACCCACAGGAACCAGTTTCCTTCCTTACAAGCGAACATGGGGAGGTGTCACAAAAGGGAAAGTCCTGGGTTCCAATTCTGCTCCGGCTCAAACGGACCAGGGAGGGAGCCTTAGGCTTAGAGGTGCCAGCACCCAAAGCCAGCCAAGTTCTTTTAGTTTGCATTTCATTTCAGTGTTACTTTGTATTTTAATAGAAGATGCCAAGTAAAAATGAAATAAAATGCATTTTATTTTTATTATTTTGCAAAATCTATGACTAAGCGTTTGTTTCCCGGCTGCAACATCCACGTTTATTTAAGGGTCCTCTCCTTTAAGAGAGGTTTAAAAAAAACAAAAGGGAAAAAAACCCACAACCCAACAGATAACCTATTTAAGCAGGCTATTCTTAACGTATAGGGACCACCTGGGGCCAAATGAGTGATTATTAGCTGTTTCCAGGCATTTTCTGGGTAGGCTCAAAAGGCTTCCCATAAGTTCGCACAACAGCCCTGCAAAGTGGACCAGTATCAACAGCAGCAGCAACAACAATAACATCTGCAGCAATGCCGGCGAGATGACACCAATACCCTATAAAGAGGAAACACCCGCGCGCCTTAAACGGGAGGAAGGGCGTAGAAGTTTTTCCCAGCTCAAAGAAACCCAGCCTCGTCCTGCCCCGTGGGGTGCCTATCCCCCACCCAGCCTTTTCTTTCCCCTCCAGCAGCTTCTTTCCAAACGCGGCTCCGGTTCCGAACGAACCCGAGGTCGTGTAGGCCGCTCTCGTTGCCATGGCTACCGCGGAACCAGCGGTGGCGGAGGGGGGGCGAGTGTCACGTTCTTCGCCTTCCCCCCTGAGCGCGTCCCTCCTGCACTTGCGTTCCGCCCTGCGTTCTTCGGTTCCGCCAGTAGGGGAACCCCCCCCCCCCCACACACACACACACCAGTACCTATATATCAGCGTTATTGATACTTTAAGTGCCAGCTAATGAAACAGGGGTAGACTATCTCTACTTTGGGTTTAGCTGCAGTCTTCATGATAGCTAGGGAGGAAATATATTTTCCCAAAAACCATATAGTGTTGCCAGTTATCCCTATCGCAATACAAAGGATTTGAGAGAGCTTTGTCCCAAATAGGCAATTAAGAGCCATTAGCCTTATAAGAGCCTCATTCCCCGCACAAACACAAAAGGGCTAGAACTCATTTATTGATCAACTTATTCTCAAAGGCTTTCACGGCGGAGATCTGATGGTTGTTGCAGGGAGAGATCACCCTAATCACCCAATCTCCTGAAAAGGACAAAAGCTGATCCCACAGCTATAAATACTCAACTATCCAAACAAAGTGCACCAGGGCACAGACAGAGTTCTGACTCCTGTCCTCTGAAGATGCCGGCCACAGAGACTGGCAAAACATTAGGATGAACAACCTTCAGAACACGGCCAAAGAGCCCGAAAAACCCACAACAACTATTGATCAGCTCATTTGGTGGAATATTCAAGTTCTCCTTGTTGCACAGTCTAGTTACAGGGAGGGTCATGATGAATGTACCACTCTGTCATCAGTTGAAACAAAGGCATTTTATTTATTTATTTATTTATTTATTTATTTATTTATTTATTTATTTATTTATTTATTTATTTATTTCCCGCCTATCTGGTCTTGCGACCACTCTAGGCGGCTTACAAACACATTTTATCCCCCCCCCCGGCCCTCCATGCCTGCATTCTGTCCCCCATCTCACAAAAATGCCTTCGGAGAATGTTTCCCTAGCTGGCACAGGACCTATAGAGCCACTGAGCATCATGCGCCACTCTTTAGCTATGCTCAGAAGGCTTCCTGTGGTGCTTCGGCATGATTCATGCCAGCTGCCAGGCATTGCTTTAGCTCAGCTACCTGCTGCTCTGTCGCTACCGCTCAGCCTCCACGTCTTCTTTTGGGGAACATGCAGCAGACCAGCAACAGAAAAGCACATAATTACTTGTCAGAAATGTTAATTAATGAGCTTATGATGTGGTGACAGCACACGGACTTTCTTTGGCAACTCTTAATTCTGCTGCTGGAGGCATGAACTTTTTGAACCTGCCGTTTTATTTCCATCACCATGCATCCCGTTTCGGGGTGTGTGTGAGAGCGCACTTAAATGACAAATATACATATTCTCCTTACCAGGTGATGAATCCTGGGATTTAAACTTGGTAATTCTGGATTAGGGAAAAAAGAAAAAAGAAACAGAACCGCCAGGCAGTTAACCAACTAAAAATCCTCAACTGGTTGATAGTTCTATGTTTGACTGCATTCTATTACCCCGTAGTTTCATTAAAATCTTATTTAATGCACACTTGCCTGGCAAGGGAGGCGATTAATATTTCATCTCTATGCATGGTGTCTGATCCATCAGAGACACACATGGGGCAGCTAAATTGAAGACTGGTCCATTTTCTAATTGAAGATGTTGACGAATGGAAATGGAAAAGAGTCCATTTTTATGAACAGCCGTCCTTCTGGAGGAGGCACATCACAATGCAAAATTCTATCATTCCATAACCAATGGCCTCAGTGTGTCACTTGGCAGGACTTTTAACCAGGGGGTGGGGGGGGAGGACTCCCTTGCACCTTTTAATATTAAGAAAATAAAAATAAACCTTAAAATTTTGGGGGATGCCGGAATCCCTCTAAACATGGACAGTTTCCACACTCTCTTGTAGGCAGAAAGAGACTTTTTGAGGTTTTCTTAAAAAGTGTGTTGTGGTGTTGGGGGGTCTCTGGTGACCAGACATTGTCTGTTCTCAGTTCTAACCCCCCCCCCATCCCTGGTTGTCATCTGGCTTTGTAACCAGTAAAGCAGGCTCCTGTGCCAATTAATGAGAAAGGGGTGGACTGTAAGTAATGAAACATTTTTATTTCTCCTACAAGTGTCTCAGAATGAATTATTGAGACTGTAAGTGCCAGTTAATGAGAAAGGAGTAGTCTACTCCAGATGGCCAGCTAAACGTTCACATCTAAGAAGAAAAGATGGTTCATTTTGTGTTACTCAGCTGTAACCTACTCTTGCCCCAGCAAAGAAACAGATCCTAATCAGAGCAGATAGGAAGATATTAAAATCATAATTCATAGGCCAACTTGACAGAATCGGGGAGTCTCTGAAACAATGTCTGCATTAGCATTCGTGGAAGCTGATAGATTTTGCTAAATGTGCTCCTTGGATGAATGTAATGGCCTGTTCCCCTGGCGCTTATTTTTGGGAAATGCCTTCTTAATATTTTGTTTCTGCAGCATCACCAAAAACAGGTTTCTGTTTTTTTTTTAAAAACAATACAGTTCTTTGATGCTGTAAAGAATGACCTTAATTGCTTCCGCTGGTCAACTCTTATGGTGCTTCTCTCCCTTTAGGCAAATAAAATTAAGAGAACCTTTCCTTTAATTATATTACTATGCTTCTTCTCTCTCAGAGATTAGAGAAGTTCTAGACCTGAAAAGTTACTTTTGCAGATTGCAACTCCTCAATCCCTCAACCAGTGCGGAGTTTTTAAAAAAAGAACTTTTTTTCAGTCTGATCCCAGAAAAAAAAAAATCTGTACACATAACTTGTTTAGGAATAGTGTGTGTGTGGGGGGATGGCTAGACCTATGTGAACATAAATAGTGCATCTTCTGTGCATATAAGTCTGCTGATAGCAATTTCTCTAAGTAGCAGGAAGAAGAAACGAAGTGACCTCTGAGAGAGAAGGAAGGAAGCCTAAGAGAAGCAATCTACACATAGATCTGGAAAAGACTAAGAGGGGGGAATCACATTTGGACTATCCATCTCCTTTTCCCTGTCCGTTCAGATTCCCTGTTATATATGTTGGTGCTCTGTTCTAATACAAATATAATACATAAGTCAGACAAAAGTCCATTTTGCTCAGTACACTGAGTGGGTAGCTGCTATCAAGAGTCTCTTCCGATCCATTCTGGAGAAGACGGCTGGGACTGAACTTGGGACCTTCTGTAGGCAAAGCAGGTGTTCTGTCACTGAAGTTACTTTCTGCTTCAGAACACCCGAGACACCAAGATCACAGAGGTAGTTTCTGTACCTTTCAGAGTTGGTTTCACAGCTGGGCCTGATCTTCCGTGTCCCATTAGGGGCATCTCAAGAGCTGGTTTGGAGCTTTCAAGTTCTTTCTGTAACATCGACAGCATCCGACTTTCTTGCTAATGAGGGCTTCTCTCTCCCCCCCCCCCCACCCCAAACTCTGCTTCGTTACAGAGAGAGATTCCTCGGGTCTCTGCGCAGGATCCGCTTTGTGTCAAATTATCCCAAGAAGACAGAATACATTTCCATATATCGGCGCGCAAATTCCACTGCTCTGCTCAGCTTGTTAGTGACAGTTTTGAAACCACGGGAGTGTTGTTCTCTTTTTATGGCGAGGAGGAGCAGCGACATCTGCTTGAAAAGATGTTGCCTAGGAGTTTTAAATCCAGCTTGCCAAAGAAGGTGTGTGTGTGTGTGTGTGTGTGTGTGTGTGTGTGTGTGTGTGTGTGTGTGTGTGTGTGTGTGTGTGTGTGTGTGTGTGAGTGAGAGAGAGAGAGAGAGAGAGAGAGAGAGAGAGAGAGAGAGAGAGAGAAAGAGAGAGAGAGAGCTGGAAACAATCTTTTGCCATTTCGAAATGCCAAAGGAAATGCGTTCACAGACGATTATCTACTAATCTACAGAGCCATCTATGTAGTTTAGGGGTCGTTTAGATGACGTGGTGTCATGGGATGTTCACAAACATTACAGCCTGCTGAAGGATGCCGAAGGATGCCGTTGTTGATGACGTGGTGTCATGGGATGTTCACAAACATTACAGCCTGCTGAAGGATGCCGTTGGTAACAGAATATTTAGAACTGCAGTGGTTTAGATGACAACAAATAATGGATGTTATAAGTTAAATCTACTTCGGTAAGTCAAGGAGTCAACTTAGATTTGGTGAGAATTCCTCCTCGGCTTCAATTCAGGCAACCTCTTACACTGACGCGTCCAAAAAGCGAGTGGGTTTAACTGGGCCAGACAATGGACCAAGAAAAGGGACCTTGTTGGAGCTACGATCTGAGGCTTAATTCTCATGCCCCAGATTTCATCAGTCCATCCACTTCTAACATTGACCACTTATTTTAGTTTAGGAAACGTAGTTGAGACTTTGCTACAGGAATTTTATTTCTCCTGCAGAGGATCACTCATTCATGCGAAGCTCCATCTGCAGCCTGGAGTGGTACAGCCCAAACACAGATTGTACCCAGCACCCATCATCAATCAAGGAGCCTCATGGCTGAATCTGATGTATGGCACTGCCCTTGTGCTGTCGGTTGCCCTTGAGGCTGGATGTGCAAGTAGAACTTTTGCTGGCCTTTTTACAGCCTTGCACGCTGCCTGTGGCTTTAGTGACTTGGAGGGACTTTTTCTGGGTTGGGGGTGACTGTCAATCTGTCCAGCACTTACTAATTGTTCCCTCCTGCATCTAGCTTCAGGGCAGGCTGGATAGCTCAGTGGGTTAGGTCTCTGGTTAGGAGTTCAATTCCCGCATTGGGCATCCAAGAAGAGCCAGCCTGGGTGGCCTTGGGCCAGCTGCACAGTCCCAGGGCTCCCCTAGAGGAAGGGAATGGTAATGCGCGACTGAGTATTCTCTACCAGGAAAACTATGGGGAGGCGGGGGAAGGTTGCCACAAGTCAGAATTGACTTAGCCCACAGTTATTATTACAAGGGCTAGAGACCTCGAACGTTCCCCCATTTTTAAGCCTCATGCACCCCACAGAGTTGCTGTGAGGATACATTAAGGGAAGCACTGCCTCCGCGGATCTGAGCTCTTTCTGCGGAGGGTGTAACAAACGTGGCAATGAATTAGCCATGCTTTGAAGCACCATTAACACCATCTGGCCTTTATATCCAAAGCACAGAGAGGAAGCCATCCATTTTTTCTAGCGGGTGACCATTGACAATGAAGACAGACAGCGGCAGGGTTGCCAAAATAAAAGTCTATCTGGCTTGTCCAGGAGAGAGGACCTCCTTCCTCCTCTTATTCCACCAGCTGCTGGATTTGAGTCACGGCACCGAAAAGGCGAGGTGCGTGCAGATCAGCGAAAGGGGAGATGTGATGATTCCTCTGGACAGAACATTGCGCTCTTGTTAAGGCACAACAGTGTCAGAAAGACCCAGCACACATTTCCCCCCCCTTTCGTTTTACCCAACCAGCTCTTTCATTTTGCTTCATTTTAATAGCCAAGGCAGTAAAGTATCTCCCTGATCTAATAACGAGCGGTGCCTCATTAGAGTTAATGGAAAAGCTGGAAGACCCCTGAGTCAGTCGGTGGTCACAGCTCATCAAAAACAGGAGATCAACATAAAACGATCCTGCGAGTGAGCATTGAGATCAGGGCTGGTCTCCTGCCCTCTGAGTGCTGAGCCTCTTGCTGACGCCTCCTTGCAGGGCTGTTCTGGATTTTTGGGGTTCTCTCTCTCTGTGTGTGTGTGTGTGTGTGTGTGTGTGTGTTCCATGTTTCTGCCTCAGGAGACATCACATGAGGTTCCAAACTCATGGGGCTAATGAAAGAAATAATGGAAAGGAGCCATACTTAATTTGGAAGGCTGTTCTCCTGGTCAGAGGTAAGAACCTCCAGTTGTTGAGCTTACTCTTGAACCACAGCTTGGGGACATCATGACTTTGTGGAATGAAGACAACTCCCAGATTACCGCAACCAGCATGACACCTGATAAAACACACTAAGGCTGTTAAGCAGCCACGAAAGGTCATCAAGGATGGAGCCAGAGGGAATTGCACTGCCCAGGTGTAGCAGCAGAGGAAAGTCCCTTAAACTGAAGGCATTGGGTGGAATACGTAGAAAGACCCATGTTTTGGACATAAATAACACCAATACATGTAACAAGTAAACAGAACCAGGAAGATGGATAACTAGCCAAGTAGACTGCACGGTATCAGAACAGCTGCTTCTCCCCACTTGCCAAAAGCTCAACATTAGCCTGTTACCATAAATAAAGGGTGGAAATATCATACTCGGAAGCCACTGAGGCACATCCTGGAGGCATAGTCTGTGGGGCTTTCTTGTAGCAGACATTTTTCTTTTATGGATCGGGAAGGCGGGTGGTGGAGATGCTTGGAGAAACTCAGGAACAGCTTGACTCATAGACCGGACGATGCCTTCTGCCGGCTTACACCACTGGAGATGCACCACTTAAAACACAGCATCTGTTAATATGGCACCCATTGTGTGCCATGTCCTACAGCAGCGCCACTTGGCCATCTAAGCAGAAGTCACAATCCGAGCCTCTCCCCCATGGAGAAAAACGTATTTCCCTAGAGGCAACGGATTTTAGAAAGTTCAAATAAAGCTTAACTGGAAGAATTGAAACCCTGCTGCTATCACATTTCCTGCTGCATCCGCTTGCCTTTAATCCACGGTGCCCTTCTTGGGTTTTAAAGAGCTTTTGTGTCATCCTCGTCCACATTTCTCTTGACTGCCTTGACTTTCCAACCTCCCGAGACAGAAAAAGTGTGGCCTGCCAGTATCACTGGGGGATGGGGAGAATGGCTGTTCGTTCTTCCTTTTAGTCTGTTCTGCTGGCTTTGCTGTAGTTTGATCTTCAAAGCTTTCCATGGGCAAGATTTTTTTTAAAAGCTACACATGCAGTGGAAGAGGTTGGAGAGTGGGTGAAATTTGCTGGATGAAAAGGAGAGATGCAGAGAAAAATATCTTAGAGACTCTTCCAAAAAAGAGAGTCATTTCTGCAATTTTTAAAACTTGGGCCAGTGTAATGCCAAAACTAAGTGGGGGAAAGTTTTAAGTAAGCATAAGAAAATTTGCAGGCAGCGGGAAAAGAGGAAGGGCAAATAGGAGATGAATTGGCTCCCTAAAGGAAGCCATAGAGTTGAGTTTGCAAGACCTGAGCTGTTGGAGACAGGACATTCCAGAGATCACTCTGGAATTCATATATATTTACTTCCCAACTCAGAATGTTCATTCATTCATTCATTCATATATATACAGAGACATGCATCCGGATATACAAACCAGGGCGTGGAATCATATCAGCCATTAAGCTAACCAGTCCCAGAGATCAGACAGGGAAAAGGCTGCGCACATATTTTTATTGACTGTTGGGTACATATATTGTTAAGCAAAACTAAACCAGTACCGATGTGTGTGCTAAGATGACTTTAACCCTCCCCAAAGCCCTTCGTTCAAGTGGCACACACCTCTCCTCGGCTTGTCTTGCCTCGTTAGGGTTAAAAACGCAGAAATATCGTACAGTTGTCAACTTTTTAAAAACCATAGGTGTCCAGAAGGTATGGGACTTCAAAGGGAAGTGAGCAAACACACCCCTGAGGGTATCATACCAGCATGTAGATAACACTAGGTCTCAAGTCTGAATGGTTACACAAACACACACACATATAGACACACATGATCCACAGATAAGCAGGCCAAAAAGGATTTCCTCCGAGGTCCATTCTGAGGTCCTTTTGGAGGAAGTTTAACACGGACGGTGCTTTTGAGAAAGGATCCAATATCCTGGAATGCAACGCCAAAGTAAAGTGATGGGGAATGTAGTCCAAACCTTTGCTCCCAGTGGCCAGAATGGAAAGACCTCCTCTTCTTTGGTCACTGAGACAAATTATGTCTACTGATGAGGAGGCAGGGGATAAATCTTTTATCTCCAGGATGGCCCCACCGACTGGAGGCAAGGGGATCAGTTTATCTCTTCTAGGGCAGTGGTTCCTCACCGTGGGTCCCCAGATGTTCCTGGACCAAAACTCCCAGAAGCCTTTCCACTACTTGCTGTGCTAGGATTTCTGGGAGTTGTAGTCCAAGAACATCTGGGGACCCAAAGTTGGCAACCAATGCTCTAAGCCAGTGGTCCCCAACCTTGGGCTTCCAGATGTTCTCGGACTTCAGCTCCCAGAAATCCTGGCCAGCAGATGTGGTGGTGAAGGTTTCTGGGAGTTGTAGTCCAGGAGCAGCTGGAGGCCCAAGGTTGGGGACCACTGCTCTAAGCAAACTCCATTATAGAGCCATCGTAGCAAATATCTCAGGGCACATTCCAGGATATCGGTGAGATAGGGGTAGGTGAAGGGTGGCCCTCTTTCTCTTTAACTCTCAGCATTCCTCACATCTGTTGGTGTGGCTCATAGGCAATGTAGTCCAGAATTCACTCAGAGGGCTATCCACCAGGAGCTCACTTGGGCCAAGGCTTCTTCTGGCACACCAGTGCCTCGTTATCAGGAAAAAGGGGAAGGACGGAAGTCAGGACGCAGGGCACTAAATTTAAAAACACAACATCTTGCCTATGTAACACACACTGATAAAAACATTGTACAAAGCTAATCCGATTCTGTAAGCTTAAAAGCAAGTCTCGTCTTGAGTCAAATGATGGTTGCTAGTTTGGGTAAGAAGTAACATCTGTTCTAGATGGAAGGGGCCGACGTTGGCCAAAAGCAAGAGGGTTGGTTACCCCATCCCTGGGGTTTCTGGCGTGCCACGACGGAACTGGACAAGTGTCTCGTGGTCCAAGGTAGAAGACAGGCTTCGGGAACGCTGGCAGTCTGCAGCGCCCAAAGACGGGGGGCCAGTGCTCACGCAGGCGCTGTAAGGAGGCGGCGGGTCGTCAAGCGAGATCTGTCGGTGGTCCGTGATGGGACACCCAGCCGATCTGTCGATCTCATCCGTTGGGATTTGTGGGGGTTCCTCCATGAAGGACTCGAGGCAGCTCTCCAGGCAGAAGTAGAGGTAACGGAGGCCCACAAAGCCCAGCAGAAAAGCCAGCACGCCGGAACAAAACAAGGCCATGACCCGCAAGACTGGAAATCAAGAAGAAAAAGAAACAGAAAGCCCAGCTGAGAAGGTGCCACGGATGCTCCTGCTCTCAGGTGGGGATCTCACACACACACACACACACACCTCCTGTCCTTTGAACATTTTGATGGCCGACATCGTTAGACCTTTCAGAGAGCACCCACTCATGCAGGCCGACCTCCCCTCCAAGTATCTCTGGTCCTAGATAGACAGATGGCTGTTCTTTGCATCAGCTTAGAAATGGGGCTCAGCTATGTTGGGAGTTCTTGGAATTCGCTTATGTTCCAGTAAAAATGCAGAGCGGAAGGGCCAGCTACAAGCTAGTCTGTGATGGAGGACCCCCCTCCCACATCCTGAAATTTACATCAGGATTGCTAACTAGCCAACAAGCTACACCCTCGTTACCAGTGGCCATGGAAAGAGGGGCTTACTCTTGAGGAAAACCTACAAAGGTTTGCCGTTTTACCGTAAGAGAGAAACAAACCAACCCCTAACTACTGTAGTCGGATTTAACTACTCTCCTTGCAACGAATTACTTCCCCAGCGCGGAGCCCCCGGAGTCTCCCGGGAAGAGCGGATTTTTTTCCGCGAGGGTTGCGCGCTTTCCAAACTTCGCCTACTTTGCAGAAGCGGCGGAGGGGAAGCGCCGGCCTCGGGTCCGGGCTGGGGCTGCGCCCCGCAGCGCGGCTGGTCCAGGCGATCCTCGGCGGCCGCGCAACAGTACGGACGGCGGCAGCTCCCGCAACAGAAGGTGGCGGCCGGGCCGTCGCGCTTCCTCGGGCAGCGGAAGGGCTTGCGCGGCTGCTGGTCGGCCCAAGCGCGGCACAGCTCCCCCTCGGCGGCCAGGAGCCCCTCGGGCCCCCAACAAGGGATCAGGGCCCACAGCAGGGCCCACCGCATGGTGCCCGGGCCCCCTTGGAAGCTGAGGGCGCGGGTCTCTGGGCTTCAGTCCGCCCCGTCGGAGCGCCTGCGCGGGATCCACACATGAACGCCATCCCAGCGCTCCCTCCCCCCGCCCTGGCTTTTATATACTGTACGTCGGGGTTCGAAACTCGTCTCAGCTGGCCTGGCCCCGATCCTTGCCCATGGATGGTGGAGGAGCGCCTTAAACCTCTACGCACCTGGCCTGCTGCGCCCCCCGCTAGTCCGATCCTAACATGTTTAATGGCCTTACTCTTGAGTAACAGGGCGTGTGCCCGAGGCAGGGGCTTCCTTAAGCACCAAAGACCTGGGCGACGACGGGGATGGGGGTGGGTGGGTCTGAGGGGGTTGCTCTTGAGGAAGCCTATTGAGATTTGTAGCTTGGCGTTAGGAAAAGGCACGTTTCGACGAGGTGGCGATGGCACGGCTGGTTTTAGTGCAAAACTGCCTCCGGCCCAATAGCCGGAACCTACAGACAGTTACTCAGAAGTAAATCTCGTTCTATTCCATAGGATTTACTTCCCTGCAAGAGAGTGTATTGCACGCTGGACCATGAAAGCGTGGATTTATTTCAGAGTAAGCACGCAGGGAGCAAGGTAGTGCCCCCTCTTTTATTTACGTGGGAGTAAGTGGATCCCCTTCGCAATCCTTTCAGAGTAAAGGTGCCGCCTGACGCCAACCAAGCAGGAAGATTGGCGTGAAGAATCGTTAAACGTTGTGGCAAGAGATACGAATCTCTCTCGGGTCTAGCCAGAAAAGAGGGTTGCCAACTAGCCACCACTGCTAGGCTCCAGTGCCTTTAAGAGAACTATCTTAATTTACAGCATTTGGAAAGTGGTGCTTCAGGGTGGGTGGTAAGCAGGCTCACCTGCTAAGAGCTTCTCCCTATATTGCTGCTCATATTTATTGATTTGCTACACCTCTCTTCTACTTTGTTTTCAATGGCCTTGGGGAGGGTGGCGTCCTTGAGACTCCTGCCAATCACAACAACCCTTGCGAGGTGGGTCAGACTGAGAGGGCCTGCCTGGCCCTGTGACCGTCCCCCAGGAAGTTTAGTGGCCCCCGTGGGGAACCCAGATCTGGTGAGGTCTAATTGCCAGGCTGTAACTGCTACACCACACTGCCTCTCAACACCGGTTGTGTTGAGTGGATTTCAAGAACATCCAGAGGGCCCTACATTGCCAGGGCAAACTAGGAACAAGTATATAGAGATAACTACGTCTGAAAGACAGCTGAGTGGGTTTGGGGTGGGTGGAGGGAGATGTGTTTGAACTATGATGCTGAAGGACAGCTTTGCAGATACCTACCCCGGGCTGCCAGAAAGATGGACCAATGGGTCCTAGATAAAACCTTTTGGATGACCTTTGAACTGCAGAACTGGAAAACACCCTATGAAACATCGGGTCCAGCCCCTCTCAAGGTGGCCCAGTGGGGAAGTGAACCTCCCAGCCCCCTAAAGGAAGCCACAGGCTTGACCTTACAAGAGCTGAGTCGGGCGGTTGAGGACAGGACATTTTGGAGATAGGTCATTCATAGGATCGCTGTAAATTGGAAGAGCCTTGACCACACATGTCAACAACAGCGGAAAAGGCATCTTCACAATCTGATCCATCCATGCCAAGCAGCAGCCTCTGTTGGATCTCATCAGGTGCTGCACAAACCACACTGATAACCCAGTGTCAAAATGCTACACGTCCACACTTTATTGGTAATAAAGAGCCATACATTGAAAACATGTGTTTAGCAAGCCCCTGCTTCTAGCATCCCGGGGGAGGGAAAAGTTCATTCCGGAAGCACAGCCTGGGCTCCGGACTGGATCTGCCTCTTCTGAGTTTAACTAGGGTTGCAGAAATGTCATCCTTAAAAAGCTTCAGGGTACCTTCCGGTACAATCTTCCAGAAGCTATGGAAATGAAAAGTCACACATAATATAATTTTTGTGTCGATAAGACAATTCCCTAGATTCCTCTCCTGCCCTGAGTTATGAAGCTTAACTGAGGATTCAACGGAGCAGCTCAATACTTCTGGATCTTGACTGGCCGTTGAAGAAGTCCGTCAGGGCATGAGGGGAGAGCTTTGTCTAATTGTCTTTCTAAATAATTAAAAGCTAACAGTGTGGTCCTGAAATGCTGAAGCTTGTTGGATTTCAACACAGCTTTCTGGCAATGTCTGGATCTCGGTTTCTCCCCTCTGACCAATGGCTTGGGCGGTCCCATAAATGATTTCTCGGAGATACACTGCGTTCCTTCTGCTGAGAAACCTCAGAAATAAAGAACTCAGAGATTCCTGGTCGTCAGGGTGCATTCCTGCCTCAAGGCAAAGCATTTCAGACATAGATGTGCAGTTCAAGGTGAAAGAATAAGATGGAAGGATCAAGCAATACGTGGGTGTTCCACCATGTTCCTGGGGGAGATGATGGAGTGATTCAAAAATTGATGATCTCGCCATAGCTTCCAGTCTTGGGGGCAAAGGGCTGGAACTCAAGATTTCATTGCCAGTCTTCTTCATACAAGCACCTCCTGCGCAGAGCCAGTGCCCACAGCGGGAAGAGAACTGGTGGTGGTGGCAGCGGTGGGATCCAGTGGCACATGGGGAACATGTTCCAACTGACCCAGCTGCAGCTGCTCATTCAGGATTTGCACGGGGCCCCGCAGCCTCAGCTGGTTCCAGAAACAGAAAGCGACCCGGCAAGCAAAACAGACGAAAAAGAGGGCCGCCCCGATTCCCAGGAGGAGAAGACAGATGAAACTCAGCTGAACTAAAACATCAAGAGAGCTCAGTCACTAGGAGTCAAACACATCCTGAATCCGATCATGCTTCTTCACAACCCCATCCAAAAGCAAAAAAAAAAAGGTGGGGAGAAGTGAGCCTGAGAATAATTTGCTTTTTTAAAAAAACAGAACTGTTGCACAGTTTAGATCAGTGGTTCTCAACCAACTTTGGGTCCCCATATATTGTTGGACTACAACTCCCAGGAGCCTTCACCCATCTCTGTGTTGGCTACAATTTGTGGGAGTTGTAGTCCAAGAACCTCTGGAGACCCAAGCTGGGTTGGGAATCGTGGATAGAAAGGATCTATAATGTAGGGCGGTGTTTCCCAACCTTGGATCCGCCCAGAGGTTAATGGACTACAACTCCCAGAAACCTTTGCTACTAACTGTGCTGGCCAGGATTTCTGGGAGTTGTAGTCTAAGAACCTCTGGGCACCCAAAGTTGGGAGTCTCTGGTTTCGATGGTTAACAGGTAGAGAGTGAAGCATAGTGGTTACAGCACAACCAGGCAAGGAACAGTCTTTCAGATGCTGTTGAACTACAAATCCCAGTGATCCTACTCACTGGGGTTTATGGGTCTTGTAGTCCAACAACCCCCCCCCCAATTTTGTCCACCATGAGGTGAGAGGGAGGGGGGTGGGATTTGGGAGAACCAGGCCGCAGTCTTCAGTGAGCTCGGAGAGCCAATGCTGACTACCCTCTCTCCCACCTTAACTCTACCTCGGAGGGCTGTTGTAAGGAAGTAGTAGGGAGAAGTTTAGCCTGGAAAGAAAGCCCAGGTCTACAGGTAGTAATTAAGCAAACAGAAGATTAGCATCCCATTCCCAGTCATTTTTGCTAAGACCCACACCCAAGCCCCCTGTAAATGGTGGTGGATGATGGAATTTGCTCACCTGTGCCTTCGGAGCGGGGCTGGGGGGTGTTGGCCTTATGGTTGTCGCTGAAGTTGGCCCCCAGGGCTTGGCTGGTGGACCATCTTCCTTGGGCAAGTCTGGTGGTGGGCTGTTCTGCCGAACAAGGAGACAACCAGCGATCCCCACCCATGCACCTCTCCGTGTCGGATTCTTCCAGGCTGGTTGGGAAAATGCTGCCCAAGGCCCCCGCCCCGTCCGGTCCACGCAATTCCCCCACACTTTTCTCAAGCCCCAGAACCAGGAGGAACATCAGGGCATATGGTGGAATGAGCAGCATAGGGCAAACCCCAAAGTGAGAAATCCTTTTCTCCCCAGATGGTCTCATCCTGAGCTTCCTTGCTTGACGGGGGCCATCTGGCAGCCTTTCAACAGAAGCCGTCCCTCCAGGAATCATGAAAACTCTGCCCAGGAAACTCTCCTTTGCTTTGACAAGGTCAGCAGGCAGGATTCCTCTCAGCTGGCCGGACCCACAGCCCCACCCCAGCCACTGACAAGGATTCCTGAAGCCCTTTTTAGCTCCCTAGCCAAGAACAGGTCAGAAGGCCAGAAAGTATAATGGCTGGAGATGGGTGTGAGAGTTTCCAGTGAACCACACCACACATGTTGGGTGGAACAGCCAGCCACCCACCCACCCTCTCTTGGCTTGGCCTACCTTGCAGGACTGTTGTGTCAAAAAAAGAAGGGAAGAAGAGAGCTACATCCTGTACACTTTCTTGAGCGGAATGGGAGGAAGTTGGGTTACCAATCTAACTAAAAAAAATGAAATGAAATGAAATGAACTGCTCTAAAAAAAGTCTCCCCTCCATTCAAATGCAATGAACAAGGTGGCCCCTCTGCTTCTGTGGCTCATTTAGGTTTACTCAAAAGTAAATCCGTTACCCCTTTGCAATACAGGAATTTTATGCACATTCCTTCAGAAGGAAGCTTTATTGGGGGTGGGGGGGTGGCTTACTCTCAAGTAGACCTGCATTGACCATTGAGGAGCCAGCCCTTTCGAAACAGTTTATCTGTTTCATTCATTCATCCATTCATTCTGTTTTTATACCCCACCTAAACAAAAGCAACATTAAAAAACACTCAAAGCACTAAGGCATAAAAATGCATTTAAAATCCCACTCGCTCAGCCAGACCTTAAGGGGAAAGCTTGCCTGAAGAGAGAGAGGTCTTCTTTGCCTGCTTGTGGAAGGACAGCAAAGATGGGGCCAGGCTGGCTTCTGGTGGGGGGGAGTTCCAGAGTCTGGGAGCAGCAGAAACAAAATGAAAATAACGGACTAGGAAGATGCCTTGCATTCAGAGGGTTTTTCCCCTGAGCAAATGGTACAAATATTGTGGGCAAAATGTGGAACTCCTGATGGGGTTGGACTACAACTTCCATTAGCCCCAGCCAGCATAGTCAATGGTGAAGGGTATACAGAATAATTTGTCCTGATCCTGCTGTACATATTTGTTTGGATTAATATAACAGTATAGCTTGTATGTAGCTGGCTGGATAGCTCAGTGGTTTAGATCTCTGACTGCAGAGCTAGAGGTTGGGGGTTCGATTCCTCCCACGGGGCCTCCTGAGAGAATAGCCAGCCTGAGTGGCCTTGGGCCAGCTGCACAGTCCCACAGTGCCCCTAGAGGAAGGGAAGGGTAAACTACCTCTGAAAAGATACCCTGGCTGGGTACATGCAGTTCAGATAATCTCAGCTGGCCCATCTTTGGGACTCATAAAGGATATTTGAATTCCCAACCCCAGGCTCCACAGACAGGTGCTCCCAGCCAGTGAACTGTCCAGACAGCTGTTTCATTGTTTATTGGTTCCATTCAGCCATCTGTTTGCTATAGTGTGCAGTTTTCCTCACCTCTGTATTTTGCATCTAGCGTGCTTCTGTTTTAAATGATGGGTCACCGGAAGTTAACCATGGACTAAATCTGCAGGTCTTGATTACTGAAGCACACATCTGAGACAATTCTGCTGTCAAGTCAAAACATGAAGGAAATTTGAATTCTCAGTAACCTCATATTTGATCCCAAGTTGCAGCTTGAGAGGAACTACTGAACAAACCACTCAAAGAAACCAGTATAAAATAAGCCACATACACAAAACTTTTATTGACGATTTGATGGACTCAATACATACATTTTGATTAAAATCTGGACTTTTAGAAAACAGCTGTTGCATTGCAGAAACATTTAGATTTGGGGGTCTCGCATGGCTGCTTTTTATTTATACCCCAGAACAGTCATAGAATGAATATTCAGGTTTTTGAAACCTTGGGGTAAGTCCCCCGAGCAGGGTCCCCCCCATAGCATGCAGAGATGTGCTTCAGCCATTTGTCAACATTAAATTACAAAACACATTTATTCAAAAGTGAAACCACGTGTAGAATATTCCCACCACCCAAGAATAAAAGTTAAGAAGGAGTTCACTGCTTAACTGTTTCACAGGGCAGCTCATGATTGCTTTGTTGTTTGTATGGCATTAAGATGTCTGCTAAAAAAAGACAGCCTACATGCTATGACTGGTCAGTGGTCGTCACTTTGCTAGTTTTGGACAACATTGTGATATCCGTGTCATCTTCTACTCTGGCAAACAGCTTGGCCTTCAGACAAGTCATCCTATGTACTAACATACCCCTTTCCCTTTGAGGTACACAACTCAGAGGGTACCCACACAAAACACTCGTAGTAAGGTTGCTGCCATTTTGATGTCCATGCCTTCCTCCTACAAAATTCTGGAATGTATAGTTTGGTGATGGATTTGGTCTGTGCTATAGCACTACAGCGCTATAGCGCATTCTCCTGATGTACAGTAAAGAATTCCAAGTCACCAACTACAAGCCTCAGAGTTCTGCAGGATGAAGCCATGAATGTTGTGTGGTTTCAAACAGCTGCAATGATGCCATGTAGGCCATATTCCTTATTTCTAGAATAGAACATCCCTGAGTGGTCAGGTTTGAAGGCAGGCTGTCTTAATTATGCATTCATATTTCAAGACCAAACATGTCCTACACTGGCAGCTAAAGACGGGGTGTGCAAGTATCAGGAGAGCTTGAAATCCATAGATGTTGTGCTGTTTACTTTGTTTGGTACACAAATCCACACTGGAGAGGAAAAACTTGTGGGGTGAGGTGGGGAGATTACCTATTTTCTTCCTATGTGCTGATAGGGACGTGTAGGGTGGACACCTCAGTGTTGATGTTGCCACACCAGTGTATTGTCTGCAAATAAATGAAATCTAAAGTAAGGTCTAAAAAGAAGTGAAAATCAAACAGTCAACCAATCCTAATTAAAAGTTCATATCCTAAAAATCTGTGGCTATAGAGCCCACTGGGCTGTTGTCTAGCAGTTCTCCTTCAAGGGAGAATCTCTGGTTACTTATTAGATTGCCGATTCAGCTCCCATGGTTAGCTCCAGGACTGGACCCTCAGCATTATTTGGAGAGGTGCTGAAGACAAGATAATCCTCTTCTTCTCTCTTAGGGCTTCCAGAGGGTGGGTGGCTAGGTTGCCCACTGAGGGGTTTGTCCAAACAAGGAAGCACCTCACAGCTTCCCTGGAGATCCTCAACACCTGGAGATCGTGCTTCAGTGTCTACAGCAGTCTTAGGCCCATGAGGGACCTCAATGGTGGCAGGTCTTGGAGGAGATTTCTCATTGGCTTCAGGTTGTGGAGGAACCTGGGCCAGTTCCAGCGATGGCGGGTCTTCAGCTGGGCGTCTCAGCCACTCAGCAATGAACCTTCGATTCAAACAACGCCTGATAAGCCAGTATGCGACAATGATAGAGGATGCCAGACACAAGACGAAAAGGATGACCCAGATATATTGCCGATGTGCTGAAGAAGAGAAGGAGACCAGACAGTAGTTGTTAGGGGCACCTCGGAAGAGTTGGCTTCTTTGCAAACAAGTCAGAAATGAAAACTACCAACCATCTCCCCACTGCCTCAAGAAAGCTGTCAGGATAACCATAACATGGCTCTCTTTTCAAACCACATTTAAGATTAGTCTGGGATTGCAGCCCAAGACATGTGAATGCTGGAGAAAAGCAACTGGGTCCATCTTTCTGTCTCTGTGAATTCAGATTTAAAGGGCTCCTATGTTCTATTCCTATTAAACTTGTAGCACAAGGTTCAGAAGGCATGGTGGCACTATGTCAGAGTGAGAGAGGGGGTGGGAGAAGGGAGGAATTGCATTTTGGAAAACCCACCTAGCCATCACTTGATAAAGGGGGCAGATTGTCATCTTAAAGTGGACTTCAGAGCTCGAATTTTTTAACTAGTAATGGGATCTTGGGATTTCCAGGACTACATATCCTGTCACTACTACTCATTCTGGGAGTTTTTCCTGAGTTACACGCACCTAAGTGTGGGCTCGCCTAGGAAACATGGCCTCAACTGGAAAACTTTGAGGCTTAGCTAGGCCTAGCTCTGCCCAAGCTTCCTGTTCCTGCCCAGGTGCTAGCTGGGAGCTTTCTTTCTAAACAGGAAGCTAGTCAAAGCTAGGCCTAGATAGGCCTCAAAGTTTTCCAGTTTATGCCTTTTCCTCCAGGTGAGCAACACGTAGGTACCTGTGAGGTGTGGGTAAGTCAAGTTGAACTCCTAACATGGGGAATTATGGGATTTGTAATCCAAGAAATTAAAAAAAAATCCTATTCCAGCTTTTAATAATAGGAGTCACGAGGCACAGTAGGCAATGGCCTACTGTGATGAGGCCGTTTCTGTAACATCATAGTCTGAGACTTAAAGAGACCCAGGTTCAAATCCTCACCCATCTGGGAAACTCAAGAGTGGCCTTGGACCATTTCACCTGCCTCTGAGCGTTGCTGTGTGGATAATATTGAAGATTTTACATGTCATACCCAGACACCTGCACCTTCTAGGTAAGGCAGGAGAATAGCACAAGTATAACACAGCAGTTAGACTGTTCCACTGGGGGTTGGGAGACCCAGGTTCAAGTCCCTGCAGGAGGGTGTTGGGCTAATTGCTCTCTTTCAGCCTGGCCTGCCTCCTCTTTTGAAGATAATGCAAAGAGAATGAGTGAGGGCCACTGTACTTAAGGTCAGCGAAGGAAGCACAACATATAAATGCATTACCAATAAAACTAAACAAACTGTACCAGAAGTGGTTGCACAAGTCCTGAGTTTGAATCCAGCGGGTCAGCCCAACTAGGGTAGAACTATTGAACCAACAGGATTTACATAAGTGTTGTTTCCCCTTCCCCCTGCAATGGATTTAATGGTTCTACTCTAGTTGGGATTTACAACTGGATTTAGGGCACACAGTTTCTAAATGAAGACGGCAACTGGGTATTCAGCAGGGGCCAGATTAACAAAGCATCAGTCTTGCATGAATAATCTGAAGTAGTGCTGAGGATCTTGGGTTTGATCCTGCATCAGCCAAACCTTCCCCACAGATACGTTTGAGAAAGAAATGATTTGAATAAGCTGCCTTTGTCAATGGGCTTTGAAAGAAAGCAGCGGTGGAGAATTTTGGACCTCCAGATAGTCTGGAGAACAGCACCATTTGAGATTTGTTTTTTGTTTGTTTGTTTTCTGTTTTGGATTACACCTCCCATCATCCCCAGCCATCGTGACCAGCAGCCACAGTGGTTGCAGGATTCTGAAAGATTTTGTCTACAACAAGAGGAACATCCCCCCCCCCCGAGAACCTGTGTTCAGATCTCCGTAAAACATTGCCATGAAACTCACTGGGGGGCTGGGAGCCCATCCTAGGGTGACCTTCCCACCTACCCGGTAGGGCTATTGCTCTTTGGAAGAGAGACCGGAGAGAAGACTCAACTGGCCCCCTGGAGGTCTTTGGAAGAAAAGCAGGCGAGCAACCCAACTTCCTTGGGCTGGGCACAATCCTTGGCTGGGGAGGCCTTACCTTTCTCGACCAGCACCGCCAGGGTGGTAGCTCGGACGGCCGTGGTGGTCAAGGCTGGGGGGCTGGTCGTCCACACAGGGCTGACGGTCGGGATGGCCGCCAGGTCTTCGAAGGAGAGGCCCTCAAGGTCTCCGCTGGTCAAGCAGGCCGTCTGGTTGAGCCGGTGGTCCTGCCAGGGGCAGCAGTAGGGCTGGAGGCAGGTCCCGCAGCAATACTTGGAGAAAGCCAGGTCCTTCTTCCCGGGACAGCGGAAGGGCCCGTACCGGGTTTTGATCCCGAACATCCAAGAGCGGCACATCTCTCCTCCAGCCCCGGGGTCTCCCGGACCCCACAAAAGAAGAAACAGCACGACACCTGCCTGGGCCCTCCCCATGGCTCTGCCTTGCCCCGAGTGGTGGTGGTGGAGGATGCCTCTAGTCTCCTGAGCCCCCCTCCCCTCTCAGTAGCCCCACCGTGTCCTTGCGGGTTGGCCCACCTGCCTCCTCCACCCTTTATAAGCACCAAGTCAACTCTCTCCACCCACCCCTGGTGAGAAATGTAACTCAGCTGGCCTGGCCCTGATCCGCAACTCTCCCTCCTGAATCCACCATCCATTGTGCAGTTCACTGATTTATTTATTTTTATGCCACCTTTCTACTAAGACAGGACCCGAGGCGGCTCACAACAACCGGTAGAGCAATAGGATCACACACATACACAGAGGGACATCCGGAATGTGGCTTCTCTTGCAGGTGGACAAACGACCCAATCCCTGCACCAGCGCTGGTGGTCTCTTCTTTGTCTTTACTCAGAAGGAAGCCCAGCCAGTGGGTTCAGCGGGACGTTCTTCCTCCTGGGGCACGTTACCCCCCCACACACACACACACAGCTTTATTGGTTCTATGCTGTGCCCAAGGCATTGCAATTCTTCATCCTGTTTACTCAGAAGTAAGTCTTGACTGACTCCCCAGTCAATGAGGCAACCTGCTGGCCAGACTGAAGGCAAACTGAACCCGGGTGAAGTTCTCATATGTCTTTTAAAATGCAGGTCTTTGAAGGAACCAGGTGAAGTTTTTCCAAGCCTGGAGGTAACTTGACTCACTTGCTATGAGCTGCACATGAAACTGGCCATAAAGGGCCAGCTGCATGGACTACATCGAAGAGCAGGGATTCATCCTGACAGTCCCCATAATCATGCCCCCAAAGGGGGGTCTAATTGTGTTGAAGAGTAGACCCTTGATCTGGGTGGGTGGGATAGAAATCTAATAAATAACAAAATAAATAAAAATTGATCCGAGCTCACAACAACGTTTCTCCTTGTGGGTTGTCATCTCCAGCAGCACTGAGGCATCTGTTCAGCTAGCAGATCCTTCAAGACCAAGAGGTACCAAAAACCTACCACCGCCCGGCTTCCGTGTGGATTGCAGCGCATCTCTGAAGGACAGAGAAGGTGGGGTGGGGTGGGTGGGGCGAGGATACATGACTGTCATTGTCCCCACTGGTTCAAAGCTTCCAGCATCTCAACCCCAAATGGCCACACCTCATGAACATGGCATAGTAACATGGATAAGACCCATGGGACTGTACAGGTTCCAACCCACCATCCATATTCCTGCATAAAGCATTCAGAGCTATAGGAGGGCAGCTGAGGCTTCAGAAGGCACCACAACCTAAAAGTGAATGTACTGGATAATATTATCATCCTCATTATCCTCGTTGTCATGTGCCTTCAAGTCAATTCTGATTTTGGGCAAGCCTCTCCAGGGATCTCCAGATAAGAGAATACTTGGGAGTGTTTTACCCTTCCCTTCCTCTAGGGGCACCCTGGGGCTGGCCAGCTGGCCCAAGGCCACCCAGGCTGGTTCTCCTTGGAGGAGGAAGCCCAGTGGGGAATCGGACTCCCAACCCTAAATCACCGAGCTATCCAGCCGGTTCAAATGTACTAGATCGTATTAGGAAAATAAATAGCAATATCCCTCCCCCATCCTAGTCACTTTTTCTTTGGGGGGGGCATTGCCTTCTCTCCCTGAACCTGGATCTTCAACTCCCAGCCCAACCATCTTAATGACAGCATAAGGAGAACCTTTGCTCAACCAGGGATCCTGAGAGATGTCAGGCCATGTGAAAGGTCCTGTCTACATCCGAGAAAACCAGAGAAGGCCCTTGCAGAGCTTCCCCCTTAAGACAGGAGGGGGCAGGAATAATGGGGGCACAGGCGGTAGATGCATGCGCTGTTCCTCTTACATGCAGTCTCATGACCTAGGCAGGTACAATACCTGAACATGGCTTATAGCTCTTAATTGTTATACTCTGGAGGTTGGGAGTTTGATTCCCCACAGGGCCTCCTTGACAGGGGCTGAATGTATAGGGTCCCTTCCAGCTCTGTAGTTCTGTAATCATCCTATGTCCAGGATCATGGATTATGTCCAGCTTGCCTGTGCTCAGTGTCATATCCTTATCCATTATTCCCATCTGAGAGCAAAAACAGGCGGATTTCGATTGGGCGGGGGGGGGGAGGAATACCCCTGAAGGAGCAGCAACAGAACTGTAGGCATGACCAAGCCATTTCGACTCACCAAGAGCAGAATCTTTATTGATACATCTTTATAGGTCGGTGCGCACATTGGAAAACATGCCGTGGTCACTGTGTCTGTGCTAAGAACAGCATCCTGCACCACAGGAGCATTTCCGTTCCAAAGGGGCAAGACCCCTGCGGTTTGCCTGTTTTGGCTTCATCGACAAAAGTGGGTACACAACCTTGCTGATGTGAGTGGGGACCTCAAAACTACCACAAACAATTATCCAGGGGTAAGACGGTGGGTCTCAAGTCGGAGTGGGCGGACAAACAGAATCTGTCATATATTAGCCGAGCCAAAATACTTTAACCCCCCCCCCCATACACACACATCTCGAGGCGGGTTTGGTACAAGGCCAGGTCAACCTAAGCCTTTCACGTCACATCTGAACAGTCGTTTTGACCTGCGTCTTCGTTGGCAATGTTTAAGGAGCCCATTTCAGGGACCGCTGCTTCGTTTCCCCCGGTTCGCTGCTCTCCCAGTGGAGTTTTGACTGGAAACATGGACTCTCCCATCCCACAGGATTCTGTGGCTACGTGGAATGCCTTTGCAAACAGATTTTGGTTCCTCTTCTGCTCACTGGGGTTTTGGACAAGCTTGGAAGAGGGGCTGTGCCATTTTGGCACCTACAAGAAAAGGTGTTGGTTGATCAGGGTGGCCCCAGGAATGGCAAGCGGTACTCCTGTCCCTTTCATAATTGAACAGATGTTGTTTTACAAGTTAGGCCTGTTGGAATGTCTTCTTCTAAGGCGCTGCTAAAAGGACAGGAGCCCTACCCCTCACTTCATGGGCCCACCCCATTGTGGAGCCAGATTTTCTACCAGTGTAGGCCAAAGAAAGGCTGATCTAAAGTACATCAACTCCTTCACTGAAGCTACTTAAAATGGGAGAAGTGGGGCCGTTCCAGTCCACCCACGTCAACATGACAGGTTGACCCTCGTCTTCAAGGCCTCTAAAGCAAGGGTCCCCAACCTTGGGTCACCCAGGTGTTCTTGGACTGAGACTCCCAGAAGCCTTCACCACCAGCTGGTCTGGCCGGGGTTTCTGGGAACTGCAGTCCAAGAACATCTGGGTGACCCAAGGCTAGGAAGCACTCCTCTAAAGTGAAGACATTGAGCAGAAGGCACCACAGAAGCTTCACAGAGTCACCCACGGGCGGGCAAATTTGGGTCCTCTGGATATGGCTGGACTGCCTCTCCCATCAACTCTGGGGCTGCATACCAGTGGATGATGGGAGCTGCAGGCCAGCCAAACCTGGAGAGCCACAGGTTGACCACTCAGCATGCAGGGATAGTGGGAAAATATTTACATCTTGTTTGCTCAGTTCATTTCTGGAAAAGTATGTCACAACATTTAAAAGATCAGTCAGCTTGAGTCAATATGTGTGATTAAAAGCACAGTCCTATAGCAGTGGTTTGCTTCCTTGATCCTAAAAAGCAACCTGAATTTAGCCAGAATAGGGCGTCCTTTTTGGATAAATGCACCATGTTGGGTCTTCCACTCTCTAGGTAGAGCCTTCGATTTCCACAGTGGTGTCTGGCACAGACTTCGGCTCCGTCCTCTCCCCCAAGCCAGCTGAAGGCAACGCGTCCTCTTGACCGGCAGCAGGCGCAAGGAGTGGGGGGTTTCCCCCCATGGTGGCAGAGTCCTGGCCGTCTGCAGACTGCGGGGCTGTGTTTGGGAGTGTGCCGTAGTCTCGTGGACGGTGGAGACAGGTGTACTTCCTCAGAAGATATTCTTCAGGCCTCTGGCCGGCTGGCCATGACGCCGGATTCCGAGACGCCAAGGAGAAGAAGCAACAAGCAAGCACAGCCAGAAGTAGCAGGACAAAAAGAAACATGTAGCCCCAGTACGCTAGAGGAGCGGGGAAAACAATGGGATAGAAGAGAAGGTCACTAACTCATGAAGAGAATAAGGCAGCTTAGGAATTCCAGTTCCTGGTTTAATTTAATTACTAGCTCATGGAAGTAGGCTTGGGAATTTTGGCTCTTTTGGACTACAAGCCCCATGATTCACCACCCTAGGAGCTGCACTCGAAAACCCACCTCTTGAATGTGGCTCGCCTGGAGAAAAAGCTTTCTACGCCTAACATTAAGGCCTAGCTCTACCGCTTCCTGTGGAGAAAGGAAGCTGCCCTACTGCTGGTGTCTATGAGGTGTGGGTCTGTAAAGCAGAACTCCCAAAACAGAGAATAATGGGATTTGTAGTCCAAAATAAACCCAAAATTCCCACGGTGAGGTGGAACCCACAACGATAGCCTTGCTTCTATCGCCCCCCATCTCCTGTCTTCAGATTGGTGCCACTGGGCTCAGCAACATCTGGAGGACCAAATATTACCCACGTTTTTCTTTAAAATCCCCACCCTGCCCACTTTTCAATTAGATTTAAGAAATCTATTATGAATCTGGAAAAGCCCCAAAACTCAAACAAATCAAAGCTGGGGAACAGGGGTTTTTTTGGGGGGGAGGGGGGAACTACAAATCCCAGGATCCCCCACCCCCGCACAGCCCACGGCGTCCCACGCTCCTAAGCACCCTCGGAGACGCAGTTCAGAAAGGGTGGACATACCCCTCCATCGCGCTTGCCTCCTTACCCGTTTCGCTGTTCTCGATCGCGGCGGGGTCGCCCGTTTCCCCTCCCTCGGGGCGGCTGGCGTTTGCCTCCGGCCAGCCCTCGGTGGACCACCGGGCCACAGCCACGCCGGGCTGGGCCGACAGGGAAGCCGCGGCGGCGGCGGCGGCTGGGCGGCAGGTGTTCCCCTCGCCGGGACCGTCGCGGAGCCCGTGCTGGTGGGGCTCCTCCTGGGGACACCGCGAGGCGTCGAGGCTGGGCTGGAACTCGGCGCTCCACGCTCGGTGTCCCGGCGTATTCGCGGTTCTCGCAACCGCGGCGTCCAAAGAGCGCAGGAAAACCAGGGCGCACAGCAGAAACCTCTCCATGGCGCGTAAAGGGGCGCTCGCTCTAAGCAGCCTGGCTAGCGATCCTCCGGCTCAAGAAGCCGGACCTACAAGGAGCCAACCTCACCCGGCGGGGGTATATATGGTCATCGCTCCTTGATGAGGCCCCACGATGGCAGCTGGCGCCGGTGAGCCGGCCCCGATCCCCAGCCCTCTCCTCTCCCCTGCTCCCCCGGGGTCCCGAGGGCTTCTGTTCCAACCCGGTGGAGCCGCTCTTGGCCCCGATTCCCAGCCAGCTGACAGCATCAGGCTGCTCGGGTTTGTGCCGAAGGCAAACCTCCCTGGCCGGTATCCTGTTCCTGCGCATCTCATCAGACTGCCAGAGCCCTCTGATGTTTGCAGGCCACCGGTTTACGCAGCGGGAGCTCCGCGCGCGCGTTAATCCCGCACAGGATTCTAGCCACCCTGTTCTACGAAGCTTACTCCTTTGCAACCGGCGCTCCGGGAAGAACCGAAGTCTCTGATCGCTCACCCTCGAGTAACTTGAGCTTTGGCAAACCTTGGCGAAGTTTCTTTTCTGGACTACAGCACCCAGAATGCCCCATCCAGCATGACCACCTTCTGGGCTTTGCAATCCCCTGAAATAATATTTGCTAAGTAGGCTCAGAATCAGGATCTTACAGAGGACGGCAGTTTGGTAATCGCCCCAGCTGGTGCCTGTTTACTCAGCAATAAGCCTCACTTTCAACAGGATCTGCTTCCGAGTAGGATTTGAACAAGAGGCAGTGCAGTGTAGCGGGTAGAGTTTTGTTCAAGAAAATAACTAATCGTTTAGCCACTCAAAATATCCTTTTTCCTAAACTGAACTTTTCAGCAGCTGAGAGTTGGATTAATAGAAGTTGGGACATTGTTCAAATACTCAGGACGGATTTGGGATGATTTAATGGAGGAAAGGCAGCAGAAATACCAAAGGTGGAATGGGTTGGTGGCATTTTGGATTGGTGCGGTTTAAGAAGATGTCAAGCCATGCTCGCCAGGAGATTCCAGGAGTTATCGTCCAAAAATCAATTCATCCAAACTCTTTACACGTGTTGTTTTTGTGGGCTGTTTAAGGTGCAGAGAAAAGTGAGGAGGCGAAAGTAAAGCAATGTCTGATCTTGGAACTTATATGTGTTATTTTCCTATGTCTTACTAAGCAATGGAGTGGGTTGTGTTAAATGTACATTTTCCAGAACTTGAAAAAGTTCCTGTATTAACTGGTTTCAGTCTCTGGCTGCAGAGCCAGAGGTTAGAAATTTGATTCCCCCCTGGTGCCACCTTGGACTCAATGATCTAGAGCAGTGGTTCTTAACCTTGGGCTACTCAGGAGTTTTTGAACTGCAACTCCCAGAAACCCCAGCCAGCACAGCTGGTGGTGAAGCCTTCTGGGAGTTGCAGTCCAAAAACACCTGAGTAACCCAAGGTTAAGAACCGCTGCTCTAGAGGCTCCCTTCCAGCTCTACAGTTCTAGGATGGTGATGATGTGCAATGAAACCCAGAATCCCCATGTTGAATCTCAGGGCTCTAGTCCATATGGGGACTCCTCTAAGCTTTTTGTGTCCCTGCCAAACCTTTCACATGGAATCCACTTGTTTCCTGTTCTCTAGTACTTAGATTCAAATCGGTTCTCAAGGCAGCAAAGGGAGGAAGATGCTTACTGTCCAGGATCAGCAACTTCAGCGTCACAGCTGGAATTCAATCCAGGATGAAATTGGCCCATGTGTTGAGTGTTCAAAAACCAAGGACTCAAAAGTCACAGCCTCCGCAATTTCCAGGTGGCTGCTCAATGTTACCGGAGGGCAAAAATGGCGAGAGAAAATCTTCAAAAGCAGAAAAACAGATTACAACTCTTCTAAATTAAATACACTGCCTTTGGTAAATTCATTTCACAGAGGCAGTGGTAAGTTTCTAATTTATTCCCTAACTTTGAAGACAGATTTCTCTTGATGCTTTATCTGTCTTATAATAATGATCTTAGAGCTGCTGAGTTGGAAGGGACCCTATAGAGATCATCAAGTCCAGCCTCCATCAAAAAGGCATTGCGGGGAATCAAACTCCTAACCTCGGGCTCTGCAGCTGGAGACTCAAGTTCTACGCTGAGACTCTCTCCACTCCACTGTCTCTAGATCTGAATTACAGTTAAACAACTGTGGGATAACAAGTAACCATCTTATTACATCCAACAAATCATTTCAAGAGGCCAGGTTCAAAATTTTGTATATCTTTTATTAGCAATTTGGTACATACATTTTAAAAAAAAACACCTGGTTCCCTAATCTCAGAAGCATCACATTTTTTGCCTGTCTCTTCAAGAAAAGGTGTCTCTCATACACTTCTCAAGTCTAAAAACACTTTGAGCTAACCTGTGGTATCTGCTCCTGTGTGAGCTACACAAACACCCCTTTCATTTACGACATCTGGTAAGCAATACATAGCAAGGAGGAACAGCTGCAGAAACAAAGTAACACTCAATAAACAAGATTTCCTCCACGAATACAGAGATCCAGTTGTTGGTTCCACAGCTGCATCATACTGCAACTCAGCCATATTTTAATGTAATGCTTCCCAGCCTTGGGTGATCCAGATGTTCTTGGATCACAACTCTCAGAAATCCTGGCCAGCACAGCAAGTGGCAAAGGCCTCTGAGAGTTTTAGTCCAAGAACACACCCGGGGATCCAAAGTTGGCAACCCCTGTTTCAGTGGCAATAGTTCAGGAAGACCTGGGCAGCTGTAGGCCTCCAGTTGTTGCTGGATTAGATATCCCATCAGGCCTAGTAGATGCGAATGGCAGTCTAAAAATACATGGAAAGCTATTAAGTAGTCCACCTGGGTGTTAAGGAATTCTGTCCAGGACAACCTCCATATTTTACCCCTCTTGGATGAATGATGATGGACAGTGCAGAACTAAGCCTGTTCACCAAGGCAGGACTCAGTGACTGCAAATCCTTTGGAACAGCGGTTCCCAACCTTGGGTCTTGAACTAAATGGTGGTAAAGTAATGCCTCGATTCAAGGAGCAGTGAATGTATAGGAGAAGAACTGACATGGAGGTATTACAAAGACAAGCCAGCTTTGGGTGTGGAAGATGGCCATGGGCAACTTCAGAAAAATGAACAACATGTAAAAATGCATTGTTTATCTAGTCCAGTGGTTCCCATCCTTGGGTCTCCCAGATATTCTTGGACTACAACTCCCAGAAACCCTGGCCAGCACAGTGAGTGGGGAAGGCTTCTGGGAGTTGCAGTCCAAGAACACCTGGGTTCCTCAAGGTTGGGAACCACTGGTTGAGTCAATTAAAAGCACTGCATATCTCATTGGTATAACCCTGAAAGTAATATGTCTATGATTCTACAAGCTGTTTTTTTGTGAAGTGTATCAGGAGTTGGCCTGAGAGGACAGTCAAAAATACCACCATCTACTCCAGGTCTTCTATGGTAAAGATACTCTCTGAGGAGGAACCTTGGCCGGTCCTCTCACCAAGAGTCTCTGAGGGGAAACCAGGGCCAACAATCCCCTGAAGAGTATGAGATGGGGAACCGGACACCAGTCTTCTCCCAAGATCTGCTGGAGCAAAGGGCAACCGGACATCCTCATTCCTGGAGACTCGGGTGTTTCCGCCGGATATGCTTTGGGGTGGGCTTATGCAGGCACCGTAGGGCTCGGGGCGCTCTATGAGATTGGTTTCCCAAGGAATGTCAAAATCATCCTCTTCTAGCTCTTCAAAAGGATCTCGCCTAATACAGGACTGGGCACAGTTCCGGAATTTGGAGTAAAAGCAGAAGAGGCCAATTAAAACTAATACAGCAACAAATATTGTGGTGAGAAACGCGTAGTATTTCCATTCTCCTAGGAAGAAAAAACAAAAGAAAAATTGTATTGCCTTTTATCACATCACATCCCCTCCCATTTTCTGAGCTTAGATAATTTTGTTGGTATCTTATTTGGGCCATAGAGAAGTAAGTAAGTAAGTAAGTAAGTAAGTAAGTAAGTAAGTAAGTAAGTAAGTAAGTAAGTAAGTAAGTAAGTAAGTAAGTAAGTAAGTAAGTAAGTAAGTAAGTAAGTAAGTAAGTAAGTAAGTAAGTAAACAAACTGAGCTACAAATCGTTTTCCAATTTTGATAATATGGTGTTTTGAGGAGTTCAATGGTGTAGACCAGAGATGGCAACAGTGATATGAGGAAGGGACTTCAGCTCAGTTGCCCCACCGTACAGCCAAGGGGGTGGACAGAAAAGCCTGAGCAAAAGAGGCTTATGGGCCAACTCAGAGGAAAGGCAGGCTCGTATTTCAGATTATCTTCCCAAAACTTTGAAAATTCCTTTTTACATTACAGATCCCAGACATTTTCTCCTTTTCACAAAACATGTTCAGCCTGCCATGCTGGTGAGGGTGGGATTCTGGAGGTAACTTGCCCAATAAGTAACTTTTCCAAGTTCTGATAGCCCCTCCACCTGCCGTCTTCCCACACCTTCCCACTCCTCTTGCCTGCTTTTGCGCTCAGCTTATTCAGGCCTCTTTTACTGGAGGGCAACAACCGAGCAGCGGGTTCTCACATACCAAAGGCGCCCTTGGCTGCTCCGCGTGTTGCTGCTTGCAGGAGATGGGCAACCTTCGTGGCTTCAGTCTCGGGCCTCCAGGTGCAGCCCAGAGACTCCTCCTGGCCAGACTGGGGAGCCCCGGACGGTGCCAGGGCGCACAGCAGAACCCGATCCATAAGGCACGCTTCTCACCAAGCAGGACGCATGAGGAAGTAGGGAGCTCCCCCCACCCCCCAGTTACTTTCCTTGTCCACTAAATCGTCGCCAGGACCGAAAGAGGCTTAAATCTCCAACCGGACTGGCTTTCATGTCGACCTTCCGAAAGGAAGGAAGGTCAACTCCGTGAAGAGCTGGTGAGCTCAACTCGGCTCAGCTGGCTTGGCCCCGATCCCCACCCGCACTTAAGACACCTCCATTCAATCTTCCTTTCCTCCAGGGAAAGGGGTCCTGCTCCAAAAGAGACAAAGCCTCTTTTTTCCATTTACTCAGGCACAAGTCCCTTCAACCCCTTCTAAATTATAGCGACCCTGTATCAATTATCTGTAGGGTCCCTTCCAGGTTTGCAGATCTGTTTTGTGGTTTAGTCTTTAAGTCGTGTTTGACTCTTTCTGATCCCATGGACCAGTGCAGGCCAGGGCCTCCTGTCATCCACGCCGCCCCGCCCCCCCGGAGCTGGGTCAAATTCATGTTGCAGATCTATATCATCCTAAAACAGCAAAGCTGGAAGGGGCCCTCTGGATCATGCAGTTCTGCCCTTGTCAAGGAGGCCCTCTGGGGAATCGAACTCCCATCCTCAGATGCCTACACCCCTGAGCTCTCTGGCAGTTCTTTGGGTTTTCAAAGTAGGTGAGATATTGAAGCAAGGATTTGCATTTGCCAACCTCACCTCCAATGGGTCTCCTGGCCAAGAGGGGATTCGAACTCAAGCATCCTGCCTCCCAGTCTTCCCACTGCACCAGAGCGGGGCTGTTAATGGAGCTTGCCCCTTTCTAAAATATGAGGTGAACCCGTGTTTAACGTGGTGAGAGGCAGTAGGATGTAGCAGTTGGAGTGCAGTGCTAGAACTAGTCTGAGCGATGCTTCCCTCCCTCCTCCAAACCCTGGGCCAGTCACTGGCCAACGGCTGGCCTGCCTGGCAGGGATGTTGTGGAGTTAAAGCAGGAAATGAGAGAAAGAGCCATTTATACTGCTTTGAGCTCTTGGAAGAAAGATGGGGTAAAAATGTCACATTTTTTTAAAGTAAAGGCATGGACATAAGCCCTGGGGGAGCTCAGGATCCCACCTTCTCCCCACTGCAATCAAGTAGGGTGGCTAAAAATGCTAGAGAGAAGAGGGTGGGACTTCTAGATTTTGGACTGTGGCTCCCATCATTTCTCACCATCGGCTGCACCCGCTGTGGTTGATGGGTGTTGTAGTCCAACCACATCCAGAAGGCTGCGCCTTCTCCCGTGCCTGCCAGCTCCGTCCTGTGAAGACGGGTGGCAAGAGGGATCGCTCAGTAGCACCTTCCTCATGTGTAGAAGAGCCACCGAGCGTCCTCGTTTTTTTGCAGAATCAGGACCCCGGGAGTGCCCAGGTTCCCTTTTCGAATCTGGAGGACATCCTCCATCGATCCTGTTTCTGCCGCATTGTTCATTTATTTATTTAAATCTCTGCTTGCGCTCTCTGACGTCTGGAGTCTAAAGGGCCCAACATCCTGGAATTTGTCATCTGGAAAAAGGCACAGACGCTTGGGCTAGAAAAACTCCCGTACACTTCCCTGAAATTACCAGAGTGAATTCCAAGCACCTGCAAAATTAGGAGCAGGGGGGTGACTGAGAGCCCAGCCCATTCCAGCAGGATCAAACCATTATATAACTGCATCGTGTCTGGTGCTCTTCTGCTAAGAGCTCTTACCCTGCATTTTTGATTATTTGCAAGGTTTGCCCAGGGGTGGTCATCTCAAAGCATTCTTTGCTGCTTAGAAGGCAGATATGCCCCTAATCCAAAGTTAGGTATTACTTCTATTAAACCACAAAAAGAAAATAATGAATGCACACAGCTTTCAGCCCATACAGGCTTCTAATTCCACCTTGGGTGTTGCTGATCATAATTGCTCCAGATAACGGCTGGGTGGACTTTCAAACCAGCCCTTCTAGCTTGTCTTTGCACCCCTCGTGTTGCAAACTCATTTCAAAGAAAGAGGGCCCCTAGCCAGGACTTTTGACACAGTTGTTTTTCTTTTTCCCTGCCCTGTCCATGAATAATTGGTGTGCAGGCTGAAAACTAGCATATGTTATGGTTTTTTTAAGTGGTTCAATAGACATATTACCTGCCATTGCCTGTGGATTGTATACAAGGACTATATGGCTTTAAAGAGAGAGAGAACACATTTGTTAGATATATACCTAGTTTTTCCCCGCTTCTGCCTTTGTGATAGATAAGCTAAATTCACATTTTTATTGGGACTGTAGCAAGCAGCAGCCTGCCTTGAAGGCTGAGGCTACAGTATATTGGAAACTGCCAACAGTGGCTGTAGTTCATGGCAGGCAAAAAGATGGAAGAAAGTTACGTTTTCCTCTGGTTCTTGAAAAACCCAATCCTGCACTTCCCTTTTGAGTTGTGAATACGACCAACCAGGAGCTCTCCTCCTGTTATATACCATGTCCAAGATGATGACATGCCTTACGAGCGCGCTCATCAGAACTCAACAGGAGCAGTGGTTCCCAACCTTGAGTAACCCAGATGTTCTTGGACTACAACTCCCATGAATCCTGGCCAGCACAGCTAATGGGGAAGGTTTCTGGGAGCTGTAGTCCAAGAATATCTGGGGACCCATGGTTGGGAACTACCAGAATACAGAATTTATTGCCTTTCCAGAGTCATCAGGTTCTAAGCCTTAAGAAAGAGGCTCTCAGAGGATCGTCACTTGAAGGGTGTACACAGCAGATCAGCCTTCCCCAATGTGGTCCTCTCATTTCACACAAAACTCTCATCCGCTCTGGGTAACAAGTCCCATCTAGGCAATGGATGTTCTAGCTATTCAGCATGCTTTATGGCTTCTTGGACACTTGAAAACACCCATTATATTCATATGGCTATAATTTAGTGTGTTGAAATATTGAATATTGGTATCCTGGTATCCGAAAGTCACTTTAAAATGGGATTGAGTTGAGAGATGATAATAAAACTCTCTTAAGGATGGAATTTTTAGATTTTTGTGACTACATGTCCCATAATTCTCCATTCTTGATTGACATTTTACAGATAACTAAATATGGCTCACTTGACCTAAACCAGAAAGCTTTGAGGCCTACCTGGGCCTTGTTCCACCCAAGCTTCCTGTTCCTGCCCCAGTGCAAGCTGGGAGCTTTCTTTCTCAATAGGAAACTAGGCCTCAAACCTTTCCAGTTTGGGGTGGTTTTATCCCAGGCGAGCCAAATTTTGGTGGCCATCTTTGTAAGGTATCTCTCAGGCAGAACTTCCAGAATGGAGAGTTATGGGATTTGTTGCCCAAAAAACTCCAAAATAACCTATCTACCTCTCTCCAAACCATAGGAAAATAAGTGAAGTAGTAACCACACCACTCCTACACAGAGAACCACCAGCCAGCCTTCCCAGATATCAAACGGAGAAAGGACCCGCTAGTCTTTTTCCTATTGCTGGCACCTTATACCTTCTTTAGGTTGTAGCTGCAAAATACTTTAGAAGTTGAACAAAAATCAAAAGGCCAGGAATAAAATAGGACAAACTTTATTGGTGATTCAGTGATACACATACAGTACATCAGAAAACATGCATTTGATACGTGTCTGTGTTGAAAACAGCTCCTTGCATTTCAGAAAAAGGCCATTCAGGAAAGCCTATGCCACCTTCCTGTCCTCTTTTGGCATTAATATATAGAAGCAGTCGAACAATTCTTGAGGTTAAAAATCCTTGGCGTAGATAAACCTGTGTTAGTCGTGCCGACGTTCCCTCAGCTGATGCAAACGTCTAGACTTTTATTCAGAACACTAAAACTTAGAGGAAACCCAGGAAAAAAATCAAATCTTAGGTAGGCTTGCCTAGCTAGAGCAATTAAATGCACCAAGTCAGCTAAGTGTCCCGTAGGGCAATTTCAACATGTTGTTACATCTTCACAAGTTCAATATATCTCAGAAACAGACCCTACGTTTTACTTATTTAGCGGTCTTCCTAAGCAACTTGATACTGACCCCACAGAACTGCAAGATCTGCCATTTCCCTGCTATAGAAGAACTAGAGGTGCCAGTCACAGAAAATCTTGATGGTAACGCGTCATTTTAAAGAACTGCTTTAGCTTTTGTCTATTTGGAGCCCCAAATATTCCTGTGTGTCAGAGATTGGATAACATGACTTTCCCAGGTGTTCTTAAGAGCACAAATCCTGTCACTGGCTGTAGGTGCTGGGGATGATGGGACTTGAAATCCACCAACACCTGCAGGGCCACAAGATTACCTAACCCTGATTTAATTGCAATGCCCCTTCAAGTTCTGTTTGGCTCTCATTGAGCAGAAGTCCTTCCATAGAACTGTTCGTTTATGCTGGAAAGACAGAGTGCTGGGTGTTGGGCCTGCCGGCCGGCCGACCCACCCCCGGTTCCTTGTTCCTGGGCAAATGATCAAGAGCATGACATGATCAATCCAGCTGGCGTCCTTCCAGTGCCCAGAAAGGGGCCGAAGACCAAACAAGACTCCAAGGGGCTCCTTTAAGGGTTCCTCTAAACTAGTGCCCAAGACTGGGGAAAGGTGGGGTGCTGTGAAATAACTCCACACTAATCTTTACGTCATACTGGTGTTGTGTGTTTTTGTTTAAAAAGATTAAGAATCATATTGAGCAAAAATATTCAACAAAGACAGTCCTACAAAAAAAATTTAAGAAAAAGATTAAAAGCATAATCACGATTGGGCTTTGTTCATTTCTAATCCCCCTTGATTCTAAAAACAAACTAATTAGTAATACACCCGGGGAAGGGTTTTGCTTTGGCAGAGGAGCCAAGCGTCATGAAATCTTCAGCTACAGTTCTGACTCTTTGCTTTCCCAGTAGATTGCAAATGGGCCAGCTTTTCTCTTCCTGGTAGGTTCCGGCGCTGATATGACCGCTCCTTTGGCAGCAGGCACCACCTGGGCAGCAACCTGTCCTGTACCGGAAGGCACCGCCTGGGTGGCAACCTGTCCTGCACCAGAAGGCACCACCCGGGCGGCAACCTGTCCTGCACCGGAAGGCACCACCTGAGCAGCAACCTGTCCTGCGTCGGAAGGCACCACCTGTCCTGCGCCAGAAGGCACCAGCTGGCTGGCAACCTCTCCTGCACAGGAGGGCACCTGCTTGGCAGCAACTTCTCCTGTGCCAGCAGAATCTCCTGTAGAATCAGAAGTTGAGGAATCCACACGGGTCACGGATGATGCTGTAGCTGCTCCCCCTTCTTGGAAGCCAAGGTTTATGACACCCAGCTCCATGCAAGCAGCCCTGTCCTGTGCAGTAGGGCGAGCCAAGGCGTCGAAAGGATTCCGAAGATAGTAAGGCGGCAGATCATCATCTTTCTGATAGGGTGGAGGGCCAATGTCAAAGTGCACGGCAGCAGGGCTGGGAGGTCGGACGCTGTAGTGCACCGGAGGAGGGGTGGGAGGGGTGAACTGACCGTGCCGTAGGTATGTGTAACATTCCTGGGGGTTGGGACAAAATTTGCAGATAGCACAGAAAACGGCTAAAATAGCTGCTATTCCAAGGAGAACCCAGATGAATCCATGTATCCCTAGAAACAGGAGAAAGGTCAGTCACAAATTGCTATGTAGTGTACCGAGAGATAAAATCTCTACCCCACTTTTTCCACCCACCAGCCCAGAGGGGTGGTAAAAAAATTTGTAGGAAGTGTTCCTCATAACAGTCCCCATAACCAACCAACTGCAAGCAGGTGTAGCCATGCATTTCAACAAATGAGGTGGGGGGGTCTTTTGTAAAGCCAGTGGCTCTTAGCTGCCCATTCCAGCTCCATCCCCAACTACAGCTCCCCATCTAGAGGATACCGGGAGCTGGAGTCCCATTTTATAAGCGTGGGCTGGGAGCTTACTAGACACAACTTTTGCGGAAGAGACATTTCATGGGCTATAGCGCCTGGCTTTCTCGCTGAAGTACCCCCACTGCCTCCATCTTAAGCAGCAGGGCGGAGAAGGGGGTTCTTCCTATTAACACCTTGAAATGCTTGGGGATTCCACAGGATTAGGCCAGAATGACAAAGCATGCGGAAAGGGACAGAGGGTCCCTACCTTTTCTAAGAAAACCGCAGGAGCAACAGCCTTTTCTGCTCCTAAAGAGTATATGTCTGCACTACACCCTTAGAGGAGTTAAAACTCGACTCTTCCACCAGTCTCCTATGGACTGGTGGGATTTGCAGATTGGAGGGGGGCTTTGTCCGGGAAAAAAGAACTATTCTAGCTCCAGCCGAAAGCCAAAAGGAGCCGATAAGTAACCGACATTCCGGGGTGGGGGGAAATATCTCCCACGGGACCCTTCCTAAGCACCCTTTCTTACCTGGTTGAGTCCTCCCCGGAGGCAGGGTGGGCCTTGGCCTGAGGGTGTAAGGGCGGGCCTCCTCTCTTTGGGCGGCGTGGCCGCTGGGGAGGGTCGCCGGCTCTCGGGGAGGCGGGCGGCTGGTCTCCTCTCCCGGGCCCTGGTCCTTCCTGACCCTCTTCAGCGCCTGCCGAGCGGAGGGGAGGCGCGTTCCTTCCACCGGGGCGCTCGGGAGCGCATCCAGCCGCCGCAGGGCGCGCAGGCACTGCTTCTGATCCAGGCGGGCCTCCTCCGAGGCGCAGCAGAAGGGCGAGCGGCAAGGGCCGCAGCAAAAGCGGGCGTCCGCCCCGTCCAGGCTCTTCGGGCATTGGAAAGGGAACATCGTCGAGGCCGGACCGTATGTCCAAGCCCAGCACTCCTCGCCCTTCTGGTCCTCCAGCGAGGCCCCCGCCAGAGCCAAGAGAAGGCAGAGGGCCCCCAGCAGAGTCCTTTCCATGGCGCCCGATTCTCACTTTTCCCCCCTCCCCAGGACGCCTGACACCACCCCCCTCCCGATCCGAGACAACCCCCCACCCTTGGAAACAAGCCCCTTCGGCAAGCTAGCTTTATACCCGGGTCGAGAAACTCCCCTTGATGAGGCGCCGTCGGGGAGGAAAGCGGCCCCAGCTGGCGGGGCCCCGATCCGCGCCGCCAGAGGAAGCCGGTGGCCACCTCTCTCCCCCCAAACGATCCTTCCCACATGGACATATGGGGAGGAGGGCGCTGGCCATGCAAGAGATAATGCGTTTACTCAAAAGTCCGACGCCGCCAGCTCAACTCCCGAGGAAGTTTGCCTCGCAACCTCGGGCGAAGTTGGGCTTCCTCTAGAGTCAGCCTTCCTGGGGCCGGCCTCTGCCACGCCGCCCGCGAGAGTGTGGTTCGAGTCAAAGGGGAGCCACCTGGGCCAGGAAGCGTGAAGGGGATCGGGCCCGACAGCGGGAGCCCCCGTGCCAGTTTCCCGGGGAAGGGGATCCCCTGCATTGGGCGGAAAACGCATTCACAGTAGGAGACGCTGTCTATGCCCCCCAAAATAGTCACAGGAGGTGGCAGCCATGCGGCCTAGTGGCCACAGCCAAGCAAGTTTGCTTTTTGGGTCCCAGAGCTGTCCTCCTAGCAAAACAGCACACTAGAGGAGGCTCCTGGCTCCGATAGTGGTCCATCATCACCCTCTGAGGGCGGAGAGTGCATCACTGCCACACAGCATGTCTCGCTGGGTACATCAAACTAATAAACACATAAATCTTTGTGTTGTTTTCCTTCACCTCCACCGCCCAAAAGAAACTGTGATTTTTAAAGCAGGCCTTTGGAGTGTGTCTGTGTGGGGGAACAATCACAGAATAATGGACAACCTTTGGGTCCCAGGAGAGGGGTGTGAAAATCCCAAACCATGCTCCACAGAGGCTCAAGTCCTCTGACTGACATCAGCTTTCATAAGGCACCAATTTTTACACTGGTCTGCAATTTTATTTTTCACTATGGGTTCTGCTGAGCCTGAAGAAGTGGCATTTCCCTCCGATGAAAGCTTGCAGTTTGTTTGATTTTTTCAGTGACCCAAGAAAAGGTACCCCCTATGATTATGCCTGTTTAACCTGGGGCACCCCATAGCTTTTCCCTTGTTCTTTCTAATAAATACATGGAGGCTTCGGTCGGAAAGCAGACCGGGTGGTCACAAGAGAGAACCTTTAATCCTTGCCTAGAAGCAGGAGGCGTCTCACCAGGTGTAAGGTATCCAGCAAGCTGCCCACCCCACCTTTTCTCCTCCAGCATTTCCTCATCATCACCATTTTGTCGTGTACTTGCTTTAGATTGTGCTCAGTTTAGCCTGACAGGCTTGGCTCAGCAGACACACCTGGGCCACCCCTCCCAGCACAGAGCCCTAAAAGAGACAGGAAGCCGTCCAAGATGACTAAATTGAGTGAGGAAGTAACCCTGCAGACGAGGAGGCCTCCACCCAATTTCTAAGACAGGTGTGTGAAGAGGGGACCCATCGCTGAAGGAGGTCAACTCCTCACAGAAAGGCAAAAAAAGAGAGAGAGGTTACAGGAGTGAAAGCTACTGAACGGCTCTGGGGTTTCGGCATCTGGCTATGGAACCAGAGGTTGGGAGTTCGAAAGCTGACGCTCAAATATACAGTAGCAGGTCATCCTTAAGGTGCCACAACATTCTGGTCTGGTTTGGTTTTGTGTCAGGAAAAGGTCTCCAAAACCCTTCTGGTGTTTGGGACAGAGACGTGCCACGAGATGATGATGGTGGGACACCAGGCCAATGTTTAGGTGGGTGGGTGTGATTTCTCTGTAGGCATGAGAAGAGATGGAGCTGTGCCACGGAAATATGGTTAGAGAAATGGGAAGCGGGTCGCCTCACCCTCCCTTAGGCAAAGGGCAGGAAAAGGCCCCCTGTTTCGTGGCAACAATGGTGGCTGATGATGCCAACTTTGGAGCACTATGAATTCACCCTGGGTTTCCCCAGTCTTTTTTACAGGAGCTCTCCATGGTCCTGAACGTGTATATTTCCTCCAGAATACTGCACTGTATGTTCTGCCCTTTGGATAATTCATGTAAAGTGGCTCTCTGTGTTTTGTTCTCTGGATGGTTTGGACTTCAGTTCATAGAAACCCTAACAATTATTGCCAGCCATCAGAGATTCTGGGGGCTGGAGCCCCAAATAATTGGTGGGGGAGGGAGGTTGACATCCACTGTTCTAAGTGAGCAACAAAAATTTAAGTTATTGCAGACCAAGGCTTGGGTGCAAGGAGATTAGGGATATATAGCACTCAGTCCCACCCAGCAAGAGCACAGTGATTGGTGCTCAGCTTGCCTTCTACCCTTTTTGGAGACCCTTAAATCCAGTCCTTGTTCAAATCTGGATAAGTGCTTGTGTGTTTGCACATCTCTTTGGGGGGGGGGGACCCTTTTTCCTGTGACTGTGGAAATGCAATGCCTGGTCATAACAAGCTGCACAACAGGACTGGGTCACAGAGTTTTGGGGGGCATTGGGGTATAGACAGGAGAGAACCGGGGTAGTGGCAATCTGCTGAGTTGAGCACTCTGTTCTAATTCATCCTGAATTTACTTATTGATCCAGAGACAATGCACAGCCCTAAGCAGAATCTCAAAAGATACAGAGGCCCGGAAGTCTGTGACCTCAGTCTTTTACTCTCAAATTGACCTACCTGACAGGCTCCTTATGAAGATAATGAAGTGAAACCAACCACTCAATATATATCAGAGGGAGGAAGAAAGATATGGAGCTGAGCTCATTAGAAGAAAGGTGGGTTGTGCATATGACTGATGTACAAGTAGAGAAGTCCTTAAAACCCGGCCTACATAGAAGATCTACAGAAAGCAGGTAGATCAGCTTCGGCCATAGTTGGTCTATCTTGACCCCAGCAGAACCTCTTTCGGACAAATCACCCCACCAAGACCAGAGGCTGACCACATACACAACTTTTATTAACAAGTAGGTTCATACATTTATTGACATGCATTTAAAAAGCACTTGCACTAAAAACAGTTCCTTGCCTCTCACAAACATTTCTTTGGGCATGTTCTGGACTGGAAGGAGCTTGTTCAGAGTCTTCCTCCCCCTCCCTCACCCCCACCCCCACCCCCACCCCCCATGCTCTCATCCTGGATACGAATCAGTCCCAGGCTGTTTTAGACAGATAATCTGTGATCTCCATTTAAGAAAACCCTTCAAGTATCCCATAGAAGGGAGGAGAGTTCACCTTTCTGGTGCATTTCCCCCCCTGTTTCATTGAACTGTTGACCAGCCAATCCCAAAGAAGATCAAATACAGCAGGATGGATACGTCCCATCTCTCTTTCTTGTACAATTTCATCAATGGGGAGGTGGAGGGAGGCCTGGGAGCATCTCCGTGCTGTTCCAAATCATTAAAAATGTCCATGTGTTATACCATTAAAATGTTGGTCAAGTAGTCCATGTCATGAACACACACTCTTAAAAGCATCAACGAATACAGTGGACGGACTTCTACATCTGACCATCCAGCTATGGCCTTTTTGGATGGGACTCCATTCCTGGAATGCATCAACCCTACACTGTTAATACCGGTTTGATCCCACTTTAATGCTGATGGCTCCATCCTATAGAACCTTGGGGTTTATAGTCTGGACCTAGAATTCATTGCTAAAGAGTTCTCTTGTGCTTCTCCAAATTCCAGCAGATAATTCATTGTGTTTTCTCAAACTACCAACCCAAAGGTTCAGCAGGATGAAGGCATAGCAATTTAGTGGCATCAAACTACTATTAACTATGTAGGGTAGACATGCCACCTAACACGTCTTCCAGGTGGGTCAACCCTCCCGGCCATCACTGGTCTACCGAAGTATCCCTTACCGAGTCCATCTCTGAGCAATGGCTAGGAACATTTCGGTGGACCAGGGGCCCGATGGTTACTTCATCTTCCTCGTTTTCACCGCTTGCAGGATGGAAATACACCACCGGCAACTGAGGCGATGGAGGACGGTTCGCATGAGGATCCTCAACGCTATAGGGTGGTGGGTCCTCAGCATAGGGGGGAGGACTGTCAGGGAAAGACAGTCCCGGTGGAGGAGGAGGAGGCGGAGGGAAAAGGTCTTCGTAGTTGAACGAGTTTCTGTTGTTGAGCATGCCTCTAAGCCAGAGGGCTCTCTGCCGACGCTGCTGCCTGTCTTTGCAATGGCTGAGAATGAGGCAAAGGGTTACGCCAAGTAGTAACACTACAACACAGACAAGCGTAATCCAGCCTAGAAACAGAAAACACAGGATTTTTCATGCAAGCAAGCAAACAAACACAATCAACACCTCCTAACCCAGCATGCCACTGAGGATAAGGCCTTTAAAGCTAGCTAGCTAGATAGTTAGATAGTTAGATAGTTAGTTAGATAGAGAGAGAGAGAGAGAGAGAGAGAGAGAGAGAGAGAGAGAGAGAGAGGACTACAAATTCCATAACCCGTATTCCAGAATTCTACCTGCCTTCCTGACAACTACATTTTGGCTCACCTGGGAGAAAAAGGCCTCAACTGGAAGGCATGGAGGCTAAGCCAGGCTTTGCTCCACCCAAGCTTCCTGTTCCTGCCCCAGTGCAAGCTGGGAGCTTTCTTTCTAAACAGGAGCGTCAGGGTCCAAACCCTGCAAAGATTCAGGAGCGGCCTCAGGCAGCAGTTTGGCAAAGGGGCCCTCACCCTAGGAACCCATAGACGAATCTTTGGCCAGCATCAGGCCATGTGGTCTTGGATCAACGTGCCCCTTTCTAAGGCCCTCATCTTCTGCCGGACTACAGCTCTCATCCTCCCCAACCAACCTGCTCACTGGAAGGCCCCAGAGAGGGAGAGGTGGGCCAAGGACCCAACTCAATTGACCACAGCATCCCTAAAGTGATGAAGGCCATGCTTCAACTGAGAGAGCTTGGACCTCCCCCCCCCGGGTGGCCGAGCCATGTCACTTACTCTCAAAGGGTTGGTCTGTCGCCACGGGTGTGGGTCGCTGAGGGTGGGTGACACCAGCCGGGTTGGGAAGGGCGCGGCGGCACCGGCGCCAGTCCAGGCGGGCCTCTCCCCTTGAGCAGCAGAAAGGGAGGCGGCAATTCCCGCAACAGTACTTGGCCTCCGCCCTGTCGTGACGCTGCGGACACTGGAACGCCCCACCGGCCCGAGATGTTTCGCCGTACCTCCAGGCTCGGCAGAGTTCGCCCTCCTTCCCCCCGACAGAGGGGTTCCCCCCAGCCCAAAGCAAGGGGAGCCAGCAGAGGAGAACCTGCTGCCCGGCATGCATCTTCCTTCAGGCGGGAACCCCGTCCAGGAAGTGCCTCCCCCCTCTCCAAGGTTCACCCGATCCCTGGGTCTGAGTTACTGCAACATCCCCCTGTCCAGCCAGCACGACGTTCCTCTTCTCCCCGTCCATGCGAGTCTTTAAATCCCTCCAGACGTGCCTCTCCTTGATGAGACTGCTCCCACAAACCCGCCGCACCTGCCCCGGCCCTGATCCACCCACCTACAAAGCCCCCTCTCATTGCTAGCACCTTTCCTCCATCTGGGAAGGCACCATGGATCCAGTCCCTACTCGTGTTCCAATGGGGAGGCAGCCCGTTGACATACTTGGAAGGGAACCTCAGTGTTTCCGACCGGATTCTCCTACACAGAGGGAAAGTTCTACCGAGGAGCCTTAGCCTTCCTCTTTCCTGGAAAGCCCGTATTCCCCACCCAAACATTCTGGAAGATATGCAGCCATGAATAAGTACTCGATTGGAGTTTGCAACCCACTGTTTTAATCCTTTCTCCACACAACAGGAATCAGCGCTCTCGCCAATGTTTGTTTTTTGCAGAAGCAGTGTGGTATAGCAGTTAGAGTATCAGACAAAAGTTCGGGGAACTGAACTCAAACTCCCATCAGGCCACAAAGATTACTGAGTGTCCTTAGACCAATCCCAGACGCTCATCTTGATCTGCCTTGCTGAGTTGTTACGAAGGCGTGGTGGAGAGGCAGGCGGCCATGCACGCCGACTTGAGCTCCTAAGGGGGGAAAGGTTGGAGCGTAAACCTAGCAAATAGAGAAGGGAGCATCAGCTGTTTGTTGACTGTTGTAGGCAGGCAGCAGAGAAGTGAGAAGCGTGGTCCCTCCAGATGAAGTTACATTCCAGATGCCATGAACATCTGGAGGGCCATAGGGTCTCCCTTCTCCATTTCCATTCCTTATCAGCACATGGATGGCTCCCCGTCTAACAATTCCAAGCACCAATAAAATCTAAAAGGCACCGAGCAGCTTGCTCTCCCGTGTTTCCTTTCCATGGACGGATGTGAGAAACCATGGAAGAACAGATGGAAGCACTCGGGAGAGCTACAACGGGAAGAAATTATTCTCTGGATCCCAATAAAAAGGCTCCTTTGGGAACATCCAGTGGTGGTTTATCTACAGACGAAGTTTGTGGCTTTGGATGCTGGCTCTTTAAGTGCCTCGGTGCTTTCTTTAAACCGTCTTGTAATGCTGAACCCACCAAGTATTCTTGGCTTTGCAAAGGCTGTAGCTAATAAATGGGGAAATCACTCGGGGTCTCAATCAAAAACAAGTTTCTAAGGCATTGGATACTCACAAGGATTTTATTCGTATAGGGCTTTAGATGGCTACTTTTCCTTTCCTTGTTTGTGATTAATAGAAAACCTGTATTGGAAACAAAAAAAGGCTCTGAATCTAGAAACACAGACATTATACAAACCCCTTGGTGTGGGCAAACAGAAGAAGAATAGGCAAAAGTATGAGCCCACAAAAATAATTCATTCTGTTCTCTTGTATCTTACTAATCTAAGATCCACTGCATGGTGTTGTTGTGTGCTGACAAGCTGGAACCGACTTATAGCAACCCTAATGGGGCTTGCATCTCTGGTGTACCAGTTAGAACGACAGCCCATAATCTTCTGAGGTGTGTCTCCCTTGAACACTAGCAGATTTGGCCAGTCAAGGGCTCTAAGCCAGCACTACCTAATAACTAACGGTTGTTGTGTGACAGGAGGGAAGACAGGCATGAATTCCGAAGCAAAGTCACTGGAAGACAGATTGTGCCTAAATGCAACTAACAGACGTATCCATAAAAAAGTAGGTGGGATACAGGAAACGGGGATAAATCTAGGCCCTAGATTGCCTCCTACCTACTACATTAGGCAATCTGAAGAAGAGGCCAGAGAACAGCCAGAAGTTGGGGATTTTTTTAATTAATAACAAGACATACACATTTAAAAACAAGGGTCTGCATTAAAAACAGCTCCTTGCCTCCCAGAAGCAGTCATTCCCGCAAACAGGTCTCGTTGCTTTCTTGTTTTGCAGATCTAGTTGCTTTTCTATTTCGCCTCTTTGAGGTTAACGAGAACCCAAAAAGAGTCGTTCCGTTTTCGTATTGAAAAGAGCCATGGGTGACGGACGTCGCAAATCTCCTGCATGGGAGTGAAGCAGCCCCGGTTTTTTGCCAAACAGAGATCAAGGTCTAACAGGAAGAGGCCCACAAATGAACCACAAATAAAAGGTCCCAGAGCATCTCTCCGGGAAGAGAACGATCAAGGTGCCGTAGAAGCTAGTGGAAATATTTAGAACAAGCCCACCACGGAGGCTGTTTCTTCATTTATGTTAATGGGGGTGTTGGGGAAAGAGGTGTGTGTGGGGGTGTGGGTGTGTGGGTGTGGGTGTTTAAAAAAAATTAAATAGGGTTGGTTCATTTGCTGGATCATAAAAGCAAGCCATGAAGATCTTGCATGGGAAATCCAGTCTCAGCCATATAAGGGGTCACATCAGTAGTTTTTCTTCTCCAGGTGTAGCTGGTGTGCGGATGGGTTCTGTTTTCAAAATGAGCCCTGGAGCACGATCTGGGGAAGGTCTGGGTTCCAGAGCATGGTCTGGGGAAGGTCTGGGTTCCAGAGCATGGTCTGGAGAAGGTCTGGGTTCCAGAGCATGGTCTGGAGAAGGTCTGGGTTCCAGAGCATGGCCCGGGGAAGGTCTGGGTTCCAGAGCATGGTCTGGGGAAGCTCTGGGTTCTAGAGCATGGTCTGGGGAAGGTCTGGGTTCCAGAGCATGGCCCGGGGAAGGTCTGGGTTTCAGAGCATGGCCCGGGGAAGGTCTGGGTTCCAGAGCATGGCCTGGGGAAGGTCTGGGTTCCAGAGCATGGTCTGGGGAAAGTCTGGGTTCCAGAGCATGGTCTTTGGAAGGTCTGGGTTCCAGAGCATGGCCTGGGGAAGGTCTGGGTTCCAGAGCATGGCCTGGGGAAGGTCTGGGTTCCAGAGCATGGTCTGGGGAAGGTCTGGGCTCCAGAATGTGGTCTGGGAGAGACCTGAGCTTCAAAGCATGGCCAGGAATTGCTCTGGATCCCACAGACCCCCCGATGGCTTTGTCCTCTGGGTTTTCAGCACCTACAGAAAGAAGGTGGATGACCGGGGGTCCCTCCAGGTTCTCCTCAAGATCATCAGCACTAACGCCGCGGTGCGTCAGATTTCCGATGTAGGGGGTCATGATGAGAGGAAGTGGAATCAGGAGAGAAGGGAGGTCTTCCATTTGGGGCGTCGAGTCGGGGCTCTCGCTCAGAAAGACGTGGCTGCAGCAGCGGGCTCTCCGTCGGCCCCAGTACCTCTCCTTGCAGTGCCAGGCAACAAGGCCGAGGGTGATGCTCACCAGGATGGCGATGAACGAGCAGAAGGCCGCCCAGTCTGGAAATCACAAAAAAACAGAAGAGGGCCTCCAGTTGGCAGGTGTCTGAGGCCCCTCCCTGGCATCCCATTTCCTTCACCCCTTCCTTCATGAGCACCAGAATCCCTTCGCCCTTCAGCAGGGCGAGCCAAAGATAGCCATCCAAACTGGGTTTTGTAAAATCAGACCCCTGTATCCGTGGGGGGGGGGTTCAGTTCCAAACTCCTCCCGCCCCATGGATGCTGAACAATGTGTGTCATAGCAAACACTGTTTTAATGCCAAACGCTATACGTGGCCCATTCTCCGGCTCTGCTAATGACCAGTTCTGGTAACTTTGTCTTTAGAAATACATATTTCTAGGAGTTTTCTCCTAGAATATGTTCAGGGTGTGGATAAGGGAATCAGCGGGTACTGATCCTGCAGATAAAGAGGTCCTATGTCAGACTCTACCAAAAGTAGGGACTTACCAGGAACTGGCTTGTCATTGGCCGGCACGGTGGTTCCGGGCGGGGTGGCGAAGCTGGCTTGGAGGAGGGCAACCCGGGGGCACCGTTGATGCTGGAGAGGAGACCCCTCCCTTGAACCGCCATTGGGAGGGTGACAAGGCTCCCTGCAGCCCTGGGCATCCTCCCTGTTGGGCTCCTTCGGGCACCGGCTCCAGGAGAGGGAGGGGTCCTCTCTGAGTGGGCAGTAGCATCCATCGCCCACCCTTGCGGTCCAGCCAGCAGCCAGCAGCTGGGGGAGCAGTAGAGCACACAGCACAGTTGTGTGCATTCCAACCCTCGGAAGTAAAAAACAAAAAACACAAAACCACACCTCCTTCTCCCAAAATGTCCCTAAACAACCTGATGGTCCCACGTCCGTCTGACATCCTGAGTCTCTCCTCAGCCTTTATGGCAGCCGACAGGCTCAACACCTCTCAGCTGACTCGGCTCTGATCCAGGCCCGCCAGCACTTCTCCGTTTGCCCTCCAGTGCTAGGAAATGACCCAAAGCGCCTCCACCTGAGGAACCTACCAGGGCTCCCTCTCCAGGGCCCCGATTCCTCCTGGCCAAGAGCCTCCCAATTTCTACGTGGAAGGAAACCTCCTCTTTTCAACGGGACTGCACCTTAGTAAGATGCCCATCCTCTTTGAGTCTACTTGGACCTGAAGTCTGTCGGAATTTCACACGGTTTCTCTTGGCTTAAGAAGCCAGGGTGCATTTCCTCTGTCGCAGTTCTATTTTGGGTTCAAAGGTTTTAGCCCACGTGGGCAGGCACCGAAGAAGCATCCACAAACGCATGTCACGGAATAACAGCATATACTAATGGAATAGGAAGATACGGGGGGTTTCTCAGTTGTCACCATCCTTGGGCAGAGAGCGCCCAAGTACCGTAAACTGCCTACCGACCTACCATTTAAAATACACATTTCTTAAAATGTTTACTTTAGCAATAAACAATTATAGGACAAATGCCAGACAGCAAAGAAAAATCGCTAACCACAAAAAACATAAACTCAGTTTTAGATCAGAACTCATAATACATTAAAGAGATATTCATTAATGTAGTCCTACTTTATTAAAACATGAAGCAGTTAAATTTAGCATGAGTCACGATAAAGTTGAGTGTTGAGTAATGATCGAGAGGCGCTGTTCCTTCGGAATCCTAGAATCCGGGCGTTGGAAGGCCATCGAGTCGCAACCTCCTGTTCAGTGCAGGAATCCTAATCAAAGCAGATCGGACAATAGGGTGGTCCAATTTTCTCCTGACTGCCTCCAGCATTGGAGCGCTCAACACCTGCAAGGTTCTATCGTCGTACTGCTCTAACAGTTAAGAAGTTTTTTCTCCCTGATATTCAGCCTAAATCTGGCTTCTTGTTGCTTGCGCCCATTATGATGTGTCCTGCACTCTGGGATGGGGTGGTTCGCCCTCACTGGGGCCTGTGGGGCAGAAGGCACAGCACTCAGCGGTGGGGGAAAAGCTGTGGCAACCATCAAATGGACCTAGCAGCAGGCAAGCAAAGAGCCATACCTAGCTACACCCAGGGGTCTTCTGCTGCTCGTAAAGATATTAGCAGATAGACAGGCCTGAGAGGGCCCTAAGGTGGTGCACAGCTTCAGTGGCATTCCATCCAGAATATGGAACCATGAACTCCAATAAAAGTTTGTGTAATGAGGAACGTGGAGGAGAGATTGAATGAAAACTGCCACGGTGTTTCTTAGGAGTTGTAATTCTTTGGGAGGCGCCTTCTATGGAACATAATGGACAGCCAAACTACAACTCCCAGAAAGGCTACAACAGTTTTCTTCCCGCCCCCCCCGCTTTCTTTCACAAATCCCAATAGGAAGAATAGATCGGGAAAGCCGACAGTGCAGGTAATTAAAATCCCTTCTCTATGGGTGCAAAGCCCCCAGGAGGGCAAGCTTCAGTTTTTGGGCTGCTATTCCCAGAATTCTTGGAGAATTTGTAGGCCAAACATGCAAAAGATATTCACAGCAGTTATTCTTCTCTTTAGATGTGCTTTTCTGTAACCCCGCCTGATTCTTCTCGATATGCTTCACGTTCGGCACTCAAGTTGCAATGTATGCCTCTTTGAGAATGGCTGTTCTCTGTGTGTTTTATTTAAATTTGATTGACTGTTGTGTTATGGTTGTAAATCTCCCCCCGCCCCCAGAATAATGCATTGCAGTAATGGGGTGGTACTGTATATAAATCAAATCAAATCCATCAATCCAGTTCTGATCTCAAGCGGAACAAACCCCAGAAGGAAAACCAAATGCCCACTTTTTATTGTCTTTATTAACAAACCGTGCATGGATAAACACAACAATGATCTATGTTGAAAAACAACTTCAAGCATCACAACGAGCAGGTCCTTTGGGGAGGGTGTCTTGATGCCCGCCTCGCTCACCTCTTCAGCGCAATGCACAGAAACATGTTAAAAGCCTGACTACAGAAGGCAGAAAACCGATTCTCCTCCAAACATGGCCCTACTTTATTCCAACATGAAATGAAGTTTCAGGAGGAACAGCCCTCGCTGTCCACTAGTAAACTAGCCCAGAATAAAGGAGAAGAAAATGTTTTAAGAACAAAGGTTCCAGCAGAATAAAGATAACCTGTGCATTTTCTACACTGCTGTGTTGCATACTGTAAACCAGAGGTTCCCCACCTTGGGCCTCCAGATGTTCTTGGACTAAAACTCCCTGGAGCCTTCACCCCGGCTGTGCTGACCAGGACTTCTGGGAGTTGTGGTCCAAGAACATCTGGAGACCTAAGGTTGGAAGCCACGGTGGTAGATAGATATGCACTCCACTTTTCCTGCAACGTTGGCAGTGTTAAGACAAGCTCCAAATGTCATTGGTCCAAGGGTGGATTCCCAGATCTGGTGAGACAGAACTAGTTCTCCCCATCGCAGGAATGGCCACAGCTTTATCCTCTACCGGCATTTTAGATGCCGCTTGAATCATCCTACACACATCCAATGAGGCTACTTGCTTCGGGACGCAGAGCTGGAAAAGCGCTCCTTAGCATCACGAGGAAAAACAGAGCGATGCTCCCTGTCGCCCTTTTCTGCTTCAATGAGCCTCCAGCAGCCATTCTGCTCCAGCTCCAATGAGCCGTTGCCGTCAAAGACAGCAGTGAGGAATGCTGGGAGTTGAAGTCCAACCGTGCCTGGAGGGTCACATGTTGTTCTCCCCTTCCCCCCCTTGAAGCAGCCCCTGACTTTAAAATATGGAAAATATTCCATAAGTCAAACTGGTTGATATACTGTCTCCCTCTGACATCTACTGGGAAAGGGTCAAGGAGGAGAAAGCTATCTGAAAAGACACAAAAGCGTTATTAACCGTTGGTGGGCACACCATTTCTCTCAAGCAAGAACTCACTGACCATTAACTATTGAGCATTAACTGTTTCAGAGGGGGATCCAGGATGCTGACCCATAAGACCATCGGCCTAACTTAAGGCGATTTCCAGGCTAGGCAAAGAATCAGGTCCGTTCCTGCAGCCCTGTTAGCGGGGCTGATAGTATGCACGTTGAGTATCGAAAATGTTTTAATGCCCTCTGAAGAGAGTGGATGCAGATCCTTCAACCTGAACAAGAACGATTCCTTTCCCAAATCCTAGAAGCAGCCATGGTGGTCTAGCTAGCGTGGGATTGTCTTCCTCCAGGTCCAACACGTCTCTGCTCGCTTCCTACATCACTGCTCTGCAGATTGTTCCGTTTCCAAGCCGGGCGGCCCAGCACGGCGTGGGACGTTCCGGTGCACCAGAGGCCCAGGGGTTGCCTCGTCATCCGAGGTCTCCGCCTGCGTCCGGTGAACCTGCACGATGGGTGAGGGAGGGGGCTGGTCCGTGTCGCCCCGGGGACCCTCGGCCGCTGGAGAGGGGAAGGGCTCTGGAGAGCTTGGGGCTTGTGCAGAAGGCTCAGACTCCTCCAGCTGGATCCACTGCACGTACGGAGACCCAGCCAGGGGAGGGTGGGACCTCGACCAGCGAAAGGTGCAGCAGCAGACGACGGTGGAAAGGCACAGGGAGGCCACCAGCATGGCACAAGTCAGAACAGCAGCCCATTCTAGAAACAGAGGAAAAGCCAGTTAGCACAGTAGGGACCCCCCCCCCCCCCTTATCCACAAGATCAGGATCCATAGATTCACTTATCCATGGTCTGAAAATATTAAAAATATTTTTAAAAACCCAATATATTTCTGTTTTTAACGATGTGGTTACCAGAACTGGCCACCCGAGGGAACCAGAGACCATGTTATGTACAGCATTCACTATTAAAATAGAATGTCTGCATTTTTTTTCAGCATCAGTGGGGGGCTTGGAAGCCATCCCCCCCAGATAAAAGAGTCCTAAGGCGATAGGAAATCCATCTCTCCCCATCGGTTTCTCCTAATTTTCTTTCATGATGTGTCCAGACAAGCCTCCCCCCTCAGAATCTGCACCTGCATGAAACCAGGCCTAGCTCTGCCATGAAGCAGAGGGAGACAGGCATCGGATGACCTAGGAAGGCAGTAAATCTTTTTTTTTTTTTTTTTAGTTTGCTATTGTTGCTTTTTTAAAATCGGTGATGCACAGATTTGTTGCCACACAGGCCAAGAGGAATAGACCTGCTTTAGACCCCAAGGCACCTTCCCTTGGGGGGGGGGAGAGGGTTTTTTGCTGCACTGCCTCAGGCCGCAGAATCTCTTGGGCTACACCTGGATGGGACAGAACCCTTTCACACCTACACACCTCCAGGGTTTAAGCCACCATGAAGAGTTTAACCCTCCCTCCCACTCTAACAGGGTAATAATGGCATTTAAGTCTCTTGCACTGCAATGCACTATGGACTAGAAACTTTATACCTTACTCATTCTATTTGAAGATTTTTTTTTAAAAAAAATCCATGTATACTGTTAAAACAAATGGTAGCATGGCTGCTCAATTAAAGGCCCCGGACTCCTGTCCCAGAATTTCTCCTGCCTTTCAGAAGGACTGGCACAGCTGAGCAGCCCGACGCCTGCCTCGCTCGATGTCACAAACAGGACGCTCCTTCTGACTATGGGTGTGAATATGGAGGCCTGCATTTTAAAAAATGGCTGGAGCTGGTGTTAAATAACATGTTTTTTTAAAAAAAAATACAAAAAGAAAATTGCAAATAATAAAATTAAAACTAAAATACAAACTCAATGGGGACAACACACAATACACAATAAACTTTTCCCACTTGTGTCACCTTCACCTTTGGGACTAGCCAACCCATAATATCCATTTGCACCCCTTTTTACCCCATTCCTCTCCAAAAATGCATGGGTTCTTCTGCTGGCCTATAGCCTTTCCCTTTCAAAAAGACATACTCCAAGTATAAATGCCATTACATCTTTGCAATTGTTAGATTTTACCGTTCTTCTCCTTCTTTTGATTGCACAGGTTAACTTATTGTTCATTGCTAAACTCCACATTTCTTCCTCCCCATCTTCAAGACTGATTTGTTTGTTGCTGTTCCAGTTCTTTGCAAATATTAATCTTGCTCCCTGGATCCATGATAACAACCAACTCTTTCTGGCCTTCCCCCCCCCCCCAATGATCCTTCTTAATTATGTTCAGGAGGCTAATCATTGGCAATATCTGAATCCACGAGTTTTGCTGATTTCCTTAAAAACAAGTGCCCATGGTTTCTTTCTTAAATACTGTTTTTTTTAAAAAAAAATTAAAGTGGTAAGTCACGAGCAGAGCACAGGATCTTAGAAACTGACAGAGTGGATTTAAGAAATGAGCCCAAGGGTCGACTCTTAGATGCAGTTTTCTCCCCCATTTCAGGCTGGAGGAGGGAAAGCCAGGCAGGGGCCCGATCCCTCAGTCATCCCAAGGGCAGCTAAAACTGTGGGTGCTTTCGCTTGGAGGGGGGTCAACACCCCAGGAGACCCCACCCAACAGTCGAACAGGAGATTTGGCAGGAGAAACTGAAGAGGGGGGGACCCCAAAAGGAGAGCCAGAGAGAGGTTCCCAGGCTCCTAAGTGGAAGATGAGGAGCCAGGATTCACCCCCAAGAGGCTCAGAAGCTGAGCAACTGCGGTAAGAAAGGAGTGTGGGCTCGCTTACTGTGGTACCGAGGTGAAGGCTCCGTAGTTGGCATGGCATCAGTGGGGCGCTGCCAGTCTGGATACAGGGGCCCCTCCGTGGCCACAGAATCATCTCCTGGAGTCCAGAGCATCACAAGTAAGGGGCACAGCCACGCGCCGGCCATGGCACCCACCCCTTGAGGAGGTTTCAATCAGAGTGAGATCTTTTCAGCCTGGCTTGGCTATCACTAGCCCAACTCCAGGCTCCTGGTTTGCTAATTAAAGCTCCCTTAATTAGCCAAGCCAATGGCAACCCCTTCCTCTCCCAGTTTGTTCCTCCACTGAACTCTCTCTCTCTGGAGAGACAGGGGGACACAATCCGACCCAGCTGGCTTGGTCCCGATCCGCACCCTGCCATTCATTCCTACCCACACCCAAAATGGCCCAACATCGTCTCCACCTGGAAGGTTGAAAGAGGCTCCGGTGGGGGTCCAGATTCATGCCGGCTAAGCCCTCGTCTGGGTCTGCTTCTGAGTCATCTGGGAGTTTTAAGCAGGGCCTGTGGCTTAAAAGGAAATGTATCCCTGTCTGCTAGGATGCAGGTGCTACACAGACCTTGGAAGCCCCACTTTCTTGAACTGCCCCCCGCTGTACCTGAGCACAGGAGCGACAGCCTGGGAGAGCTTTTGCAAAATAAAACTTCTTCATCTTCAAAATGCCATCAGACTCTCCGTTGTTTTTGCTGCACCGTTCCTTCCTTGGGGGGGGGGGGAAACCTTCTCGGACTACATTTCCTAGAAATCCTCGCTACCCTGAGCCACGCGGGCTGGAGAGTCTGTAAAGACTAGTCTTTTAAAAAGTCACTTTTCCAAGTTCTGACCTACCGAGCTCTTTCAAGACCGTTTTTAGGACCCAATGCCTGTCAGTCTACTCAGGAGCCAGTCTTTCTCCGTTCCACAAAGCTGAAGGCCAAGGCAAGGTTCGTATTCACGAAGCATTGAGAAAATTCCTAATGCTACTTTTCCTTTAATAATGGCAACTGTTAGATATGGGAGGGAGCAAAGGGGCTGCAACTTGAAATTCCTTTTGTCAGAATTAAAGGATCTTTTCCGACCTCATCGGTCACTGGACGGGAACTAGACCTCCCAAGCTGCAGAAGGGCGGGTGCAAAATATGCCATAGTGCTATTTGCTTCTGTTTTTTTTTGTTCCCCCCTCCCATTAAAAAAAAAAAACAGGAATAGCCCTTCACATTTTTATTTGCAGAAATGGGAGCGGGGTGGGGGGAATTGCAGCCACAGTTGCACTCCTTGGATAAACACGAAGATTCCAGGTTTCCCAGGAATGGGTGCAGAGATATTTTTTTAACAAAAGGACAGCCTTTCCAGTTGGAGAACACTTGTGAAAGAGGGCCTTTATGGACCTCGATTTCCAGTAGACCGGGGTTCGGAAATGGACCGGCAGCATCAACAAGACCAGGTAGATTCCACTGTTTTTTTTATTAAAGGCTTGAGATACACATTTATAAGCATAAAATGGACAGGGAACTGCAAAACAAGGGCACTCAGCCACCAGAGAAGGAAGGCGTTCATTCACGAAGCGTGACTTCCCGCGGTCTTCCTGGCTTCTTTGAGCGAGGGCGACGGCTGCCGTACAGTTCGGATTTTAAAAGCCTAAGGATAGGATGCCCAGCATCCTCCTCCATGAGACGACACAGTCAGTCGTGATAACCTACACAGTCTTAAAAGCACTGTCCAACACAAGCCCAGTTTACTCCCTGGAACCTAAAAGCCAAACCAGGCCAAGACAGGGTCGCGTTCTGCTGGGCCTAACAAGTCTCTTCTGCCGGCCTCCCTCAGTGCGGCAGGGGCAGATCCGTTTCCCCACTGGGCTGTGAAAGGAGGCGAGAAAGACCTCGGTGCACCAGGGGCCTGAGGGGCGCCCCGTCTTCCACGCTCTCGGCATACGCCCGATGGAACTGCACCACAGGCGACGGAGGGGGAGCCTCCGGATGGCCTCGAGGGTCCCCAACCGAACTGGAGAGCTGAGAAGAGGCCGCCGAGGTGGGGGACTCCAAGGGATGCTCGAGGTCTTCCATGGGAATGCACTCCACGCTCGAAGGCTGCCGGGGAGACGGAGGTCTTGAGGGATAAAAGCTGCAACAGCACAGGAGCAGACAGCCGGCAAGGGAAACGCATAACACGGTCAGAGCGGCCACCCATCCTGCAAATGGGGGGGAAAAAGCCCGTCTGGAGTGCCGGCAGGGACCGCCTCTCCCCCTCCTGCATCCTCACCTGTTTCTTCCACTTTCTCTTCACGGAAGCCACCCTAACCCGCCTTCCCTTCCCTTTGTGCCAACTTGCCCCCCCCCTGTGATGAGATGGGTTTTTAAGGTAAAATCTTTTAAAGGCATATGGGTTTTGTAATTATGAAGTGAGCCAGAGAGGTTCCATTTTGGTTTCTTTGTATATAATATCTGTGCTATGCTGACAAGTTGTTTTCTAGGCAAACAGTCCTGTTACATCACATGAATTCTTTCTCATACACACCAGATGTTATTTGGGTTTACTGTGGTTTATCAAAGAGTCACAACAATTCCCATCTAATCGCACCGAGTCCTTTTTCTCAGGCCTTCAGAATAACATGCTCTCTGCTCTTCCACGGACTGCAGCAGGCCGCGCGAGCTACGGATGCTCGGCGGTCGGCAGACATAGAGGCCGCGTTAAATCGGTTACTCTTTATTGTGCCACAAAATGCTCGGTTGATTTAGGACGGCTTAGGAAACTGCAGGAATCACCTCCCCCCACCCCCGCCAGCCACTGTGAGCAGAACACTAGCCCACATGCCCCGTGAAAGCCTACGGCGGCCCCCACACCAAACAAGCCCTCCAAAAACCCCTGGGTGTTCTATGGTGGGGCAACAGAGAACTTGGGCCTCCCATTTTAAACTCATTTATCTCCATGTGCAAAGACAGACCCCCCCTCCCCGGTTTGGCATGAGTGGCATGAGCAGGCCACCCTACTGTGAAGCCCAGCAGATGGGCATTCACGTGACCCCCCTCCAAGGAGGCTTGTAGGATGAGAAGCCAGGGCGTCTCTCCTCGGATCAATGGGGGGGCACAGCCCCAGCCTGCCCCACTGCTGGGGGCTTCTTTACTGGAAGCCAGGGTTCAACCTCCTCCTCCCCGCCTGGCCGGCTTCTCTCTGTGCATGTGTGAATTCATGCAGGCAAGCAGGCTTGCCAGCTCAGGTATGAAGGCATCCTTCGGTCCCCAGGGATGCCCTGTCGCCTGCCACTCACAGGGGATGTGCCCCCCTCCCCATCCTACCAGCCAAGGATGTGCTGCCCGGACCGGAATAAGGGGAGACCCAGGAAAGCACAAAAGCGGCCTCCTTGCATGCAGCCCAAAACCACCCAAAGATGCATCTCTTCCAAAAACAGCCTCGGGGTGACAGCTGAGGCCGTTTTCCTTACGGTAGGGGATGGGCGAGTGCTGGTGGTTTCCTAGGCTGTCGGTGGGGTTCAGCCACTCTCGGTCCGTTGGCCCACGGCTCTCCAGGCAGGCGTCTCCTTCGGCCCACAGCAGGACTACTAGGCCACACAGCCAAGCTCTCTCCACCATGGCACCTGCTCTTTCCAAGCGGACTCCCCGACTTGGCCAGGTGGGAGGACTTTCCTGCTTCGAAACCAGCTGAACCGGGGCCCCTTCACCGAACTCAGTGTGGCCAAGTCCTTACACACCCAGGAACCCAGGTCTTGTGTGACTTTGTTGTTGTTGTTGTTGTTCCGCCAGCAGAATGACCCCCGTGAGGCCCAGAAATGCAATCGTCCATCGCTGGTTTGGCCTTAGATCTATTTGTACCTTTTCCCTCCTCTCCTTCCCAGGAGGGACCAAAACACCTCCACCTGGAAAGCTAAAAAGGACCTTCTCTGTGGCCCCAATCCAGGCTCACAAGCACCCTCCCTCGTTTACCTAGAAGTCAAGCTGGCTGTTTTTTTTTTAAATGCCATTTATATCTCAGAAATCATCTGCTCCTAGAGCTTTTTGAAGGACTCTATTATGGGTTTACTTGAATCAAATCAAATGCAAGTTTTTATGCCTCTTTTTTTATGCCTCAGACTGCATAGCTGTGAAAGAGGAGTGTGAAAATCCTTTTTCTAAGGAGGACTTGGGGTTCCTCTGTGTTGGACTACAACTCCCATAATCCCTAGCCAGCATAAATGGTCTCTGACACTATGTGGAAGGCCAAAAGAATAAGGAAATCCATGTTGCTTGTACTGAATCTCTTTAGCTTTGAGAAAAGTTGAATGTATTTCAGTCACCGGAAAGCCAGGTTCTGCACAGAACCCAAGATTTCATTCAGACACCATATATTCACAACACCTAAAAGTGGTCTGTTCCGGTCCAGACAGATCCAGAGTGAACAACTCTGACTGAGTCCAAAAATCTGGCTGAGACTCAGAACTCTGGTGTTTAGGGCCTCTCAATTAAATAGCTGAACATGACTGTAATGTTTCTTCCCTTTTGTGAGCCTGATCGCCCACGCCATGGAGATCAGAGCTCTCAGGCAGCGGAGAAACAGTGTCATCCCCAGCAATTTTTAAATGGAAATATGGAAAAGTACTTCCCGCGCAAGAAAATGATGCTCACAGTTTTGCAACAAAGATTTTCTAACCATATATGGAGCAAGACATGCCCAACATTCAAGCTGGATTCAGAAAAGAGGCACTAGAGACCATATTGCAAATATCCATTGACTGCTAGGGTGTATCAAGGAAGTTCAGAGGACAAACACACTCAGCTTTAGGTTTTATTCTGCTGTGAAGGAAGCATGAGGAAAGAAGCAAATGATGAAGTCATATGACTCCTTTTCCATCCCCTCTAAAAAGGAATCATGAAAAATAGGTATACATGTAATTGACCCTCTCTCCACAGCTAGATTAAAAATATGTTATGAAAACAAACATGCCATAAGTTACATGCTGTAAAACTGTCATCATCTGCTATTTTTTCTGCTGCTGAACGGAAAAACTCGGACAAGATCTTGCACAGTTCAATCTTATCCACAACTTCTCTGAAGTAACCCCTTCACCTCAGTGGGGCTTGGCCCCCAATATAAGTGTGTAGATCTGCAGTCTGAGAGAAGCTTCTTTATTGATGGTGTGTGTGAAAACATATTTTAGCTTCTGACAGCTTAGCTCCTTCTGCCCCTCAGAAATGATGTTTTAATTCGTACTTTTAAGAGCGAAGCCGCAGCCCCTCCTTCCTGCCAAAACCACGCTATAAGCTGGCATTAGAGATAAGAAAATAATCCTCTCTGTATTATTTTAATGTCAGTATTAATCTTTTGGGAAAGAGTTGCTTAGGTCTGAGTCACTGACGTAGGAAGGAAGGAAGGAAGGAAGGAACAACCTCTCTCTCTCTCTCACACACACACACACACACACACACACACACACACACACACAATTTTTTTGTTAACAAATCTGAGCTTTGATACAGACTGAGAGAAAGGGACTTAAACCCGGTCTTCTGGTCTGGGACTACATCTCCCATCACTCCTGCCCAACTGAGCAGGCTGGATGAAGCTGGTAAGACTTGCACCCCACACCTTTCGGAGGGAAGACGTTTGGGAGGGAAGAGGTTTGAGAAAGCCGATTTAAAGGGGGAAAAAAATGAAATGTGAGTTGGTTAAGCAACACTCAAAACAGCATAGATAGGGTGGAAGACCATGCAAACGTTAATAGGACCATCTTATCTCTCTCTCTCCTCAGATATTTACCTCTTGAAACCTATTTATGCTGGTTGGTCAGCTGGGTTGTGCCACTGAATACTACACACCATTGCATGTCACCCAACCATGGATGCAGTTATGGTGATAATAGTTATACAGTATACAGTACATATAACCGCAGACTGGAAGGGAAATGAATATTAAATGCCCTCAGCCCCAGCTGATGCAAACTAACTAACTTTATCACTTTACCCACAGCCAAATCTTTATGGAGCACAGCCTGCCCTTTGTTTGAATAACATGTATGCCACTTTGAAACTTAATTTCCTGTGTTTTCCTATACAAATCTACAATGTAGATTATTTGTATAGGGAAACTTGTAACAAAAAAATCTTTCACTCCGGGGATCTAAAAAAGTGGGCTGCAAAGCCACCCTGATCAATCAATCTAGCTGCTCATTTTTAAGGAGCTCCAATACATCGGTCCTTATTAATACAGTATGTAAATTATATTTAATTTTATATTGTACTCGATCAACCCTAAACGCTGCAGAAATGTTAAATCTGTCCCCGAGAAGTGCGATCAAAGAGTCCAACTCTATGCCTTTTTTTTTCCCAACATCATCTGAAAAATAATCCTTCCTGACTCCCGAGGAGTCCCAACCAGCCCCGTTAGATTTTTTAGCAATAATATTAACACCTGTTTTAGAACAACTATTTTACCCCCAAACTTCCCCCCCAAAACGGGGTAGCTCCTGAAAGGGGAGGGTTTAGAGAGAGCCGGCTTCCCATTTGCGACGCGCACGGCGGCGGGGTAGTACGCCCGCCGCCCCGCCGCCCCCAGCACCTCGCGCCCTTCGTTTTCCCCGCTCGAAGGGCACCGTGCCCTCCCCCAAGATGGCGCCGGCGGCTTCGCGACGCAGCGCCCGTTTCCCTCTCCCCCCCCTCTCCAGTTCGCGCTCCGCCGGGAGTCTCGCGAGGTTTTGGCGGCGGGGCGGGACGGGGGGGAGAGAGGGCGCGAGGGAGAGCCGTTGGAGGGAGAGGCCCGCCAGGAGCGGCGGGGTGACGTGAGGAGAGGGGGGCGCGCCCGCCGTCGGGAAGGGGGGGGCCCGGGGGGGTGTTTCGGCCCCCTCGCCCCCGCCATGGAGCACATCACGACGCCTAAGGTAACGGGGGAGGGGGGGCTCCCTCCCCCAAACCGCCCCCACCCCTGAGGGGCTGTGAGGAAAGGGGGGGGGCTCAGCTCCTGGACCTTTTTTTTCCATGCCATGAAATGGGGGGGCTGTTTTTTTGTGGGGGCTGCAATTGCCTCTGTGGAAAGCCCCCACCCCCACCCTTGCCTCTGGGCATGTGCAGAGCATGCCTTATAATATGGCTCCTGTGGATCCTCCCTCCCCATCATCATAATCATCATCCAGTATGTGCCCAGGTCTCTCGCCCCCCCCCACTCCCCAAGGTGGACTGGGATTTCATTCCTTGACTATTGGGGTCTGTGTCTTCGTGAGGTTGGCAACCCCCCCCCCACGCTATTTGACTAAAATTGAATTCTCAATTTTGGAATTTCACATTTGGCACCGAATTCGGCCCAATTGTTTGGGGGGGGTCTTTCCCAAGGACGGAGGAGGTTCCCAGGCATTTCCTGAAAACCGGGGGGGGGGGGACTGACCCCCACATCCAGGCAGCTTTCTGCAGCCTGTGGGCGAGAGAGGGTTTTCTAGGTCTTTGGAGATGCTACACCTAAAGCATTATTGTTGTTACCGTTATCTTTATTGCTATTACTATCGTTGCTATCGTATAGTATTATCATTATTATTATGTACCAGACAGTCAGTCAAAATTATAAAAGCGTTGATGATGATGATTTGAAAAATGCAAGACACAGTATTTGACGGGTATTATACAACAGGTAGAAGTGTTAACCCAAAGCCGAAGTATCAGTCAAATATTGGTATAATCTCTATTCTGTTCCTAATCTTGCTGGGTTTTGCAGCTCTGATGATGTTATTTCAGAGATACGCAGCTGATTATAATATTTTATATAATTGTTGAGAAAAAAATATATTTAAAAAAATAGCCCATTGGGCCCCCCAAATTGTACAAATGCAACAGCAGGTGACAATCATCTTCTTGGAACTGCAAAGCTGGAAGGCACCCAGTGGATCATCATGCCCAGCCCTTGTCAAGGAGGCCCAGAGGGGGAATCGAACTCCCAATCTTTGGCTCTGCAGCCAGAGACATAAAACACTGCCTTTATTAGAACACTACAGTATTAGAATCATAGAAATCATAGAATCACAGAAAAGTGAAGTTGGAAGGGGGCCTATAAGGCCATCCAGTCCAACCCCCTGCTCAATGCAGGACTATAATCAAAGCAGATCTGCCAGGTGATTATCTTAAGTTTTTCTTGAATGCCTCCAGTGTTAGAGCGCTCTCCAACTTCCGAGGTCACTGGTTCCACTGTCATTCTGCTCTAACATTTAGAAAGTTTTTCCTGATAATTCCCCCGAAATCTGGCTTCCTTTAACTTGAGCCCATTGTTGTGTGTCCTGCATTCTGGGATGATCGAGAACAGATCTTGCCTCTCCTCTGTAGGACAGCCTTTCGAATATTTGAAAAGTGCTATCACATCACCCCTCAGTCTTCTTTTCTCAAGGCTAAACATGCCCAGTTCTCTCCATCTTTCCTCCGACCTAGGGCTTGGTTTCCAGCCCCCGGATCCTCCTTGTCGCCCTCCTCTGAACTTGTTCCAATTTGTTAGCATCCTTCTAGAAATGCGTTGTCCAGAACTGGACACAGTACTCAAGGTGAGGCCTAAGCAGTGCTGAGTAGAGGGGGACTCGCACCTCACTAGTTACCTCCTCCCAGTTAGAGAAGGACTCATTAATCATCACCCTCTGAGTACGATTCTGTAGCCAGTTGTGTATCCACCTGACACTTGAGCTATCCATCATAATAATTTATATTATTATTGTGATTGTTGTTATTCAAAAATACCAGGCACAGTCAATCAAAATTATAAAAACATTGACTGGCATTATATAATGGATATCATTTTAAACCAAAAACCTAAGTACAAATATCAGTGCAATATGTATGCTGTTCATTATACTTTGTATTTCTCAGCATTGATGGAGCTGGACAAAAAGGGGCCAAGCCTAAACATTAGGAATCATCCTGAAAATTTGTGGGCGAGATGACATTTTTACGAAATAACTGAGTACTGAGTTTTGGATTTCTAGGAAGCAAATTTGAGCAACTATTGGCAATTGTTTCAAACTGGTAACCAAAGATTTTTGAATAACTCCAGTGGCTGACTGGTTTCTCTCTCACTCCCAAGATTTAGTTGAACCTCTAAGCTTACACTCCCCCTTGCACTAAATTTCCAACAGCCTTGGCATTATTCACACCAAGTGGGTATTCTGAGGTCTAGTCTCTGAAAACTACTTTCTACTGTAGAGAATAGATCATGGCCAGGCATCTTACAGATGTTATAATCATGTATTTTCTGCTGTGCGATATTGTAACCCCTGAAAAGGGGTTTTTAAAGCAAATTTCAGAGGTAAATGTGTATGCACGAAATTCAGAGTTGAGTTCATTCCATTTTATCAGCACCATTAAGTAAAGATTAGATGTTGCAGGTAGTCTTAAGAAGTGCATTAGTGTTGAGCGATAATTCGCACAAACTTTGGTGTGTGAGAAATCACATTCCAATTACAGAACTTGCTCATTATAAGAGATGAGAAAAACTCCTGCTGTGCACTCAGACACTTTCCATCAGTTAAGGAATTCCCTCTTCTAATCATGGGTTGTCTGTCTTTAATGTCTGTGCCTTTCCCAAAATGTGCTGGAAGTAGCATGAGCTTTCATGCTGTCCAGCATTTTTTGTAAGTCAAGATGGTTCAAAAATTGGACAAGCACAGAAATTTTCAAAGTCACGGTTTGTACATTGGCCGTTGTGTGTCCTTCTGGTGTTGCAACAAGAACTCAGCACTGAGAGTAAATGTCTCTCTGTTATGGTGTAAATATTGTATGAATGGATGGTTGCACCTATATTCAGAAATACTATGTTGATGGAATAAGGGATACTTTTGTGGCAGTTTCAGTGTGGGAAGCATTTGCCAAAGTATAACTGTGAGGATTTGTATATTCAAAATAAATGGAAACTGATACTGCACTAAAATGTTTCGCCTCTAGGAATCTTTGCAAACTTTCCTGCAGTGGAAATGACCCAGAGTAACTGGGCTTGCCAGAGAAAAGTGGAAGGTCTGCTTAGGCATAATTAAATGCAGGAAGAAATGCAGTTTATGAACCTTGCTGGAATGTGTTAGCTATTAAAGCCAGGGTATGAAAAAGGGCATAGATAGCCCATAGCTTGGTTCAAAGAATCAAGAAGGGCATCTCTGGATTAAAAAGTTTCTTATAAAAGGACTGGGGAGCGTGGGGAGTGGATCAGAGATAAGCTGCCTTTTGGAAGGTTTGCAGTAGCTTTTTCCAAAATTTGGTCTATAGCAATGGCTCCCAACCTTGGGTTCCCCCAGATGTTCTTGGACTAAAACTCCCAGATGCTTTCACCACCAGCTGTGCTGGCCAAGATTTCTGGACGTTGCAGTCCAGGGAAACACCGTTCTGGAGTTTGTGGTTTTGGGTAAGGGGCCACCTGTGCATTTTTTTAAAAAATTGATTCAAGTTTGGCAGAAAACCATAGGAAATTCAATCATTTTTTTTTGAAGAAGTTAAGTGTTGAATTTTGAACACACTCGTACAGTTCTGGCACTTTCAACCTGTTTCAAGTCCTGCCCTGACCCAAAAGTGGTTCAGCCTAGCAGTGGTTAAAATAGAGTCAATGGACTGGAGTCTGGGTTCAGTTAAACTCAACTTTTTATTTTTGGCCATGGTGCTTTTGGGAGCTTTTCGTGGGTTCCAGAGCCCACGAACGTTAAACAGTTTAACAGAGTTAAACAAGGATACAGCACAGACAGCTGGATAGAAAAGCAAAATAGAAAAATTTTCAGTCTGGGGCCCCTTTCAGATATGGCCCCACTGAGAATGGCTGTGTTAAAGAGGCTTCGGTGTATTCTTAACAGTTTTGTTCATTTCCCAGTATTTCTCCTCCCCGCTGTGCAAAAGAGGTTTGACTTTTAAAATAAACGCTTGCAAAGGTCCTAATAAAAAGTTGGCAGGTTGTCTCATTGTTTCCCCCTCCCTTCCTGCAGGCATGCGTTTTAAGACCGTTAGGAGAAAACTCACATAGAATAGACCTTGCACAGGTCTCTAACCGAGATGGAAGTGGTTGTTCTTTCTGAACAAGTGACATTCATATTTGCTTGCAGGGGAGTTTTATTCAGACTGACCCTTCCCTGATGTGAATGTTGGTTTTGTCTGATCCCAGGCGCAGCCACAGAACGCACAGTGGTTAAGGTTGTTTGATGCTTTAATCCTGCTGCGAGCCATCTCTGTTGATGACGCATCTCTCAGCCTTTGTACGATGAGGATCCCGATTGCTGGACTTGATTTTGTCTCCCCCCCCCCAATAAGTAGTTACTTATTTGGATATTTTTATAATACTTCACATGTATTCAGCCGTTTTCAAGTATTAAATGTATTTCATATATTAATCTGGTTAGCCAAGAAGTTCCATAGTTGAGTTATTTAAACAGTTTGATGTGTTATTTTTCCCGTCTTTTCAACTCCCCCTGTTTTCTACATCTATAAATCTTAGGGTTGCCCTTAGCGCCGTGGCCCCCTTCATTTCTTCAAGCACCCATTTCCTGTTTCTCTGCTTTGATTGCCCTCCTGCTTCTCCCAAACCTTTTGCTGAATGCTCAGGCTGATGAAGAAAATGCTTTGCTTCTAGCCCGTTTTGTCATTGGGTCCCTCTGCCCTTCTGTTTCATTAGCCAAACGAAAATGTGCTCCCTGAACGTGGTCTTTAGCACAGCCACCAAATCCACAACCCCAGAATGGAGATTCAATAGCATTCTGCCAAGGATAACGTCTGCGGACCCTTGAGTTTTGAAACCCAGAGAATGTTTGTGAGTGTCTTTCAGTCCAGTACTAAACATTATCTTCCAATGACATGAAAATACTTTTTTTTAAAAAGCTACTGCTTTATTTGAAAGTATTAGCCGCTTCTAAAAATTCGTATCTCTTTACCTTCAACACCAGAATGAATCTCAAGGAAAGAAAACTCAAATATGTTTTTTTTTTTTTTTTTTTGCTTCCACCTCCTTGCCTTTTAACTGAGTAATCTAGATAAGAAAATCAAACACGGCAGGAAAGAACAGTAATCAGGCAAGGAAGGACTTCAGATTTACTCTTCCTGCTTCTGCTCTATCCAGTGAGAAGTGCCTTTTACACTCGTTCCCTGTTTTATTGACATCTCACAGAAGGCACATACATCGTGACACATGCTTTCTTCACCTGCACCCATCCTGAGGGGGCAAAGAAATACGTTAACCCTTCAGTCCTTTACCATTTTATGGATTCTAGAGTTTCTGCCTGCTTTTCTGTTGTACTAAAAATGGACTCTGTGAATGTCAGGGGCATAGGAAGTTGCCTTACCTTGTTGATATGACTAGCTGAGCATTTATTCATTCATTTATTTAATTGATTGATTCAAAAAAATTTTACCCCAGCTCTGCAGGATTTCTGTAGGTATCCTCTCTTAGCCTTGCATAGAAATTTGCAGTATTTCCTCCTGTCTTAAGTTCTAATGAGGCCTGACCTTGCTAAATTTTCAGAATCAGACAAGGTCAAGTGCGTTCAGCATGGTGAATCAAAGATGTTACTACATTCAGAGTTTTTAAACCAAGTGTGATTTACAGCTTGGTGAAGCTTACCTTCTAGGAGACCCCCGTATGAGTGCCCAGCCCTGTCTGGGGAGCACAAAGAGAGCCCTTCGTGGCTTTGGCAGACCTGATTTATCCCTGATCTTTTAGGACTTGTTCTAATTCATTCTTCCTCTCTCCTTTCCCTTGTTTTCCACCCCTCCTAACCCGCAGGTAGAAAACGTCAAGCTCCTGGATCGTTATACGCACAGAAAGCCAGCAAATGGAACGCTCTACTTGACGGCCACCCATCTGATCTACGTAGATGCTTCCGCTGAAGTCCGAAAGGAGACATGGGTAAGGGCACAGCGCCGGATGAGCCAGCTGCCTGTCCCCCCCACCCCACCCCAGGGGACCTCTGATGAACCAGGAGGGCTGTACCGAGTTCGTGTCTCTGTACACCCCATTTAACTGTCTGACGCTCATTAGAACACAAGGATGCATTTGTGCGATATATCAATAGTCACATCATGAGCATTAGGACCTAACAAGAACCCTTGTGGATTTGATTAATTATCCAGTACCCTCTTCCCAGCAGTGATCTGCCGGCTTCATTAAGAGAGCTCACAAATGAGGCTTTGAAGACAATGTTGTTTTCTCCGCCGCTTGCTCCTTGGCAGCTGCTGTTCAAAGCCTCTCCTCTTGATTCCGCAGTGCCATCATCGCCTTTTGAAACACACGTAGCCTGCGCTTTATTTCATTTTAATGTTTATTTTATGCATTTTTTTGTCCCACTCAGCCAGAATGGGTCCCGAAGAGGCTTGTGTGCAGTCAGTTTACACAAGGCAGCCTTATACACGGAGGTTAGAGTCTAAAAAGACTCGGTGCAAACTGAAAAAAGGCTGGGGGTGGGGGGGGGGGAGAGCAGAGAACTGATCATTTTTCAGTGGAATAGATGAGTTAGCATGCTGTGTATCCAGGGTGAATAAAAATTAATTTTTTAAAATCAGTTTAAATCACAATTTAAATTTTAAAACTTGGATTTCTTGATGATTTAATTTTTTAAAAAATCAATTCTTTTATTTAAATTGTCAAAAAAAATCCAATTTGGGGGATTTAAATCGAGGTGATTTAAATCAAATCCGTGTGTCTCTCGCCCCTCTCTTCTGAATCCTTTCTGGAAGGGTTGCCATCAGTAACACCTACACAAGGTCGGTGCTATCATTAATTCGATTTCTCTGGTGGCTGATACTCGAGAGCAGCTAGAAAGGGTTTGGTGGGCAAAGCTGAGTTATGAGTTCCTGTTGCCTTCTTGGGCCGTGGATGCTGCTTTGACTCTTATCAAGGGTGGAAGGAAGGTTCCTCATCCAGCCCAGTTGGTTTTGGTGTCTTGAATTTAAGGTGCACGTGTGTGTGTGTGTGTGCAATCTTGGTCCTCTGTTTCCGGCCACTCCTGCAGTTGAGTTAGGAGTGTTCAGGAATGTCATCTTTAAACAGGATTCATGGAACAGTCCTGCTTCTAAATTCATTTCTTTTTTGCTGCAGCCTATTAGGATGTCAGCTGATGGGACAGTTGTGGTTTTTTTAAATCGATGAACGACAATTAACTGAGATCTGTCTCAGCTTGCTGAAGATTCAGCAGGACTTGCTCACACAATTAAGCCATTCCAGATGCTTTCTGCACACTAGGACAGACGGTGTATATGTGTAGGCTATCAATTAATTGCTAACTTTCCCCCCTTTTTTAACCCTTCTGTTTTCATGCTGTGCTAATTTTATGTTATAAAAGGGAAACAATGAGAACAACTCGGCAGCTAAGTCTCTTTCTCCCCCACTCCACCCCAAAATTATGAGCTTGCATATTTTCTCCCGAGCTTTCCTGCCCACACATCCCTCTCTTAGTCATTTGTACCTTTAGAGAGAAGGAATCAACTTTTATAAAGCACCCCTGTCTGGAGACTTTTGCCCCAGGGATGCGGCTGTTCCTGAGCCCTCGGTTCAGGGCTCCTGCATCATTCCCGGATTTAAACTCATGATTATGAAATGAATCATCTTAATAAAACAATACGGCTGACTGCAGGGTATGATCGCCTCGCTGTGAGGTTTCACTTCCTCGAAGTCAAATTACGGCATCTTTCATGCCGAGCTGCAGTTGTCAGTAATAAGCGCTCGGCTGTGGGGGGGGGGGGGGGCTTTAAACTGCCAATAGTTATGACTTTTAAGTGGAAGTTTCATCTCAAGCTCTGGCAGTCGTGCTGCTTCCTCCAGATTGATTCTCCCCCCCCCCCCAGCCTTGTTTTGAGGTGTCATCTGCAGGAAGAAATTTCAGGCTCTGTTCCCTAAGCTGTCCTGTTTTCTGCAGATCCTCCATCACCATATTGCTTCCGTGGAGAAGCTGCCTCTGACCGCCTCCGGCTGCCCGTTGCTTATTCACTGCAAGAACTTCCGAGTGGTGCATTTTACTATCGGGCAGGAACGGGACTGTCACGAAGTCTATACCTCTTTGCTGAAACTCTCCCAACCAGGTATGGTTTTCTGGATCTTTCCTCTACTTTTACACCCTGGAGACACTCTTGCCTGGTGAAGGAAGGAAATGGGGGTCCTTGACCTTGGAGTTCCGCTTAAGCCAGAGAGGAAGAAAGGAAGGAATCAACGCATCATACTATTTCCCTCTCTCTGTTAAGCATGAAAATATCCTGCTTTTTATCCAGATGGAGGCAAGCAAAAGTGTTTTCTCCCAGAAATGCCAAATGCGCTCAAGTTGTCTTAAAAGTTCAGAAGACTTTTTCCTCTCTTTTCTTGACATCTCTCTCTCTCTGTTGACTGCTGTCTGGAGACGATGGATGTTGTTAGACTAACATCCCTAAGGGACACCAGAGGGGAGAGGATGGCTTAAAGGAGGGGTTCCCAAACTTTGGGTAACCCAGATGTTCTTGGACTGCAACTCCCAGAAATCCTGGCCAGCACAGCTAGTGGTGAAGGCTTCTGGGAGTTGTAGTCCAAGAAGATCTGGGGACTCAAGACTGGGAACCACAGTGGTAGGAGAGTTACAGGCTGGACGGGGGACATTTCTGAGACCCAGTGAGGCTCCTTTGCCTTCTCATGAGGGGAGCTCCTCTGTGTTCTGGTTCAGTTCCTCCACCGTATCTTCCCTCTGCAATATCCCACAGGACCAGAATTACTCATCGTCTCCTAGGGGATGACTTGACAGTTGAAGATGACCTGTTTGGGCAAATGAGTTGCTTTATCAGACCCTGGCAGGGCCCAGGCTCTCCCTAGGGAGCTGCCCTGAGAGACCGGCAGGATGCGTGATGGATTGGATCTGCACGTTGTGGAGGGGAGGGAAAGTCATCTTGGAGGGCAGGGGGCCAAGGGTGATGGGTGGTGGGGACAGCCTTCCTTTCACATAGAGATGGTTGAGGTTTGCTTTCCAGGAAGAGCCAGCCGGTCTCTTTTCCCAAAAAAGTTGGGAGCATCTGAGCAAAACAGTTCTAGGGACATAAGAGTCTCAGATGAGATTCGTATAAGATTGATGTTTTCATTCTTAGACATTCCCCCCTCTCTTAGACACACACATATGCACACCCACTGCTTTTAATAGAAGACAGGCTTTTCTCTCCATCCCACCACCCTCACTGGGTGCGCTTGGCGGGGATGCGGGAGAGGACCTTCTCTGTGGCTGCTCCCAGAGACTGTGGAACTCCCTCCCACTGGACGCCAGGCTGGCCCCCTCTTGGCTCTCCTTCTGCAAGCAGGCAAAGACTTATCTTTAGGCAGGCTTTTCCCTTCATGACTGGCAGCCTGAGTGGGGATTTTAAATGGTTGGTTGCGCCTTGTTGCTTTGAATGTGTTTTTAGTATTGCTTTTGTTTACCATTTCCCGGGATGGTATCTGTTTGATCCCTTTCAGTATTTGTACACTTACTCTTTTTACCTTTCAATACTGTCTTTTCATAATATAAGCTACCTTGGGGCCTTCTTGATTGTGCATTGCCTCTTCCAGTCTTTTTGGGGCTCCTGGTTTTGAGCTCCTCCATTCTACAACAGGCAGATCCTTTGAAATGCTGTTTAAAGGCAGGTCCTTCCTCTTTGATTGATAAATAATCATTGAAATTCTCAAGGGACCAGTTTCCAGCATGCCACTAGAGTAAATGCCTTCTTCAGGACCCGGTGGGGAGACAGAGAGAGAAAAGGCAACACAGAAACACATGTGTGTAAACATAAAGTTCCCCCCCCAAAGTGCTACCCATTGTTACCGTGTTTCAGTAGGTAGTACTGTGGCGTCTGTAAAAGTCACAAGTGTGTTTCAGCATGAACGTTGACAGATTGCCTTCTGCTTCTTCAGATGCAAGAGGTTGGTGTGTCTGAAAACAATGCGTTTCTATTTCATGGAAGCTCACGGAAATAATATTTATTAGTTTCAAAGCTGCCACAGTGCTTTTGTATCTGCGCATCTGAGATAGGATAGAGTCCTCCGGGGTTTGTGTACTGCATTGCAAACCTTGTACGTACTTAAGGAAGGAGAACATCTGCCACAGCTTTATCTTCAGAGAAGCTCTGTCAAAGTTGGACAGCGTCAGAACTGGTGTTCTCTCTGTTAGAGATACGTGTGACTGGAGTGTTCTAATAAGACTCGAGGGCATCTCTAATCTGGATTAGAGATGTAAAATTTCTAGAAATTCTGTAGCCATATAAAACAGCTTTGGAAAAAACCTGGAAAAAAATTTGGGGGGGGGGGGAACAGACTTTTCTGTTTTACTTTCCAAAGCTGTTTTATATGGCTTCATAATTCCTGGAAATTTTACATCTCTAATCTGGGATATCAATTAGGCAGGGTTTTGAACTGCAGATCTTACACTTACAGGAATGGAAGGCACACGGATTCTTAATTAAAACTTTCATTTTAGAATCCATGCAGTTCCCATTTTCAACAGGATTTTGAAACAAGCAGGCGCTGAAGCTTTATAAAGGCTGGCTCATTTTCCTTTTATCATAAAAGTGACCCTCCCAGGCAACTAAAGATCGCTAGGGAGAGGGACTAGTAAAATATCTATAGTTAACCATTTCAGGGCTTATTTTTGAAGCCATAAAAAGCAAATCTGATATGATTCTATGGACATGGAAGGTGAAACCCCACCACAGACTTCCATGTGATTTTCTAAGAGCCTCTGGCAAGCATGGCTGCTGCAATCACCGGTTTTCGCCCTCTTTGAAAATTGCCTCTTTGCTTTAGGGAAACCCGAGGAACTTTATGCGTTTTCATACAACCCTAAAATGCCCAAGGACCACCGAGAGATGGGCTGGAAACTCATAGAGGTCGGCGTGGACTACCAGAGGATGGGGATCCCCAATGATTACTGGGAGTTTACCGATGCCAACAAAGATTACGAGGTAAGTCTTGTTCAGATAGCTGGCCGATTTTGGGTGAGATGTACAGCTCTGATAAATGGTTGTTTGCACATTGTTTTATATTGTGTTTTATCGGTCCTGCTTACATATTTTGACTTTATTTACCAGCTCCCTGGGAAGGATGGAATCTGACTTTAAGGCTATAAGGAGATATATTTTTCTTTATCTTCTTAGCTAGAAGAGTTTCTGAATGGCAAGGATTTACTTGCATTCAGTGTCTTTAAACAGACACATAACTAAATTTGTCCATTTCCGAAGACGTTTCAGGAATTTCATTCATCTGAAGAAGCGAGTTCAGATCTGAAAAACGGTCTTAAAAGTGTCAAGGTTTTGTTTTAATCTCAGTGCTGGACTTGTTACAGCCAGCAGGCGCTCCATTGTAATAAATGTTCCAGGCGGTTCACATCACAGCGATTTAAGGTCCCGGTCCTCTTTCCCCTTTTCACCTCCTAGGTCTGCAACACGTACTCTCCGGAACTCGTGGTGCCGAAAGCCGCCACCAAGGCGATGGTGCTGGGCAGCTCCAAGTTCAGAAGCCGAGGTCGGATCCCAGCGCTTTCCTACTTCTCCAGAGAAAACAATGTTAGTCATGCGTGTTCTGCTCTTTCTGGGGTTCCCTCTGCCTCCGGGGCCATTGGGTGACTTCCCAATGCAAGTGCACTTTGATATTTGTTGGGCTGCGTTCTTTACGTTTCATAATTGCAGGAACGGAGAAGGCCTGGCCCTCCAGATGTTGCTGGAGTACAACACCCATCATCTCTCACCATTGGTTGTGTGTGTGTCTCTCTCCTAGGCCTGATGGGTTTTGCAGTGCTTTAACATTCGGACAGCTACGCTCGTCCTATGACTGCATCAGACCCTCCATACAACTTATTGAGGGAGAGCCAAGGAGGGTCCAGTAGCCCTCAGATGAAATTTATTACAGGGTTTGTGTGTGTGTCATGTTTTGCTTTGTTTTTGAAGAGCTGCAGTCTTTTGATATAGACAGACTTTGGAAACAGAAGGTAACACCCAGTAGCTTAGCACAAACACGTCTCCCTATGGGGCTAGTTTTTTAAAAGTTTGTTTCGTTTTAAGAATACAAATACTTCCTCTATGCTCACACCGAAGAGCATGTTGTTACATGGTTGGGCAAAAAGAGTATCGGCCCCCATCTCTTTTAAACAAATGATTTATGACTCCCTCCTTAGTTGGCTAGCATCCACTTTTGGAATTTCAGTTGCATTAATCATCATCATGTGCTGTTAAGTCTGTTCTGACTTATGGTGACCCTTTTCAGAGTTTTCTAGGTGGACTGAAGTGCTTTACCCTTCCCTTCCTCTGGGGGCGCTCTAGGACCACTGGGCAGCTGGCCCAAGGCTACCCAGGCTGGCTCTTCTCCCAGGAGGCAGCAAAGGGGAATCGAACTCCCAACCTTTGGCTCTGCAGCCAGAGACCTAAACCATGGAGCTCTCCAAGAAGCTTCACTTCGATTAGAGGGCACTAATCTATTTTGGTTTTTGGCTTTTAAAAAATGAATCTGAGCCCACCAGAATCAGGGACGGGCTAATTACATCTCACCTCTGATCTGCTTAGATTTTTGATCTGGGAGAAACAGGTTGGAACAGAGAGTTTTTCTACAGAAAGTTATTATCACCCTGGTTAAATGGAACTCATTGCGAAATAAAAATGCTGAGCGTTTCACTTTTAACTTTTGCTGCCTCTGCAGCGCCCTGGGCTGAAGTATGGGCAGAATTATTTGGCAGCCGGGCTTTCATTTTTATTTTGTCCCAGGGACTTCCCCTATCCTGTTCTGGCAGCTCAGCATCACCACCAGCGATGGGTTATCTGTAATAAAGAGAGGCAGGCATAAGAGGGACATGGGGGTGGGGGTGATCCCATTTCCTCCAAGGGCCATTGTCTTCTTATTTCAAAGGACCGGCAAAAACTGAACAGTTGGGTTGCTCCACAAAGAAGAAAACCCTTAAGCCCCCTCCCCTGGACCCTGCCTTTATTAGGAGCAACTAAAACGCCCCCAAACCAGGGAGCTTTGGATGTCTCCAGAACCCTTCCATGAAGCTGGAGGGGAGCAGGAAGGGGTCGCTGGTGTGATCCTCATCCCTGAAGATCTACCTTCAGGCTCCGCCTCAGTATGGGGTTGCACAGACATCACAGCTACAACATTTAGTTGGTCCTCATAAGGGTCCCCTTATCTCAGGAGAAAGGTAGCCTGTAAATAAGACAACAAATGAAGAAATCAATGAATAAGAAGTATCTGGCCTAAATTTTTGGACTGCCCTGTTTATTTCCTCCGTAATTCATCTTCTAAACTAGCCAAAGAAAAAAAAAGAAAGAAAAAAAATCCGAAACCCTTCTTGCTCCTGGGATGTTTTCGTGGGTCTGAGCTAAAAGGAGGATGAGCAGACTAAAGCTTTAGGGTTTTCATTCTCAAGAGCCTTGTGACCATTGAGCCAGTTGCTGTGATCACTACCAGCTCCTGGCGAGCCTCTGACCCATCTCCGGCGGCCCTCTCTCGTGTCTTTCAGGCCGCCATCTGTCGGTGCAGCCAGCCCTTGTCCGGGCTTAACACTCGCTGCCTGGAGGACGAACAGCTCCTGCAGGCCATCCGGGAAGCCAACCCTGGAAGTCCGTTCATGTATGTTGTAGACACGAGGCCAAAGGTACCACTTCCTGGGATCTGGGGATGCTTCTGGTGGGGGGAGGGGGTCACCCCCTCTGCTGCATCTTCACACACACATACGGAAGGTCTGGTGTTCCCAAAGCACAGCCCAAGTTATAAAGGGCGGGTGCCAGAAATGGGCTAGGAAGGAAAGCAGAACCCTTCCTTGATAGTCACCACTGCTGCTGAAGTCCTACCCAGTTACACAGGAGAACCTGCAAGTTGTTCAGTATTTGCTGGATTTTAAAAGACTTCCAGGAGCTGGGTTGAAGCCAGATGATCGAGAGAGATTTTTAAAAAAAATCTCAACTTTGTCAGTACAGGAGGGCCCTCTTATCTGCAAGATCAGTATCCACTGATTTGCATAGGCATGGTCTGATAATATTAAAAGAAAAGTCCTAGAGAGCATGCTATGTATAGTGTTAAGTGTTTTTCAGCATCCGGAGGGCCCTTGGAATGGATCTCTTGCAAATACCGGGGGTCCTACTGTACTCTGAACAGAAAACAGTAACACTCCGTGCCAAACAAAATTGAGTTCTGGAATGTGTGCAAAATCTCCAAAGTTTATATACCTGATTTCTTTTTAAGTCTTGCCTGCATAAATGATTTGGCTGATCATGGGAAGAGTGATGAGCACTGAAGACCCGGCCGCAGTAACCAAAACCCTTATTCATCCTCACACACACTCCGGCAGATGTTTACAAAAGTTTGCAAACACACACACGTCCACATGGACTAGGAAAGCGTATCTTTGTGTGTCTTTAAAAGCTGGCGCATGCAGGAAGCTGAAGCTTTTCTACACTGCGGTGTGGTGTGCTCGCATTAAACCTTGCTTTTCTCCTACCTTAGTTTCATGGGTGTAGCTGTGATCGTTGTAAGGAAAAACCCAGCCATGACAGAGATGCTAGTGGTTCCTTCATCATCATCATCATCATCTTAACTGCATTGCTGGAAGGGATCAGATCCTCTCAAGGAGGCACGATGGGGGAATCGAATTCCCAACCGTTGGCTCCGCAGCCAGATGCCTAAACTGCTTAAGTTACAAAGTTTAAAATCGATTCCAGTTTTACCGGTGAATGTGAAACCCCAGCCACCAGAATGGAAATTCTGGAAAATGCTGCCGCCGGCAGGGTGACCCCTGGGAACGGAGGGGATGAGAGGCAGTGAGTATTCTGTTCGTAATGTTTGCTGTTTGGTTTTTCCAGCTGAACGCCATGGCCAACCGTGCTGCCGGAAAGGGCTACGAGAATGTGGATAATTACGACAACATCCGTTTTAAGTTCATTGGGATTGAAAACATCCATGTAATGAGAAGCAGCCTGCAGAAGCTTTTGGAAGGTGCGTATTTTGATTGGCTGGTCATAGAATCCTAGAGTGATAGAGTTGGGAGGGGCCTCTCGGGCCATCGCATCCAACCCCCCCCCCCCCGCTCAAGGCAAGAACCCAAGCAGGTCTCACAGAAGGGTGTCCAATTTTCTCTTGAATACCTCTAGCATTGGAGCGCTCGCCACCTTCTCCGGTAATTTGTCATACTGCTCCAACAGTTGAGAAGTTTTTCCTGATGTTCAGCCTAAATCTGGCTTCCTGTCGCTTGGGCCCATTATTGCATGTCCTGCACTCTGGAATGACCGAGAACAGATCCTGCCTTTCTTCTGTAGCCTTCCAAGTATTTGAGGAGTGCCTCCCCAGTCTTCTTTGCTCAAGGCTAAACAGGGCCCTGTTCTTTCAGTCTTTCCTTCTAGGGCTGGGATTCCCAGCCCCCTGGTTGCCCTCCTCTGAACTTGGCCCAGTGTGTTGGCCTCCTCCCTGGCCGCATGGGGGGGGGGTCACCTGCCGAACTCAATTGTTCTTGGCAGACACCAGAGGCTGTCTGCTGCGGGAGCCCAGGACAGGCTAGAACCCAGGAGAGTTAGATGTGCGGCTCTCAGGACTTCAGTATAGACGGTGCCAGGTAAGAGCCTCGTGGCACAGTGGTTGAACAGCTGGACTGCAGCCAAAACTGCTCACGACCTGGGGTTCAATCCCAGGTAACGGTGGCTCAAGGTTGACTCAGCCTTCCGTCCTTCCGAGGTTGGTAAAATGAGTCCCCAGCTCGCTGGTGTGTGTGTGTGTGTGATGGCAATGTGGAGCCTGCATAACTAACTTGTAAACTGCCCAGAGAGTGCTTGAAGTAGTATGGGGCGGTATATAAGCAGCACCCTTTGCTTTTCACCATGCTTGTTATGAGCCACAATGCTCTTTAAATTCCTCCTTCCTCCAGTGCTCTTAAATTCCTCCATGAACAGGTGACAGTTTTTGAGCGATGTTTGTTTAAAGTGTCTCCCGGCCCTTGGAAGGGACTTTAAAGAAGGGCAGGGGAAGAACGGGATTTCACCCAAAGGTCTGTTTTTGTCCCTCCAGTGTGTGAAATGAGATATCTTTCAATGAGTGACTTCCTTACCGGCCTGGAGAACTCTGGCTGGTTACGGCACATCAAAGCTATAATGGACGCCGGTGTCTTTCTTGCAAAGGTAAAGCCAGGCTCTGAGTTTCTGGAGAACAGGTGTACCGTCCAGAGTTTGGAATATTGACTGTTTTGGCTGCAACTCCCTGAATCGCACGCGGGCCCTGGAAGGTGGGAATGCTTGGGAAATGAAATCCGCGAAAGCCCATGTTGATATCGTCTGCGAGGTTCTAGAACAACAGATTAAGGAATCTGCAGGCCTTGGGATGTTATGGCACACCAGCCCCCCCCCAGCCCTAATCAGCCTATCCATGGAGAGTTGTAGTCCAGTGGCATCTGGAGAATTATCAGTTCCCTTGTTTCTACAGTAAAATAAATTCAGAAATGAAAACCTTGCTCCTTAAAATGTGGTGGGAGGTAGGTATGTCCTTACAGAAGGCAAAGAACTCTTGAGGATCTAGAACATTTTTTTCAGGACCATGGGCACATTCTGGATCTTTAAAGCCTACAAGGGGAGGGAGAGGGTTGTGTGAGATTTTGCCTCCCCAAAGGGACTTCCCCGTGCTCTCCAAATACCGCATTGAGTTTGAGGGTATGTTCTACCTGTCTCTCTCCTTCCCTGTTGTGGCTTTTGGCCATTCCCTTCTTGGCCCATAACAGTCAGAGATAGTTGGCATGGTGGTTTGTTGGTTGGCTTAAACCCTACCTCCTAAGTAAGTCTATTTTCGCCGTTCTCCAGGCAGTGAAAGATGAGAAGGCCAGCGTTTTAGTGCATTGCTCAGATGGCTGGGATCGCACCGCTCAGGTCTGCTCCGTGGCTTGTCTCCTCCTGGATCCCTTTTATCGGACATTTAAAGGATTCATGGTAAGAGCAGAGAGGCATTGAGGAATGGTTACATCACCGCCACCAATCCCCTCAAATAGAAATCCGTCAACCCGCTGAATCTTAAAAAATTTCTGTTAACCTGGTAAACATGAACAGACTCTTAATTCCATGTACCCTGGTCTAATCAAGAAGGTACATGGGTGGTATCTTTGGATAAATTTTTTTGCCTTCTGTTGACCTTTTGGAGCTGTTTGAAAACTTAACTTGCCCCGGGGGGGTGGGGGTGAGGAGAGCTTAAGAGGAGGGCACGGCTGTCGCTTCTGCAGGATTCTGCTCTTATGCAGACGGAAGCCCAGCATCGAACACAGCTTTGGATCAGAAGCAGAACGAAAGAAAAGAAGGACATGTAGGGTTTGATCCTGGCCTTTTCGGAAGCAGCAACGAGCGCGCAGCTTTGGGAATCGATCTGAAATGGGAAAGATCTCCCTCGAGTTCGTCCAATTAACTCTGGAGCATTTGTGAGCCGGTGGGGAAGCTGTCTGTCATTTTTACCTAGAGTACAGTGTACTGGTTTTTTTTAAAAAAAACAGACATTCTCCTTTGTTGCCTTTTCGGCTTCCTTTTGAGAGGTGGTTCTGGTTTCCGGGGGTGGGGGGGGGCTCCTTAAAAAACAGTCTCTCTGGAACTTTACAGGCTGGATCCTCATCATAAGTCTTCCTCCAGCTCCCCTTTGTCCGGGGCACCACAGCCGGTCAGTTGGCAATTCCTTGTGCCCTGAAGGCTCGGCGGGACACACAGCGAGATGAGCCGACAGACAAAGAGAAGGCCAGAGTGAGGCCAGGCTGCAGCTTGATCCTGCTACAGCCAGTACACATCACACTTTCTTCCCAGCCCAAGTGTTACAGCCAGCTTTCCTGAACTGCCTGCAGCTGGATTTTATTTTCATACGATTATGTTCTTTTTAAAAAAAGCATCCTGTATCAATTGATCAGCTGTACATCTTTGCTCCTCTCTGCATCATGGTCTAACTCTGTGATTGTACCTGGGAAGGAACAGCTGCAAGACAAGATGCCCATGTCCAAGATTTCCCTGAAGGTTCATCACTACCGTTGTTGTTTTCAACGCTCCGGATGCTGTTTGGCAGAATTGTAATAACAATTAAAAACCACAAGACCCCCCAGTGGCAGTTTTGCAGCGCGAGCATAGCTCACATCCGGGGAGAAAGTGAAGAGGAGCGGCCGTCATATCCATTTAAAATCGGAGTCGCCGCCCCTCGGGTAAAAGGACGGGTGTCTCTGAAACAGGCAAGCCAACGGTTGAGGTTAGGAATGTTTTATCGCCGTTTCCTCTCCGGCTGCGCCCGACCCAGATTTAAAGCTTAGCATACCACCATCCGACACTCGGCGGTGCATATGCTCCTTGTATAAATATAGCACTGCCTTGAAGCGGTTCATATAATTAAGAGGGAAAGCATATGCGAGTCAGCGCATAATCCGATCCCAAGATACCCCGAAATGTTTTCAAGCGTTTTGAAAAAAGTTCATTTGGAGAAACCAAGTGCTTCTAAAGCTTTTTCTTTTTCCCTTCCGGACAGTCGTTGCTTTTGGGGTTAAAACAAATCACATTGTAAGTCAGCAAACCGTTCCTCTTGCTACAGCAGAGCCATACCTAACTTGGTGCCCTGCAGAGGTGGCGGACTACAGCTCCCATCATCCCTGACAGGCTAGCAGGGAGCCACGGAAGCTGGTTCAGCTGGGCCGTCCTCTCTGGAGGCCCCATTTTTGGAATTCGGTTTCCAGACGCCCTATTTTATGACAACGCCCGGCCCCTTAGAGCTCTTCTGGGTTTGCAGAAGGAGAGGGAACGTTGGTTTTCGAGCTGCGCTGTCTATTCTCTCTTCTTTATCGCTCCCCCGGGAATCATTTTAAAAGCTCTCCCGTGGAGGAAGATATTGCAAGTGATACATTAAATACGGCACGGCCTTTTTAACAGCTCTTTGACAGGATTCTCCCTTTGGAACCCGTTCGTACATCATGCAGAAATGCAGCTGCAGCTTTTTGGGGCTGGTCTGCATTAACCCGCAACCAAGACAAATCCTATTTTTTGCATTTCCCCCTCCAAAACGATTTGCCTGCCACAAACCGGTGCCTTAAGGGAGGGTTGCCTTCGTCTCTGTCCTCTGCGTCCTGGGAGTGCGTTGCACACGGCTGGTGTTCGGAGATATTGATGCCGTTGTGAATATTGCCACTTAATTTGGTCTTTTGGCCTCTTGGTAAACTGTGTTTTCTTTTTCTTTCTGATTGACCATTACAGGTCCTGATAGAGAAGGAATGGATTGCGATGGGCCACAAATTTTCACACAGGTAAAAATTAGATTTGAGTGTGCGAAGGTTAGGAAGACGCAGGCTTGAAATCAATGGAGGCAAGGAGGGACTTGCTGACTAAGAGCTCTTCAGTGCTGTGATTTCGATCGTTGCATTTTTGTGTGTGCTGTCAAGCCCGTTTGGACCCTTTTCCAGGGTTTCTTAGGTGTGGATTACTCAGAGGTGTTTTACAAGTCCCTCCGTCTGATGTGCTCTAGTGGTTCCCCACCTTGGACAGACCAAGTGTTCTTGAACTTCAACTCCCAGAAGCCTTCACTACAGACTGTGCTGGCCAGGATTTCTGGGAGTTGCGGTCCAAGAATGTCTAGGTGACCCCAGGTTGAGAACCATTGCTTTAAACCTATGCAGCTTGCCCAAGGCCACCCAGGCTGGCTCTTCTCCCAGAGGCACAGTTAGGACCTGAACTCCGGACCTCAGGCTCTGCAGCCCTATACTCCAATTCACCGAGCTATCAAGCCAGCGGCCATTCTGTTTGCATTTCTGTAAGTAGCCAAAAGGATTCTGGACACCTTGGGTTAGATCCAGTTGCTATTCCCTAACGAACGTACCTCTGTTGAGTTGATGGACTTTTACTTAAGTGTTGAGCGTCCACGTTCCCAGTCGAACTGGTGGAGGGATGGAAATCCATCCCAGGTCCATGTGCTGGTCGATCTTTTCTGCCCTGAGGCCCCTTTTTCTTGCCTCCGCAGGTGCGGCCACCTGGAGGGAGACCCCAAAGAAGTGTCTCCTGTCTTCACCCAGTTCATTGACTGCACCTGGCAGCTCCTGCAGCAGTTTCCCTGCGCCTTTGACTTCAACGAGCGCTTTCTTCTCGAGATCCACGACCATGTCTATTCTTGCCAGTTTGGCAACTTCTTGGGGACCTGCCACAAGGACCGGGAAGATCTAAAGTGAGTCGGCATTCCCAGGGAGCAGAATGTGTGTGTGTGTGTGTGGGGGGGTTCTTTTATATTAAGAATATCCATTTATTTGAAACAGGTAGGGAACTATGTTGTGATGCTGAGCAAAATACTGTGGTCTTGAGTCCTCCTCTGAATCTCATCCCACCCCACCCAATATATATATTTGTTTTTAGAAAAAATGAATGTTTTTAACTTTGACTTCTACACCTTTACGTCAAGTCGGGAGAATGACCTGATTTGCTGTAAGCTGGCCAGCCAAATCTTAGGAGTCTCCAATGAGATTCCCCAAAGCTGGCCCTGTGGAACGTAACGGGCCGTGATTATACAGGTTGGATGAGTCCTTGGGTCTAGACGTGGAGGTTAGATGCAGGATACAAAGCCACATTCTCAACCAGAGGCTACCCAGTAACTCTTTCCCCTGAGCGTCCTCCCTGTTTATTTTTCCACCTGGCAGAATTTTTGAGAAGACTCACTCTCTGTGGCCGTTCCTCCTCCAGAAGAAGCAAGAGTTTAGAAATCCACTCTACAAAGGGTTCACAGCTTACAAGGAACTCCGGCCCAACACCTTGCCGTTCAGCTTCCAGTAAGTCGCTTATTCAAGGTAGAGAAGACCGGGGAGGGGAGGGGGAACCCTGTATTTTCCTTAACTCTGAATAGCTCCCCCCCCCGGCAGTTTCTGCCCAAATCTTGTCACACCACTTGGTGCAGGCAGAAGGGAGAAGCTTTTTTTAAGTAACTTTGGAGGTTCTTTTCTTTCTTTAATCTCAGAAATAAGTTGTGTGGGTTTTTTTAACTGCTCATTTTTTTTCTTTAATATTAACCTAATCTACTACTAATATTTTTTAGATCTGATCCCCTGCCTTGTAACCACAGTTTTGTGTGCTTGTTAGATGAAATGCAGATGTATTAAATTATAATTTTGAGCCAAAAATGGCCTGCCTCCTCTTAACACCTTTGGCAGAGAAGGGTCTTTTCACCATGACCTGATGGTTTTAACTGGAGAAGTAGGAGCAGCAATGAGATGGGGTCCTTGCACAATAGTCTATTAACACAACACCCCTGAGTTAGTTGCTCCAGTTTTGCAAAATTGCTGTATCTTTGTTCTCCAAAGATTGAGTTTTGTGGGTGAGAAGGCAGTTTCTCTTAGCCTCCCCCACTACCCTTCTGACCATGGGGACCCAGAGTGGGGAGTCCACCAGAAATCCTGGGTGCCTGATTTCTAAGCGAAGTCGTAGTCCTTAGGCTGTTGTGCCTCCAGAGTTTTTTAACATGACCGTCACGCTTCTCATAAGTGTTTGTGACCCTAAAAGCAAATGTAAATGACAAAGCCGTCCATACTTGTTCCTACTAGACTTCTCTCCATCCTTCTCTCTCCTTGAGGTTCTGGTGCGGCATGTACAACCGTTTCGATAAAGGGATGCACCCAAAGCAGTGTGTCTTGGATCATCTCCTTGGCTGTATCAGCCAGAATGTGGAGCTGGAAGATGCTGCCGGCGAGCTAGAAAATGTGAGTACTAGGAAAGTGAGACCAAACTCAGAGACAAAGAGAATAAATCTAATGCTGTCACTCAGGGGTAGGATGATGGAGCTGCTTTTATCTGGGAGGGGGGGATTGTTTTGAACTTTCCTAGGTGCATATTCTTCCTGCCTGCTTTCTGGGTCCTTAACTCATTGCTTATCCCTAAGATTACTTATCCCTCCCTTCCTGTCCTAGGTAGCTATTTTTTGTCTGACCTCTGATGCTTATCTGTGTTTTAACATCTGCAATACCCTCCTGCCGTGTTCGCTTGACATGCAGGATTTGAATTGGGTTGCGCAGACCGGGCTTCCCAAGGCAGAAGCCAGACTGATCCTTCTTCAGCAAGACTTGTTCTCCCCCCAGTGGGTCTGCCTGACCCTAGGCAGGCAGCAAAACCAAAAGAATTTTGAAACTCCTAGGGAGTTTAGGGAGTAAAAATATGAGGTGGCTGTCTTTTGTCTGCTGGTCTCCTGGGCCGGGTTGAGTCCAAGGATTCCCACAACTATCCAGCCAGCCCTGATTAGGTGTTAGGGCACCATTTACATCCGATCTAAATGACACCCTGTGGATACGGGAGTCTTACTGTCCTGGCAGATTCCTTGGTGCTCTGCTGTTTGCATCACGCATTTGGGGTTCTGATGATGAATTCTTTTTCCGTCGATACAGAAGTTGCCTCTCCAAGATGGGCCGCTGCCTGACAAGATTCCCATCTTACCCAGAATGGCCGTCGCTTCCACCCGCTGTTCAAAATCCCCCCTGCTCAACACGCCTCAGGACTACGAGGGCGAAGAGGCCCCCGCCCTGCTGGCCAACGGGACCGTCGCCGGCAAGGGAGGGGACGGACCGGGTCGGCCTCTGACAGCCTTCCAAGAAGACCAGACCAGTTCCCTCAAATTGGTCCCAGAGAGCGAGAGCTGGCCCGCGGGAGGGACCGCCCGGCCTGATGCCCTGGAGGGAGACCTCCAGGACCACTGAGATGGGCTGCGAAAGCCAAGGAGAAGCGGCCGGCGAGAGGGGTCACCCTGGGCCAGGCCAGTCACCTCACCCCTGTGGGGCCAAGCGTTGCGTTCTGTGTGTTGAAAGCATTGGGGCAGGGAGAGCTGGTGTCGGCTGGTCTGGAGGGCTTTCTGGAGCCGGGCAGAGACCGCACAGGGCTTGTGACTGCCACGGATGGGGACCAAGTCAGGCCATACAAGTGTGCTCTGTCTCTCACACACACACACACACACACGGTCAGATGTTACTCGTAGCCTCTGAGGACGGTGACTCCCTGTCAATAGGGACCCTTTTTTCAAACCACACCGAATCGGATCCCCAGGGAAGAGAGAGGTTGCCATGAAAGGACCAACAGTCAGACCATGTTCAAAGAAGCCCTTTTGCGGCTGCCTCGTGCGGGGACTCCCTTCTGCGACCACCTCGGGTTAGAATTTGGGGGCCCTGCACGTGTTTCTCTTCTTTTTTTTTTTCCCTACATAGCTGTGCCTTCTGCTGTTTACGTTGTTTTTTTTTAAGCATTGATGAACCTCATGCCCCTCCACTGGCCCTGTGGTCATCTGCTCACTGTGGTGTGTGTGATTGTAATGTGGAGTATGTGGAAGTTGTGCTTTAGAACTGTATCCCTGTTTTGTTTTTTTAAATAACTGTTCTGAACCTGCTTGTTGTCTTGACAGTGGTTAGCACTCTGTCGCTGTTAAAAGATATTGAAAGGTGTTGTGGCCCACGGATGAAGTGACTTTAGGGACGACGGTCTCGGGTTTTCAAGCATCCACAGGGACTCTTGAATATTCAGTATTCTTCCTGTTTTCCTTTCCCTCCTTTCAGATACTGGCCAGGCTAATGATCACCTTTAGGGTGCTAAGAAAGGGCCCACGCCATTCTTTCCTCTCTGCCACACAGAAAAGATCACATCCAACAAAGCCCTTCTCCGAAGAAAGGGTGGAAATGCAAAGCATGGACATGTAGCTTGGCCAGCTCCGGACCTCTCGAGAGCAGCGTGGGCATTTTGTCTTGCTAGATCCTTCATTTTGTGTTGTGCGATCCTTAATAACGGCACTGTCCTCATCTGAGTGATGCGAGAAAACACGCCCCCGTCTGTGGAAAACAATGAACAGGGAACGTGTGGTGGTAGACCGTGACGATGCCGGTCTGCTCTCAAAAGACAGGGCTATCATCATCTTAAAACTGTTGAGCTAGGACAGAGAAGGTTCTCTTTTCCAGATGCTCAGGAGTTGGACTTGGCGTTAACGATTTGCTGAGCTTTCCGGAAACTGGCCTTTTAACATATCTGGAAGACCACACTTTCTCAACACTCTAGAAGGCTTACGGTTTGGACCAGAAGTCCCGAATCGGAAACCACTCGGACGAATCATTCAGGTTTATGCAGAAGTAGGGAATAGGACCCAAAGGGAAGTAGAGCCGTCTGGCCTTTCCGAACACCAACGCTCCAAAAATCACCACCTGGTCTTCCAAGCCCTACTGTATGTACTGTAGATGGGCAAAATGGTGTACACGGTGGCCAGTTATTCTGCTACGCTTTTCTAACAAACATTCCTTTCTAAAAGCCTATTTGGGCAGGAGCAGTCCGAAATGTCTTTGTGAGCTGTTTGCCACTCCATGGAATGCAGAGGGAACCTCTGCTCCGCATGTCTGTCTACCTTTTCTTGCTTTTGATCCTGCCGATTCAAAACGAGAAAATAAACAAAACGAGAAAATAAACACCTACCCAAGAGGTTAACATTATTTTAATAAGCACAGGCTCATGATGGAGAAGTTGGAAACAGCAGACATGCATGTACAATTACCAGCAGGGAAAAGCATGGCCAAATGTGTTAATCTAGTGGTTCCCCCTGAAAAAACTCATGCATGCTGTATTTGGTTTCCTGTAAGGGGAAGCTTTATCTTATTTATTCTTTTGCTGTTTTTAAAATAAAACTTTTTGGGGGGGGGGGAGTGAATGCATCAGCCAGGATCCATTAGGACACTTGCTCTGACAGAAGGCAGATATGGAACAATACAGTCATAGGACGGAGGAACCCTCAAGACCAGAATTTTTAGGGGAGTTGGGATAAGGGAGAGCAGGAAACCAACTTGTTACAGGCACCACGTAGAGAAGGGACGTCGCCTCTTCCTGGATCCATTGACGGAGTACCTTCCTTCGGCACACACGCCAGACGGGGACCTGGCCATTTGTCTGATGGACATTCCATAGATGTACAACCTTCCCCTCGCAGGGGAGCAGAGGTGGAAGAAGTCCACTCTTCATCGTAAACCACCTTCTTGTATCGGAGTATCGCAGAAGTCACCCTTTTCCATCCTCTAGATTAAGGGAGTTCAATCTGTCGCTAAAGGACTTTTCCAACCCTCTCAGGCATAGGCATACGAATTCGTATGCTTATGCCTGACGAATACGTATATACATTTTGTATAGTACTCACTCAAAAGGAAGCCGCACGGGTAAGTCATTCCCCCGTGGAGGGACTACGGAGTTGTGAGCTCAAAGCTCTGTCCCTTTCATGCTCCTTGGGAAAAATCGTAAAGCACTGGAAACCTTTACATCCATGGAGATTCCGGACTCTTTCCACTTAGGCCTGATGTATGAATTCTAAGCCTAGTGTCTTTAAATCTTCTGTTGCAATGTGGAACTAGCAGTCGGAATTAGGCCACTTTCAGCCGGCTCCTGCTTCATGTCAGCAAGAGAGAACGGTGGGCTGAAGATCCACATAGAAAGATCTCGAGCTACTGATGCTTGCCCGGGCAGCCATTTTCCACATCAAAAACAACAAAAATTGGGAAAGCGTCACTGTATGTCCTTAGGCCTCCTGCGTCGGATATAATTGGCTCCCTGCTGTGGCACCCGGCGGAGCCTCGCTTTGTTCAAATTCTTACCTGCTGCTAAAAATAGTGGTTTTGGGGCCAGCGCTCGTGTTCGGCAATGGGGAGTCTAGGCGTCTCTCGTCACCGACCTGTGGGTCCCTCCTGATTTACATGGACTACAGGCTGGAAGGCCTGGTCGTTGTCCTCCACGGATCTCTGAAAGGCAGCAGCTGCAGGGGAGGGCTCTCTTTTAGAACTAAGCTTGCGGAGCAATCCTTGCACTCGGCACCTTTAGAGTTGGCTGGTTAGGCAAATCGTAGCTACGCCACCGTCGCCCCCCGACTGCCCCATAGAGACAGAGGTTATGTGGGTCCTTGTGAGGCTCCTTATAGACCCCATTCAGATGGAGGAGACTTGTTAACTTTCAGTGTAGCTTAGTACAGTAAATTGCAGTAGAGTAGGCCCATTGAATCAAAGGGGATGTGTTGGGCGAGTCAGCTCCTCTGTTTCATTGATACAAATAGGCCTATTCTAATTGCAACTTACTATAATAAGTTGCAATTAGAGTAGGCCCATTTGAATCAGTGCAACAGACAAAGGAGCCGACTCACCCAACCCCCATTGATTCAGTGGGCCTACTCTAGTATGATTTTCTACACTAAACCCGTGGGCCAGTGAATCCTTGGCATAAGTGGGTTGAACCAAAGCTTAGGGAGTTACTTTTTAAAAGTAATTAGCTCCTGTTACTCATTACAGTGTTTGAAGAGTAACTGTTCTGTTGTTGCAGTGCTGTTATCACACTTGTAAACTTTTCTTACTTTTTAAAAAAATAATAGTGGTGTAAAACTTGAAAACTTACAAAATTCCACTGAATGAATGTCCTTGGGCAGTCACTTTGGGAAGTAACTAGAAAACCCTGAAGACTGTGGACCTTGAATGCTTCAAGCAGCCCCCTGGTCTTCAGAGGTTCGACCTGGGGGGGGGGCTCATCCTCAGCATCCGTGCCATGGAAGCCCAAGAGTGTAACTTTGGGATGGAGGTTCTTGGTGCTGTGGATCTCAAGTCCTGACACCCGTGGCCATGTGTGGCCATGATGGCCAAACCTTCCTGCAGTTGAAGGCCCCGATTCTCCATCGGAAGGACCAAGGGATCCAGATGCACACCTCTCTCCTTGCTAGGCGACTCCACATTTCAGGGAGAGTGAAACCCGCCGCCCGTGGCCACAACCATCTGCATGGGTCCAAACCTCTTGTACAGTTATGGGTAATCCAGCTGATGTATGCTCCCTGGAATGGACTGAATGCATGAGTAGCTTTCCCGTTAATAGGTTTCTGCGTATGCATAAATGTATGTGTCTCGTTGTCATGGTGGTGATGCAGTATGTTTTCCAGGTTGTGTGGCGTTGCGTTAATGTAGCACTGGACCTGACAGTATATTAAAATGAGCCTTAAAAGGCTCTGCAGTTCCCCTTTTGCAAAAAAAAAAAAAAAAAAAGTAAAATTGTGTCTGATATAAAGTTTTGTAAGTTGCTGGCTGTGTTTTGTCTTAAAATATAGCTGTCTAAAACTGTGATTAATGATTCCCTCTATATAGAGAGAGGGGGGAATCATTATATATATATTATATATATATATATCTTAAATACATGGCCCAGCTCTGATTTCACTGATAAAAAAAAAGATGGGGGGGAGAGAAGAAAAGAGTATTGTGCTCTTTATATACCTGGTTGCAAGTCTTATGGACAGTTTGATTTGTATTACGTTTTTTATTACAAAAATAATAAAGTTCTTGCATTTTTTTAACAGTCTCTATTTTTTACTTCTTGGGTCAACGATAGGTTTGAGGAGTTTTTGTTTTTAATGGCCTGGTCCTTGGTCTAATACAGTACTGTGTAAAGGACTAGAGCAGCGCTAGAGAGCAGGTAGTTTTAGGGACACAAGTCGAAGAATAACCTACACTTTGCCCGCGGAGACAGAAGATAATGCCATCGTCATCTTTCCACGAACTGACAACAGGACAGAGGTCTTTCCTGCCCGCGTGGTCTACAGGAACCTTTGGTATGGTCCAGATGGGTTGGATTACAATGCCCATAATCTCCTTTGACTACTTGTAGGATAATGGGGGTTGTAGTCCTCCACTGGACCATAAAGAAGGCTGACCACTGAAGAATTGATGCTTTTTGTGGTGCTGGAGGAGACTCTTGAGAGTCCCCTGGACTGCAAGGAGAACAAACCTATCCATTCTGAAGGAAATCAACCCTGAGTGCTCCCTGGAAGGACAGATCCTGAAGCTGAGGCTCCAATCCTTTGGCCATCTCATGAGAAGAGAAGACTCCCTGGAAAAGACCCTGATGTTGGGAAAGTGTGGAGGCAAGAGGAGAAGGGGACGACAGAGGACCAGATGGCTGGACAGGGTCATCGAAGTGACCAACATGAATTTGACCCAACTCCGGGAGGCAGTGGAAGACAGGAGGGCCTGGCGTGCTCTGGCCCATGGGGTCATGAAGAGTCGGACACGACTAAATGACTAAACAACATCTGAAAGGTGTGCCACGTCAGGGCAAGTTGGCCTCCGTTCCCATTTTAGTTCTGTCCCACAAACCTTTTCATATCCCATATCCTCTCAAGCTTCTGCTGGGCAGAAAGTCCCACCAGCTTGGGGTGGATCCATTGTCGATACCAATCTGATCACATTGTTTTGAGCTTTGCATAAGGAGGGCCTTGCATAGGTGTTGTTCAGAGAGCCTTGGGAAACGAAGACTGGGGGGAGATAGGAGAGCTCTTATCAAAGGCTTGAAAGGCGGCCCTAAAGAGGAGGGGCAGGATCTCTTCTCAATCATCCCAGAGCACAGGACACGTCATGAGGAACTCAAGCTACAGGAAGCCAGATTTCGGCTGAAAATCAGGGAAAACTTCTTAACTGTTAGAGCAGTATGACAAGGGAACCCATGACCTCGGAAGGTGGTGAGCGCTCCAATGCTGGAGGCCTTCAAGAGAAAATGGGACCATCTTCCGTCAGATCTGCTTTGATTTGGATTCCTGCCTTGAGCTGGGGGTTGGACTCCATGGCCTTAGAGGCCCCTTCTGTGAGTCTATACCTGAGGACCTTAACAGGTCTCATGTACAGGCATAACACAAAGTTGGTGGGTTCCAGTTTTTGCCATACTACATGATGATGCCTATATGCAGAGATCCATCCATCCATCCATCCATCCATCCATCCATCCATCCATCCATCCATCCATCCATCCATCCATCCATCCCTGTTCCATAGCTATTCCACCTTTCCTATAAAGAGCTCCATCGTTCATGGTCCTCTTCCCTGTCTATAGGTGCCACCGAGAGCGGCTGTACACACCGGCCAGTTTCACGGCTGACTATGGATTCGAACGGGATCTGCGCCACCTCGATCCCCAGGATGGGAAGCAAACGAGGCTGGATCCCGCACACCGCCCCTCCGCCCGCCGCGGAAGGCAGAGAGCGCGCAGGTTCCGCGGACTCCAGCCCACATCGCGCTTGCCATGGGGGGTTGGAGGGGGCTCGCCGTCGCTTCCCCTTTTCTCTTGAGCCTGCCCGTCTCCTCCTCCAGGCGTCTCCGATGGGTCGTGTGTCCCCCCCCCTCCCCGGCGATGAGGTGGGAGAATCCGCCGCACACGGGCGGAAAATTGATCCAGAAGCGGAGTGGATCTCTTTTTCCCCTCCAATTAACTCTCTTGTACAAAGAGGGGCCCCTCTTAAGCTCCTTTCTGCTCTCTGCCGAGCGTGACGCCCCAGGAGCGAACGGGAGCAATCCAGCCCGGCAAGCAGGTTAGCTTCTGAATACCACCGAGTTCTTCGTCTGGCTGGGCATTGCAAAGCGGGGGCGGGGAAGACACCAAAAACTCCCGCATCTGGATCAGAACTTGAGGCTAGGCTCGGAGGAGTGGAGGCTTCCACGGATAAATGTATCCGATCAGCCGTCTCTTATTTTGTTGAATAAAATGGATGGGGGTGTCATTTTTTAAAAAAAGAAGCAAACACCCACCCACCCCCGATATGGCTTGACAGGTCGGTCGTGTATCAGTTCCAGAAAGGAGTTTAGACCCAGGAGCGGACCACCTGAAAGCTCTGGAGCATTCCTCGGAAATAACTGATTCTTGCCTAGCCGGATATTTCTTCCGAGGCAACGAATCTCGGCTTACCTGCTTCGTATCTCCATTTTCAGGAGGCTGCGGGGGGGGGGGGGACGCGTGGAGCAATTCAGAGAGTCACTAAACGCTTTTGGGGAGAGGGGTTCCTCGCCCCCTTTTCGGCCCAGCGCACCCGGCCCGACCCCCATCCATCCCTTTCGCTCGTTCATGGCTGCGGGGAGGGGGCGCTGGGAAGAGAGTCTGGGGCCTGGACGGGGCGCTCTGGGCCCTATCCGTCCCGGGTGCGCAGGCCCGGCCCTTCGGCCCGTCCTCTTTCCCAGAATGGAAGTCCTGAGATAAGACTCCAGAGCGGGGGGCTAAATTTAGCTCCGGGGGCCCCTTTTGGAGTCGCGCAGCTGCCATCCCGACGGGGCGATCGCCTGGCTTCTTCTGCCCCCCGGCAGCCTCGACGCCTCCCCCCTTGTTCTCTCCCCTTTCTCCTTGCCCCCCAGCCTCGGGGGTGGGGGGCAGTCTGCGATGGGAGGCCGACCCCCTGCCCTCGCCTAGCGGGTCCCCAACGACCGACCTCACAGAGGCCGGCCTGCGACACAGCCAGCCAGCCTGGCCCTCCGGCGCCCCAGCCTCGGGGGCCCCCCAGCCCGGCGTCTCCGCCAAGCCACCAGCTCGTGAGTACCCTTCTCCCGGCGTCGGGTCAGCCCGCCTCCTTCCCCGCTGCCCGCCGCGCCCGCCCGCGGAATCGCCCCGCGGGGATTCGGAACGCGTTCCCACGTGCGCGCCGACACGCGAAGCCCTTGGCTCGCTGGGGCGCCGCCACCTCGCTGTCTCCAAGGGGGAAGGGAGCGGGGGGGGGGAGAGGGGAACATCCCAAGAGTGGATCGCCACACTTGGGTGGGGGTATTTTTTTTCAGAGCCCTCCCCCCCCCCAAAAAAAAAACTCCTTTAGCATCCGGGAAGCCCAGAAAGTTTGGCCCCAAACGATGCGCGGATGTTTGCTTCTGATGTCTAGGTCGGTTTTAACCATGGTTTTAGCGCAGGCAGCCTTGCAGGATGGCACCACTCAGCTACAGCGAGGGGAACCCTTGGCTTTTGTGGACTACAAATTCCAGAATCCCCCAGCCCTGCCCGCTGGGGGATTCTGGAAGCTGTCAGGGCCCGCTTGCCTGCCATCAGCCTCCTGCAAGATTTCAGAAGCAGGAGAGAGGAGCCCCCACCCAAAAAAAAAGCTGGTCTCAAGTTCTCCAGAGCCAACATTGGAAGGGGGAGACCCTGCACCACCTAGGCTGAAATGCCGGAAAGCGGTCTGATCCTGCTTGGTTGCCTCCAGTGTCGGTCCACGGGTCCCACTAGATCCTGCGGGCCACGGGACTAAAGATCCGTTCCAGTCAGAACTGCACCCAAGTTGACCAACAAAGTTGACCTCCCGTTATTTATCTCCAGCCCGAGCAAAGACCGACAGAACTAGACTCCTGACAGGAGGCAACGGAGGTATCCAGGGTGGCCTTCGTTCTAACTACAGGCCTTGCCATAGGAAAGGGCCATGAACTGCTTGGTTAGTAGCTGGCACTCAAACGACATTCTTGGGGGTTTTATAAACTCCAAATCTGTATACCTTTTGCAGCAAGCTGTAGCTGGCAAATCTCAGGTTTCTATTAAATTAAATGTCTAGATTCCAAGCAGATCTCACAGGCAGACACAAGATTTCTCCAACAGCCCAAAATATGGCCCCGGTCCACCGGGAGATGTCCCACACCTGTCTCAATTGGGCCATTTCCCAATTCCGAGCATGCCTTTGCTCTGAAAGATCTTTTAAGACCTGGGGGGGGGGGTAAAGAAGGCTAGCCAAATTTTTAAGTCATCTGTAACATGGACAGAGATGGGGAAAGTTTATTCTCTTTTGGCGGATGCCTTCTGGGCTCCCCCAGTCACGAAGGCCCTCCTGGTGACAGGATGAGTCGTGAATTTGGGAAGTTCCATCTAACCCAAAACAGCAGACGTCACCAAAGTCAGGGGAAAAGAAGCAAACCAAGCAGAGTGAAATGCAGTCTTCTTGGAATTCTCTAAAATTTGGAGTCCAGATTGAGATTGGGCTTCGGCAAGTCTGGTTCTCCCCCCCCCCCACCTCTCAGTGTCAGCAGCTGGAGCTGGACTGGAAATGCGCAGCCACCAGGCATCAGCCTCCGGGAGGTGAAATGTTTGGAGGCTTCCAAGATGGAATGTGTGGGGCATTCTTTTCCTCCCCTTCCCCCAGGCTTGTAGAGTTTCCATAGCTGGACAGGTGGAGCTCCAGAATTCCTCCTGGTGAAAAATGGAAACCATGCACTTCTATGGGGCTTCCGTTTCTCAAGAGTAATGCCAGGAATACCACTGTGTCCCTCCACCAGCTTGACCCCCACCCCCAGATCCCAGGCGGCTAAAGCGCCTCCTTCTTTTACAGATGAATAAATTAAATCTGCTAGACAGCCCCCTCGTCTAGCATCCTTTTCCCATTTTTGTACAAATCACTGACATAGCATTGATAGCCATACCAGCAGGGCAGGAAAATACAGGGACGACATCTCTGGCTCCCCCTACTGGCCAATTTCAATAATGCACCTTGCAAATAATCGACAAAAAACAAAAGAATGAAATAAAATCAAATAATCCTTCCCTTGCCATTTTGGAATAATAAGAGAATGGAATCAAACCTTTTAAAAATCCCCATCAAAATGCCTCCAAAATGCATTAAGTACTGTGTGACACTATAAAATAGCACTGAAGGGTATCTGATGAAAAAGGCTAAAGTTCATGAAAGCTGAAAGCAAATAAAACATGCTAGTCCTTAAGCTGCCTTGAGACTCTTCATAGTATAGGAAAACTGCATTCTCACCCCTACGCATGGAAGGACTGCAGTCCGTCTAAAATTTAGTCATGACCCGGAAGCCATTGAAAATGGAAGGTTTTTAAACTGCAGAAAAACTCAATTCATCTCCTCCCCCCCAAAAAAATGCACTGCTCTTTTAAGAGGAAGGCCAGGGTGGTCCCATGGCTAGTAGGCCATGTTGATGATGGGGTCAAAGTTGAGGCCTGCACCACCTTCTCCAAAACCAGGACAATCCTGGCCTATGGCCATTACCTTTGATGTTTCTCCAAGTCAAGCGTTAAAGGAGATCTTAATAAATTAGTGAAGGTCTCTCTACCTACCCAGGGCCGGATTCCGTATTTAAAACAAACTTCACACGGATCATGTGGGACCACAGAGGGACACTGAAACAACAGGACACACGCTTTAGCTTTTAAATCAGCCGGAGACCCATGGGCACAGAATAAATACCTGTAGAAGGGAGCAGCGGAAAGAAGGCGGGTCCTTGCATCGGCCAAGGTGGGAAAGCTGCCTCCAGAGACAGTGGGAAGTTGCAGGGTGGTTATAGTACCTTCTCAGGCATATGTTGGAGAGAGCCAGCAATCACAACCGGCACCATGTGGTTTGCCCCAATGCCCAAGAACTTCTCACTGCTTTTGGGGGAAAGGCTTGAGAGCTCTAATCTTCCTCCCAAGCCCCTTTATCACACAGGCACCCCACCTAAGGCTGCTCCTGTACGGCCCATCCACCTGGCCAACCGTGGGATTAAGTCTTGTTTCCTCTTGGTTGGTAGCTTTCCATCACTGGACAGCTCAGGATGAAAATCACACTCAAGAGACCAAGGAAGATGAGCCTGCTGGACATCACCAAGATTTTCTCCCTGCTGCAACCCAGGGAAGACGAAGAAGGCGAGGGGGAAAGGCAAGAGCTGAACCTCGCGGTGTCTCAGGATGATTACCAGCTCCTGGACCAACTCCTGCAGCAGGACAGGTACAAGCGGTTCATCGACAGCCGGAGCGGCTGGGGCGTGCCCGGGACTCCCCTGCGCCTGGCCGCCTCCAAAGGCCACGTGAGGTGCGTGGAGGTTCTCCTGGCCCACGGAGCAGAGGTCGACAGCCTGGACGTGAAGGCTCAGACGCCGCTCTTCACGGCCGTCAACAACGGCCACCTGGACTGTGTCAAGGTCCTCCTGGAAGCCGGGGCGGATCCTTCCGGCAGCATCCACAACAACTGCACGCCGCTGCTGACGGCCGCCAGAGAAGGCGACGTGGACATCTTGAAGGAACTCTTGGCCCACGGGGCAGAGGTCAACGTCAAGGCCCGGCTGCCCGAGTGGGCCGCCAACGCCGTGGCCTGCTCGGGCCCGTTGTACCTGTCCGCCGTCTACGGCCACCTGGAGTGCTTCAAGCTCCTCCTCCTCTACGGGGCGGACCCCAACTACAACTGCAACGATGAGAAAATGGTCGCTCGGATCAAAGCTCCAAAGACTCTTCTAGAAATCTGCTTGAGGCACGGCTGTGGAGCCGAATTCGTCCAGCTACTCCTCGATTTCGGCGCCAACGCCTACTTACCGGGCATCGCCTTCGACGTGATCTCTGCAAACTCCAAGGCGCAAGATCTGTTAGCCAGAGAGCGAGGTAATTCATGGTCTTTAAGGGTGATGATGACGGAGGGCGTTGGGAACCATATCAAGGGATGTCACGCCGTTTTATAAGCAGTTGCAGATTTCAGAAATGACATCATCCGAGCTATTAAAAATGACAACATTTATTTATTTAACTATTTATTTAAAATATCTTTGTAACATCTGTCCAGAGCAGAGAAATATTGCATGAGATTTAGCGTGTTAATGTCAAAAGGATTCATTTTTGTGCCAAACAGGAAGGATGCCTGTAATCTTTTAGGAAACAATGCTTTGGAAATAGTGTTATCCATCAGATATGTTAACTTCCAAACATTATTGTTTAGACACATCACTAGGCTTATCTTCCTATATAGTGCAAAAGGAAGGGTTTTAATATGAATGAATGAAATCTAGTGTGCTATTTTTCACATCTGTCTCTAATGTTTGCATGGGACATGCAAGACAGTCCTAAATCCATGTACCTGGTGGTCCCATTGAATCCTATCTTATCCCTAAGTACAGATGTGAATAAGCAGATTTCAAAAGGGAAACTGAGAGTGTGCAGGGAAGCTGTTTCTCAGCAAGTTAATTTCACTTCAGTGCAAGAACTTATCAATGAACAGATACTTACAGAGCTAAATTCACTTGCTACTCTGAAGAGAAGTATATTGAAAAGGATCTAGGAGGTTGTAGTAGACAGCAGGAGCCAACAGCGTGGCACTGCAGCAAAAAAGGCTAATGTTCTAGGGTGCATCAAAAGGAAGTATAGTGTCCAGACCAAGGGAAGGAATGGTGCTTTTCTGCACTGGTCTGAATTCAGCTCCCTTGTGTCCAGTACTGGACACACCCGTTTAAGAAGGATACAGACAAACAAGAAGTGGGCAATAAAGGTAGTTAAGGATCTGGAAAACAAGCCTTCTAAAGAACGAAGGAGGGAACTGGGTATCTCAAGATTAACATGTGAAATCTTAGGTGATATTGTCAAATACTGTACCTCAACATGGCAGGTGGGGAAGTGTGTTTTCTGTTGCTCCAGAACTTGTAGAACTTGAATCAGTGGGTTCAAAATAGATCAGAAAGGAGATTTCAGCTCACGCGAGAAAGAATCTTTTCTGTTGGGAAGAGCTGCTTGACCAAAACTATCTCTTTCCCACAACCCTCTGTGGGAAAGTGAACTGAAATCAGAGACGGAGTATGCTTGACCCTCTAGGTCTCACACTGGATTACAAGTCCCATTTGCATCCACCACTCATTGTGTTGTCTGCTCTTGATGAGCTTTGTAGTCCAACCGCCACTGAAGGAGCAATCAAGAGCCATGAACTATACAAAAGACCCTCTCTCCTTATGGGTTGATCCTGCTGCCTAACTATGAACTCCAGGGGCTGCTCAAGTAGCAGAATGAGGAGCTCCTGCTGTTACTAAAGTCTCTAAAACCCTTGATAGATTGATTGGTTTTGCACCTCCTCTTTGCTTCCAATCGATGCATCTCACTTTGGGGGCCCCTCCGTGTCGTTTGAAGTCTCCATAGGATGTTCATTGAGGACTCACGTTTTCCTTCCTTCTCCTTCCACTTCCAGCGGTCCCCAAACCTTTGATGTCTCAGTGCAGGCTGGCCATCAGGAAGTTCTTAAAACGGGCAAACCGGCCGCACGCGGTGGATCAACTGGAAATCCCTCTGGTGCTGCTGAACTACCTCAAACACCAACCGTAACCAAAGAGCCGAGTGGTAAGGATGGTAACTGGATAAGAAAAGAAGAAATGAAAACATCTAAGAATTGGAATTTCAGTCGTGTGGTGGTCTTGTTTAGTTCTCTCAGTGTGTCTACGTTTTATTTGGGCGACCCGCTGTGGGTTTTAGTCCAAAGCGGCTGAAACCATCTGGGAGACAGGGTGTTCAGAGAGCTCTGTAAAGTTCACACTAAAACCCGAAATGGTTTATACCACCCTCACAAAATTACAAGGCGAGCCTCTATGTGCTGCCTTAATTAAACACATTATCTTTTTTTTTCCCCAAAAAAGGGGACCGAGCCAAAGGAAAAGCTCACAATTCCAGGAGCTAACCGGGGCAACCATACACTTTGGTTGTTGTTGATATTAACATTATTGTTATTCTTACCATCACTGTCACTATGATCAGTGGGAATCTAAGCTGTTCTAGGTCGTGATCCACAATCAGCGGTAGGGCGTTTTCACAGGCAATGTTCCCCGTTCAATCCTGGGCTTTATGGTGATTGTGAGGGGGGGGCACACTGATCCCTCCAGATAGGCTGCTTGCCATCACCCATCAGCCCCTAGGGAATCTGGGGAAACCGCTCCTGGGCACCTGGAAGGCATTGGGGGTGGCAGGACAGGTGTGTGGGGAAGAGCCAGCTGATGGGGGGTGTCTGGGGGTGAGCAGTGGTGAAAGTTTGGGGCCCTTTGTTGGGTGCCTCTCGGGGGGGGTGAACTACACCTGGCAAGCAGGTCTCTGGCGGGAATCCCCTGAATCCGTGCCAGTTGGGAGCCTCAAGGGCTGTGGGAGGTTAGCCTCTGTTCATTGTGTCCCAGAAGGACCCTCACTGCCTACTGCCTCCTGGCATCCACATTGGTCAGCTGCAGCAGCCGTGCCCACAAACCACCCAGTTGCCATACTGGTGAGGCAGGAGTCAAGGAGCAGACCTCCGCATGCCCAGCTCTGCCGACCATCCTTTTCCCCCTCCTGTTTCTCCAGGCCAGGTCCCCCAGTGAGGTTATGTGGGGGGTCCCCCTTGGAAAAGACACTACTTGGGGGCAGGGGTTAGCGCAGGGAACTCAACCCCCCAGGAAACCCACCGGGGGGGGGGGACTGGAGATTCAGTGACTCTACTGAGACCCAAACTCACTCCAATCAATGATGTTGTTGGTGGTACGAAGAGCCTGGAGCCGGTGGCATCATTGCCCTGGGCCACCGTAGCCACCAGCCCATATGCCAGTGACCATGATGATTAAAGTCCTCCAAGCTCCTCTCGTTAAGAGCTGCATCTTCCTTCAAGCAGCCAATCAACGGGTCACACTGCCTACAATGATGGGCTTAGGTAGAATGACAGGCCACTTCTCTGCGTCCACCCATCAGCTGATGTCGCTTTCGGGTGGGAGGGTCCCGAGACATGAAGAGTGTTGGGCTTTGTTTTCTGATTGGCCCTCGGAAGGTAAAGATGGGCTTCATTAGCAAGTCTTCCATTTTCTCTGATATGAAGGCATGCCAGAAACATGACACAGGGTGTTTGCAGTACATAGCTGGGCCCTAAGAGAGGCAGGTAATGGTCAACGTCATGTCATGGGGTGTTTTTAAGAGAAGAGGAAGGTAGAAGCAGACTGGCTGAGGGTGGAGGTGGTGACGCCTCTGGTTCGAATCCTGCTGACCTCAGTTGCATTCAAACAGACACCCCCGGGGGGGATGTAATTTGTTAATACATGAGTGGACACTAGGAAAAGATCATTATTTTCTATGTGATCAAGAAAAATGACCAGCTGGTAGGCGCAATAACAGCTGTGCATGTATATTCATTCATGTAAGTTTCATGATTAGGGCCAGCCTCCCTCCTGCCATTAGGGTCTCCTGGGATCTAAAGAAGACCATCCTCATGAGGGGGAAAATAACCGTCTTCTTTGCAAGGAAACAAGCCCAAGCAGATTTTCCACGGACTTTCATCCATGAATAATTATCTTTGATCGGCGAAGCTTAATAATCAGGCTTCACTCTAGAGGCTTGGAGGCAATACCAGGCTTAGCGAAGGCCCGAAGGATATTTAATAAAAAAAAAGAGGACAAAGCCGTGGAAGGGAACACCTTTCAGCCCCTTCTCTGCAGAAAAAAAATCCAGCCTCGACCGTTTTCTTTGCTCTTAGCTGTTTCTTAAAAACGACCAGCAGAGGTAAAAAAGCTGAACCAGTTTTCGCAGGTACCGATTCCAGCAGGCTTGCTGTAGCTGGAAGTAGACATTTAAAGAAAAGAAAAATTACAGATTTTTATTTGAATGTTCCCCAGCACCACATGTTTTCACATTCCTTATTCAGGTATATGTATGCCAGTTAAGAGATATTTTGGAAGACTCCTTTTTAGATGGGATTTTCCCTTCCACAGCAGTTTTATTGTTTTTCTGGACATGTGTATCTTGAAAAACAGCTACTATTAACAAAGCAGAGTGTAGCCTATAGCATTTAAAGCTCTCTCTGGGTGGTTTGCAATTTAATTATTTAACACACACACACACACAGAGACACACACACACACACACACACACAGACATACAGACACACACACACACACACACACACACACACACACACACACACACACACACACACACGGATGAGTCAACCTCGAGCCGGCTACCTGGGACCGAACCTGGGTTTGTGAGCAGAGTTTTGGCTGCAGGACTGCAGTCTAACCACTCTCCAATTAGGAGCAATTCAAACAAACAGAAGTGGCACAGTATAATCGCCAAGCCAGCATTGATGCCGTCTCCCTATGGCTACTGGACTTTGTAGTTCAAAAAAGGAACTTGTTGTTTCTCTTTGTCACATGTTTGATCTCTGAAACTCAGCATCATCGACCTGTTTATTATTTCAGGGGATCGGTCAGTTGGCCTGCTGTGAAATTGTCTGCTTCTGGCCTAAAGGAATGAGCCTCGCAGTTCTTCCTGCTGGCCTTTCATGCGCTGGTCTTTGGCTGGCATTCCTATTTTTTCAGGTTTGGAAAAAAAGGTAAAGGTTCCCCTTGGCAATTTGTCCAGTCGTGTCCGACTCTAGGCGGCGGTGCTCATCTCCAAACCATAGAGCCAGCGTTTGTCCTCTCGCTCCTCCATGCCTGTAAAGATTTTCCCCCCACCCTCTTCTACACGACACCAGAGCACAGGCAGAGTTCTAGCTCCTCTCCCCTGGAGATGCCGGCCACAGAGACTGGCGAAAAGTTAGGAAGAAAAGCCTCCAGAACGCGGCCAAGCAGCTAGAAAAACTTACAACAACTAAAGTAACACATTATTTATAAACAATGTTTGTTTGATATACCGCCCCATTAGTGCCGACTCTGGGCGGTTTACAAGTTAAAAACCCCGGAGCATATTTGTGATTTTTAAATAAGAAATAAAAGCTTGGCGCTCTTTCATGAGCCCTAAGATCCGCGGGTCGTCCCCCCCCCCCCCCCATTTGCTGGGAAACGCGGAGAGGCGAGGCGGCCGGGCGGACGCGAGAAGGAATTCCCACCCGGTGCAATAAAAGAAAACACCCCGTCTGGTACAAGGAGTAGACTAATGGACTCGGACGCCGGGGACGTGGGTTCGAATCCTACCCGGCCATGAACAGCTCCGGGGAGAGGGGGAACCGAGAGCGCCCCCCCCAAAAAAAATTCTCTCAAAGCTCTCTAAGGGTCGCCTCGAGTCGGTTACTAAGCAACCTTTTCTTTTTCTTCTTTTTGCATTCCTTTGGAAGTTGCGGGAGGCGCGGCCGCGGGAGGCGGGGCCCGCGGAGGCTGCGCTTTTGCGCGTAAGGCCGGGGGGGGGGAGGGCGGATCCCCGAAGGAGGCGCCCCCTCTCGGCCCCGCCTCGGCCGCTTTCTCACTGGCCCGGGCCGTCCGTCCATCACCTCGCCAGCCAGCCTGCCTTGGGCTCGTCGGCGCAGGAGGCGCGCCCGTCCGCGCCCCGCGGCTCCTCCTGCGCGCGGTGGGGGGGGCGAGAGAGAGTGGAGGGGGGTGAGCAGACGGCGGCGGCGGCGGCGGCGGCAGCGGGGATCCCGCGCTGGGCTGGCTGGCCGGCCGGCCGGCCCCTTTCCTCCCCGCCGGGCGCGCGTCCGGAGCCGGAGATGGTCCCCAGGTGAGCGCAAAAGGCCGTCCGGGAGGAGCCGCGCGCCCCCCTGCCCCCCCTTGCCCCGAGCCTGGGGCCTGCTCGGGCGTTGCGGGAAACGGGGAGGGGGGGGAAGGACGGCCGGCCGGCCTCCGCCGCCCCGATCCGGAGCTGTGGCCGGCCGGCCCCGGCCTTCTTGGCGCGCCGCTTGGCTGGCCGGGCCGCGGAGGGTTTGCGCGCCGCGCCGCCGGTCGTGCGCGGCGTCTCTTTTGTGTGCGCTCCGGGTTGCCTGTTGCAGGAGGTCGGCAGGCCTTTGGCGAGCCCTCCCGGGGACTACATGGGGGGTGCCCCTCCTTGCTTCCCCCCCAAAAAAACCCAACCCGCCAGCCTTGCTTTGTCCTTCCAGGATCGGAGGCTTTTTTTGGGGGGGGGGGATTGGAGGTCTCCCTTTAGCCCCCCCTCCTCGCCGATCCTCGGCTAAGCCGGGGCGCTTTGCCGTCCTTGGAGGCACCGTTGGGAGAGGGACGCGATCCGGGGGGCCATTGGGCCGAGGCACCCCCTGGGCTCCCCGAGCCGGGCGCCCTCCTCCTGGGGGGAGCTCTTGGGTTGGCCACGGGAGGGTCCCTCTTCTCAAGAGGGGGGCGAGCGAGGGGGCGACCTGCCGGGCCGGCGCCTCCGTGCCTGTCGCCGCTTGTTTGTGATCGTTGTTGGTTGTGGAATACAAACAACCGCCACACAAACCAGAGCCGGGATCCCTTCGGGGCGCTCTCGGGAAGGAAGAAGAGCCGAGCTTCGGCCCACTTGATGGCTCGCTCCGTTCCCTCCTCTCCCCGGTTCTTTTTTTAAAATCTATTTAGGAACGCCAATTCCCACCAGAACGATCGTTCCAAGTGGGGTGGTTTGAAAAAAGGAACGTTCTGTTAACGGGCGTTCAAACCATGGAACGTTTCCAAACTTGTGTTGGAAAGAAGTCCGCTTCTGGTACACTCGGTTTGGAAGGGGCTCCTCCTTCAGGGCTGGAATTGGGGAGCTGGATGCCCAAGAGATGCGGGGGCAGGAGGACCCCCCCCGTTATATTTTCCTGTTTGAAAGCTCCGGGAACAGGTGATTTAAAAAAAGGTCAGCCAGGCACGGTAGAAATCCTTTTGTTTTTAAAGATTATAATGCACAGTGCATGCCTTTTAGAGTAAATTAGTCACTGATGGATTCGACCCTATAGGGGTCAGTTTGGGACTGATTTTGATGGGGGCAGGATCTGTTTCCGTGTCTGGTAGCATGCACAAAAAAACAACAGCAGAAAACCCCCGGATTAACAGGATGTCCATTCCCTGTGGTTTACGTTTTGGAGTGTTAAAACTGTACAGCAGGGTCCCGGTGCTTATTTGAAAGGCATTTCTCAGTTGTTATTGTTTTAATTACAAGGAAAAATGGGGTCCAGAGGCCTCAGAAAATTCTTTCAGTAGCCACACGTGGCCCTCAGACTGTGTTTTGTCCCTTCCTGGAGTTTAAAAAAGAGAGATAGGTCTTTGGTCCATGAGATAAATGCCAAAATCTGTATTGGGTGAATACCTTTACGAGATCACCTCAGAAGGCCCATACACTCTCTGGCTTGTCATCATCCTTCATTGTGGTTCTGATGAAGGCGGCGGCTGCAGGCCACGGATGCTCATTCCAAGCCAAACGGGTCCACCATTTTTCCTGAAAGGAGTAGCCACTTTGATCTGTGGAACAATATGCAGACATTGTCACCATCATCATGACAACAACAAAAATAGAACACAAACTGAAGAGGTTACAGCACCTTGAAGAGTAACTATTTTATATCAACATGAGCTTTTTAGGATACATCAGTAGACGTAGTCAAGTGAAGCAGAACCACAGGGAGGCCCGGAAGGGGGTGGGTCGTAGGATTTTCTGTTGGTTGCTTTTAATGCTAAAATTTCATCATGTAAGATAAAAGGAAAAAAGAACCGCTGGCTAGTTTTGTGTTTCGGGTATCTAACTGCTGTGCCTTCCAGAAGGGGGCTGGACTTGATGACCCGTAGGGCCCCTTCTAGCTCTGGACTCAATGATCCATGGTCCTTTCAGTTGTGTTATCTCAGTGGAATTTGCTTTTCTGCAGAACAGGTAGGGATCAAGGTAGATTCTCTGCCCTGTAAAAAAAAATAATAATCCTTCACTCTCTTTCCTTTCTTTATTGGGAGTTGTGTTCCAAACTCATACTGGCAAGAGAGGTGTGTGACTCTTAGCTTTTTTTTGGGGGGGGGGACTACAGATCCCGTCATTCTCCATTCTGGGAGTTGCACCTGAGAGACCAGCACCTAAATTTTGCTCGCCTGAAGACAAGGCCTAGCCAGCAGGCTTCATGTCCCGGGCCTAACTTCCTGTTGGAAAAGGAAGCTCCTGGCGACCGCCAGATCTGTCTGAGATTACCTCCTGCCTATATAGGTATTAAAACAGGTATTAACACAACTGATTCAAAGCTAGATTACTTTTTTTTTTTTGCAAGAAGACTCTCCTGAGTCCCTGACTAGAAGGGCAACTGGACACGCAGATTAGCGGTGGTGGTAAAATTTAACTTTCTCAAATCTTTAGCCAGTAAAATAGGGAATGAGACCTGATTGTTTTAAAATTACTCTACTAGAGAAATGGATGGTTCAAAGCAAATTCCTGATGTTTGCATTCTGGAGAGCTCTCCCAAGAGACATGAGCTCATAGATTGACAATTTGTGTGCCCGGCTGACGGCAGCGGTGGAGGCAGAAATGAAAGGTTGTGTTTGCTGTAATTGTGGGCGAGGACCCATCCGTGGGAGAGCCCGGGTTTGAGGCATGGCGGGCCATCCTCTTAATTCATAGAGATAGCAATATTCTCAAACCCCCAAGGCTCGGCTCGGTGGCATTCACATCCTGAAGCATTTTGCAAAAAGAACAGGCTGGAGAAAGGAGTACAACTGGCTGAACATGAGGGTGGTTCCCTCTCTCTCCCCCCCCCCCCGGTGCTAGATTAAATCTCTGACTCCTGGTTTCAGTTTTCTAAATGTTCTGTGCCAGATGTTGCTGGAACGATGAAAGAAGAAGGGAAACCTCATGAGTAAAACCAGAAGAGTCCAGATGGGGGTGGTTACTTTTGATAAGAAATGGCATTAACTAACAGGGCAGCTGTTTCATTCCCCTGAGCTGGGAGCACTGGTCTGTACTGGTGTCGGGAGGAGACTGCAGCTTTCTTACGGATATGAACTCTCTCCCCCTGCAAAAGGGGAAGGAAAGGAAAATTCCGAGAGGTAATCTCTGGATTCTTGTGAGGACAGTTGCTTTCGTGAGCGCCCAGCTGAGAAACCCGAGACTTGCCGTTCTACCATGGATCAGGTCTGAGGTCACCGTAAAAGGGTTTCCTTTACTGGGGAGGAGAAGAAGGAGAGGGTCCTTACTAAAGTGGGAAGTAACAATTTTTAAAAAAGTCCTTTAGGAGGGCTAAATTCAACAAGTAAATAGATTCAGGCTTACTCGTGAGGTTTCCCTCCTAGGACCTGATTGGTAGTCCTACAGAGGAGGGACAGGATTGTTATTCTATCATCCCAGAGCGCAGGACACGTCATAATGGGCTCAAGCTACAGGAAGGCAGATCTCGGCTGAATATCAGGGAAAACTTCTCAACTGTTAGAGCAGTACGACAAGGGAACCCATGACCTCAGAAGGTGGTGAGCGCTCTAATGCTGGAGGCCTTCAACAGAAAATGGGACCATCGTTGGTCAGATCTGCTTTGACTTGGATTCCTGCCTTGAGTGGGGGGTGGGTGGGAGCTGTGCTCAAGTGGCCTTAGAGGCCCCTTCCCACTCCATGATTCTAGGATTCTGTGACTTCCATCTTCCTGCGGCAAGACTCTGGGCTTTTTAATTTGCCACGCAGATGGTTACTTCGGAGCTCAAGTGTTCAGCGCAAGGCGGGTGAGCAGCAGGGGAATGGGTTGTGTGCAAGAACATAGAGGGTGGGGCCCGATGGGTAGCTCCTCCCTCTCTCGCAGGTCTTGAGAAGGGCCTGAACGGGGCGAAACTCTTGTTACTGCGAGAGGCTCTTCTGACGTTCTCCCTCTTCCCACACCCTCCTTCCCTCCCTTCTCTCATTTCAGGTTAACTGCGATGCCCCAATCAAAGGACACTGAACAGCGAGCATCTTCTGTTCCACCGAAATCTGTAGGATAGAATGGACGTTGCGGAAGCAGCTTGTCTCGAAGGGAGAACCGGCGCCATGCCTCCCCCCGTCCGGGACGGCACTCAACAGCGGGCCCAGGAGGAGAATGGGGCAGCTGACCGGCTCTCCGGAAAGAGCGATGCATCTTTTGCCACCTCTGAGCCAAACCCGGTTCCGGTGCCGGCTGGCAAGCTGAAGAAAACGGCCTTTAAGCTTTTTGGCGGGAAGAGGAGCATCTGCACCCTGCCGAGCTTCTTCGGAGGGAAAAACAAAGGCCCGGGGAAAGGTGCCTCGAAAAAGGGACTGAGTAAGAGTAAGACGCACGACGGCATCAGTGACGTGGGCTATGAAGATGCCAGTTCAGGGCTGCTCCGGAGTCCCCTGGAGAACAGGGTGGATTTCCCTTCTTCCCAGCTGCCCACTTCACACAGTGCCCTCTTGGGCACCGAAGCCCATCTCCGGGTCAGCTTGGTCTGGCCGCCGGCCTCTCTCTCCGGACATTCGGAGGGCTTTGACAAGAAGCCGTCCAGTGGGGAAAAATCCTTGTTTCCCTCGAGGCCAAAGAAAGGGTTAAGGGGGTTCTTCAACAGCATCCGGCGCCACCGGAAAAGCAAAGCGCCCGAACCGGAGAGGACAGAGCTAGAAGAGTGGACGGCCAAGGGTTTGGCTGCCGAAGAGAGGGCTGTCACGAGCGAGCGGGACAGCACGGAGACGTTGCAGGCCTCCGAGAAGGGGGCTTGGAAAAGCCCGACTGTTTTGCCAGACGGCGGCGAGAAACCGGAGGGCAGTGCTCCCTTTGGAGTAGCAGGCAGCCCCGACGGGTGTCAGGACCCACTGGAGGGAAACGGAAGCCGCTTGTGTGGGGAGGCAGCAAACCCAGAAGGCTCTCCCGACGTGGAGGTGAGCCCAGACAGCGCCCTCTGTGACAGCTCTTCTTACGGCGACCTTCCCGACACTCTTGAGCCTGGGGATCTGAAGCACAGCCCTCCCGGCATGCCATCCAACGACCAGCTGAGCCTGATGTTTGGAGACGTCACCTCCCTCAAAAGCTTTGACTCCCTCACTGGCTGCGGAGACATCATCGCTGAACCAGATATGGATAGCATGACGGAAAATTCGACCTCGGCGGATCGGAGCAAAGAGGCCATCAAGAGGAGCTCCTGCCTGGTGACGTACCAGGGCGGAGGGGAGGAGATGGCCGTACCGGACGAGATAGAGGAGTATCTCCAGCAGGTGTGGGGAACGACTGCGAAAGGGGAGCCGGCTTACGAAGGGCACGGGCCGGAGCGGGTGGCAAAAGGGGAGCTTCTGGGAGCGAATGGTGCAAAAGCAGAGACTCGGCTCTATCACGAAGGCACGAGGAACGAGGCAGATCTCTTGACGCCGCACAGCGATCAGCAGGAATCTGCTCCGAATAGCGACGAGGGGTACTACGACTCTGCCACCCCGGGCCCCGAGGATGAAGCTGCTGATGGGCTGGATGAAGTCAAGAAGGAGAGGCTACCAAGGGACAGCTACAGCGGCGATGCTCTTTATGAATTTTACGAACCTGATGATGCGCTGATGAGCCCCTCTCGAGAGGAGCCATGGTTCGAGAGGAAAGCGTGCCCTCCGGAGGTCTTTGGCTGGTTCTTCGATTTTTCCCTCCCGGATGAGAAGGACTTGGTTCATTGGATGGGCCAGAAGGGTGAAGGCACGGAGACTGAAGAGGAGAGGCTGATGGCCATCCAGAAACAGCTGCTCTGTTGGGAGAGGCAGAGGGCGCCTGCCTTGGAACATCTGGAGAGCTTCAGCAAGGATCAGCCTTTGAGAGAGAAGCCGCCGAGGGAAGGCAAAACCAGAGTGGCCAGCTTCATTGGCCGAAATCCCAGTGGCCTGGGCTGTGAGGAGGTGGCCCCTCATGCAGAGAACAGCAGTCTAAAGTTGGGGAGACCGACCCCAAGTCAGGACTGGAAAGACCTCCAAGAGATGCTCCAGCCAGGAGGTTGCCTGGCTCCTCCCTTCTCCGAGAATGGGTCTGTGCTGGATGTCAAGGGCGAGCACGCCTTGCTTGAGTCATGCGCCCTCCGTGGCTTGGCCCTAGAGAAATCCGGGACTTACCCTTCCTACCGAACTCACAGCAGTCGCGGGTCCCCAACGGGTGAGCAACCCAACCGGGCTGAGTCTGATTTTGGAGAGCCCCGTCCAGGAAGCGGGTGCGAACTGGAACAGGCCGTCAACTTCTCCCAAGCTTTGGTGGAGTTCACCAGCAGCGGGACCCTTTTCTCCAGCCTCTCGGAAAGCCTCGGGAGCTCGGATTCGGGCTCCGCATTCACCCAGAACCTCCCGGCCCTCCCGACAATGGTCACCTTCGACATTGTGGACGTGGAACAGGACGGGGAAGGAGAGTGTGAGCAACACCTGGAGATGAACACGGATGAGGACATTGCGGCGTCCTTCGAGGTCTTTGAGGAGAGCTACCTCTCGAAAGAATCCTTCGCCGAATGTGACGAGAGAATGTTTCCCGGATACCCTCGGAGCTCGTTCCAAAGCTGCAACTGGAGCATCGCCAGCCTTCCCCGGCGTCTCCACCTTCACGAGCTCGGCCTGCCCGGCCCGGAGGTGCTCTCCGTTGGCCGGAGAAGCCGGTCCCTTGATACTGAAAGTTTGGAGTTTGAGCTGGCGAGTCTGCAGCTCTCCAGGAATGGCTTCAAACCGTGTGAGTTCTGGTCTCCCCGGAGCGGGACCCCCAAGAAGGGTCCGAGTTCTCTTCGGTGGAATGTCGGCCGGGCAAGCGCTCCCTGCTCTCCGGAAGAAAAGGAAGCCGACGGCGGTGCCCTTTCTTGGCCGGGACTACAGAATGTACCCTACGAGAAGGAGCTTTCCTCCTCGCCAGCGGTGAAACCCTGGAGCGGTGAGCTCAGCGCGCCAGCCGTCCCGAGCACATGGGCTGCCCTGGAGCAGCTGGATGCGGAAGTACCGCTTCGGTCCCTGGCGACGAATGCTGCCAAGGTGCCTCCTGGGAAATCTCACACTGACGGAGCCGGCAGTCCGGGAACGAAACCGATGGCCCGGCCGTCCAGTCTGCCTCTGCAGACGCCCGTCCTGCCCCAAGAAGGACGTGCCCTCTGCAGAGCTGGTGGGGACAGCGAGGCCGAAAAGTGCGCTTGGGCTCTGCCTCTGGGAGAGAACGACGCCGACCTGCCTCCCGGCTTCGGTTTTGCTCATTCTCCCAGCGAGCTGATGCGGTGTAAACCCGTGGGGGTGGACGCACGGCGTGTCTCGGCTGCGCCGCAGGCAGAGCTGAGTCCTTCCTAAAGGCAGAGCTGTGGGACGTCTGATCCGGCTGGGGATCTGCAGATTTGGGACCGCTCCACCCTGTGCCGTCATGAATGTAACAAAAGCCAAATAGCTTGGGGGGAGACGGTTCAAAGAAAGGTTCGGGTGAAGTTCGGAGAGGACGGCTATCTGGACTATAAGTCTGGCATTCCTCCAGGCTAGCGGGGGAGTCTGGGTCTTGTGGTCCAGAAAGGCCTCTTTCCTGAGCTCTCAATGGGATGGGAGTTCCAAGGGGATACAAGGGACTGGAAAAACATTGAAAGGGGCTAAGGCATACTTTAGACCTTTTGGAGGTCCTTATGTCTGTGGGGTCATTAAAACTTGGCAGAAAGTAACACAAACAATTGTAATATAGAGCTGGGAGCTGCAGGTTTTTTCCGCTCTCTTGCTTCCATGGCAGGACTTTACTTTGCTACTAAGAACGGTTACAGTGCTTCCCTTGAATCATCCTTCCGTAGAGCAAACCATTGTTAATCCTGAAAGTGGGAAGGGTCTCCGACTTTTTGGGCATCCATGGAAAACGTTCCTCCAAATTTCCTGCCTGGCGTTCTCATAAAAGCAGGTATGAACGTAATTTCCTAAAAACCAGTGAGGTTGCTAACTTTTTTTTTTTAAAAAAAAGCATTTGAGCAGAGAGGGTGGATGTTAAATCTGGCCACTTTAAAAACTGGAGTGAGTGGCTTGTGGCAAAATAAGAATAAGTGTGCAAGTTTTTAGCCCAGTCCTAGACCTGCTTCCTTGGAAGGGAAGACTGGATCCATCGTGGTTGCTCCCAATTTTGGGGTTGTGTAAGAATGTACCCATCCTGCCTCTGGGTGTTAATTGGGAAGGAAGGGCCGAACTTGTGCAGAAAGTTTCAATACATGCGCTTTAGGAATGGCAGCTAAAGGTTTGCCTTAGTATTGGGTGGCCTTTGGAGTCTCAAACAGCGGTGAAAAGGAAATACGAGGTGTGTTGTGGGTCAGGAGGAGGGGTGGGGAGCGAGAAGGGGGTAACCAGGAAGGTTAGGCAGTGAGTAAGGGAGGGCAAAGTGGCTGGGGAGAAAAGTACTCATCAAGGCCTTTAATGCTCCCATCTTGTATACCAGGAGTGGTCAAAAGCGTGGGCCTCCTTAAAAAATAAATAATATTTTTTTAAAGCATGGACTTCCAGATGGGTTTGGACCCCATCTCCCAGCATTCTTCACCATTGGCTGTGCTGCCCCCAGAGGATGGGAGTTGGAGTCCCACAACATCTGGAGTGCTGTCTTCAGCCTAGCCTTGCTGCTGTGTCCACGTAAACGGTAGGAAACCTCAGTGAACTCCATGGGACTTAACCGTTGAACAGAGTGACATGTGCAGAGTGACATCGTTGGTGGTAGGTGCTGTGGAGAGGGGGGTGGCCCTAATGGGTTGGGGGATGGCAAGCATCAGAAAGAGATATTTTGTCGTTGTGTATCTTTAAAACAAAACCTATTGCTAAGCATCCAATTACAGTAGGACCTCCATATTTGCTGGTTCCAAGCCTCCACGGGGATGCTGAAAACCGTGGATAATAGCAAACTCACTCTCTCTAGAGAGAGAGCATGGTCTCTTTCCCCCTCTAGTGGCCACCTCTGGCAACTACATTGTGGAAATAAGTGTTTCTGGGATTTTTCTTCTAATATTTTCAGACCACGGATAGGTGAAACCACTGATACCAATCCTGCTGGTTCAGGGGTCCTACTGCACTCGATTTCCTTCCGATGACTAAATTTCATTTGGTGGAATGTTTAGAGCACCCAATTTACCAGTGAGCTCCTTACGCAGCACTGATAGCGGGAATACTTAGATGAGAATGACACTTTGGGGTACTTTGGTTGTTATTTATTTGGTTGTTTACTGAACTCTTCACCAGCGTGGCACTCTCAAAGTATAGTAGAGCATAACATGCAGCATTCCAACCAGCATGGCCGCTGGCCGTTTTGAAGGAGGACGATGGGCATTGTGGTTGCAACACAACTGAAACACACCAAGCTGGGAAAAGCTGGTGTACTTCTCCTTGCTCTTATGTTGTTTTGAAAAAATCCGTGTCCTTGGAATTTTGCATGCATACATGTGCAATTAACTGGACACCTTTAGCATGTATTTGGAAGAAATGCTCCCTCAAGAGGTAAAAACATCTGTTTGACACAGGGCATGAATTTTCTTCACCAAGGTATCTTGCATTTAGTGTTCTCTGTTTTTGTGATTGGTCATTGCAAGGTGAGCACAGGCTTTCATTGACGCAGTCTGATTGCTGAAGCACATAAGCCTGAGGTTATTTTCTTGTGGGAAGAAAATATACCCTTCCCTGTAACATGTAGTTTGACCCTAGGCTTTGAACGAGAGAAAAGTCCAGTTTCAGCTTTAGATCTAGGCCTGACTGCACCTGGGTGGCATCAGATGTCACCCTGTTTTTCATATGAATCAGAACAGCTTTCGCCTGCCATGTAGAGTCTGGGATTTACAGTGCATCATATCTGGAAGGAAGATTCTGACCTAGAGCCATACTTTTTGGGAACTAATGATTGTGCATTAGCTTAAGATTGGCTAGTCTTAAGTCCAGAAATGGCCAAAAAAAAAAATCTTTAATATGGGATGCGGTTTGTAACAGCGTGGATGCAACATATTACAAATAATGCATTTACCTGTAACTAGTTACTTTTCTGGTTAACACGGGAGTGGTGAAGTTACATTTCAGAAATAGTGTAACAGATACACATGGTTACGTTATTGGTGCAATGAGTAAATGTTTTCTCATTACTTTCAGAAATTACTTTTAAAGGGGTTTTCCCCCCCTTAGCTTTCTGATGGGAAGCTTTTTTTGTGTTTTGTGCTATTTTCTGATCAATCCTCAGTTTTTGATTTAAAAAAGCAAACAGAAAAGCAACAAACTGCATAAGCAGAAGTGTAGTAAGTTGCTTTCCAATATGTTAAAAAACAATGGGGGAGTGATTACTTTCAAAAAGTAACTTCCCAAGCTCTCGAGTTGAATATGTATTTGTTTGAAGCTGAGAATGTACACAAATTTGGGCAGAAACGATTGTTGGAATGTCTGGTGGAAACCAACCAAATGTCTACAGTAGATCCCCCATATTTACGAGGGATTGGTTCCAAGCCAGGCACAGATGCTGGAAATGCGAATAATAGCGAAGGCTATACATAGTGTGGTCTCTGGCTCCCTCTAGTGGCCAAGTCTGGTAACTTCCTTTAGAAATATATATTTCTAGGATTTTTTAAAAAATATTTTAATGCCATAGATTCCTGAATCAGCGGATACTGGTCCCAAAGATAAGGGGGTCTTACTGAACGTTTAAAACCTGCTAGTGCCAGGAAAGGTCCTTCCGCCTTGATTTTCAGTCCTTTGTGACTTGAAGTCGCTTGTTCCTGAACTCAACACAGCCCGGTTGAGTCTCAACGGCAGATCATCCGAGGCTGAAAAACCTCGGAGGTTTTCTTATCTGTCTAGATTGTCAAAATGAAAAGTGTCCGTGAAGCATTGGCTGGTCCACCACAAAAGAGCCCGGGGTTTTTATCTGGGTTATTTTGGGATGGGGTAAGCAGAAGCTGTGAACTGAGTGGGACCACCTTGATTCTCCTCTGCTTTGCCTTGACCACGTCAACCAGCCAGGATTATGAATGGTCACGCTGCCATCGTTTTGGACATGTTTTGCTTTGGGTCGGGATTCGTGGTGGGGTGTCCGTTTCTCGTTTTCTTTCGAACATATCACCAAAGACATCTTGTGGACTTTGCTGTCGAACAATGTAACTCTCGCTGATTTTTTGTGGTTGATTTTGTGGGTGAGGGATAAGGTATATTTAAAAAGAGAGAGAAAATTTTAAAAAGGAAAGGACCTTAGGAAGAATGTTAATCTACAGGCCCGTGTTTGTTAGCATTTTGACTGTCTGTACATAGTTCATGGAAATATTGTTATTGTTATTATTATTTTGTAAAAGAAAACCATTTTATAATACACCAACGTGCACACTTGACTCTGCTTTCGTGATTTGGCCTGTGTCTGAAGCGTTTTCCGATTTTAAGGAAGTAACTAGACATTTGTTTTAATCATCATCATCTCAAGATAATTAGTTCCATCATCTTACCGCTCTAACAGTTAAGAAGTTTTTCCTGCTCTTAAAAGGGGCAATGTGGGTGGGTCCTGATAGGACTGAGGGACACTAAAGTGATTTCTGTCGAGGAAAACTTGAAAACCCCTTTTAAAAAAAATTCACTACCTCTTTTCCTGACACGAATACATGCTTTGAAATACAGTTTGTTTTCTGTGCCCAGTACTATGTACAGGGCAAGGGAAGATAATTTCTCTCTCCCTGCCCCTGCTTTCTGCTGCCTTCCAGCAATTCTCGGCTCCACGGGGAGGATGCTTCTCCTTTCAAAGTTCCCCGAGGACAGAGGAAGATTTTTTTTTTAAAATGGCACAGGTCAACATCTTCTCACTCTTTGGATGGGTAGTCAAAGCTTTTTCAGTTTTCTCAGGAAACGCCTTGTTCCTCCGATAGGAGCCCTCCTCCTTCCCCAGGCCAGAGACAGGAATGTTTCCTGTCTGAACAGTGGCTTTGTTTTAGAGGCAGGAATTGGGCTCTTCGGCAGCCGCGTCTTTCCGTCCAGGAGGGTGAAAGTGGACTGATGCTATTCTGAGCCGAAACGGCCCTAAGCCTTCCGGTGGCTGTGCATTTATTTTTGGGTTGAAGCTCAATGTCAAGGAGGGTCCCTGTCCTCAATCTGGCCATGTAAAAACTGTTGGTGGTGTTTCTGTCTCTCTTGCTTTTTGCACCGTTTCCAGAATCGCGTGCCACCAAATTCAAGGAGACGGACCGAGAAAGGGATTGTCTTTCTTGCCTCAAGTTAAAGCACATTTCTTTCTTCCTCATCCCTTGCCAGGGGCTTGGATCAGAACCTAGAAGAAATTCCTTCAAGAGCGGCTAATCACAGTGGCCTTTTCGGTTACCTCCTTCTGCACCGTTTGATCCAGAGAAAAGGGGTAAAGTGGAGTCAGATCTCACTCTGTCCTCCGTTTTCATCCCCTGCAAGACTTTTTGCTTAAGTTTCCTCCATGTTTAGTTTGTTTTCACTTCCTGTTCACTGCTTCCAAATGTGTTTCCCTGGGTTTTGCTTTGAATGTCCTTCTTGCTGAATTCTGATGGACATGTTGAAGTCCGGAGTTTTTAAAGGGACCATCTTTACCTTGTGTCCCTTGGCTGTTTAAAAAAAAAACCAGGCTGGGGGTATAATGGGCAAATCCTTGCTTAATGATATTAATATCTATAAAACTTTTATATGACCCTTCCTTCCTTCATCTCTTTTCATTTCTTTCCTTCTTCTTTTTGCTTTCTCCCTCCCTCCCTCCTTTCCTCTCTTTTCACTTCCTTCTGTCTTTCCTCTCTTTTTGCTTCCTTCCTTCCTCTCTCTTTATGCTTGCTTGCTTGCTTGCTTGCTTGCTTGCTTGCTTGCTTGCTTGCTTGCTTGCTTGCTTGCTTCCTTCCTTCCTTCCTTCCTTCCTTCCTTCCTTCCTTCCTTCCTTCCTTCCTTCCTTCCTCTTTTCACTTCCTTCTGTCTGTCCTTCCTTCCTTCCTTCTTTCCTTTCTCTTTTTCCTTCCTTCCTTCCTTCCTTCCTTCCTTCCTTCCTTCCTTCCTTCCTTCCTTCCTTCCTTCCTTCCTTCCTTCCTTCCTTCCTTCCTTCCTTCCTTCCTTCCTTCCTTTCTTTCTCTCTCTCTCTCTCTCTCTCTCTCTCTCTCTTTCTTTTTGCTTCCTTCCCTCTCTCCTCGTTTTCTTCCTTTCTGGCAAAGCCTGGATTTATCCCAGCCCTTGAGGTTATTTGAGGGGCAACAGCTGTGCAGTGGCTGCTTGCAGGTAAACCGGCTCAGTGTAATTTGGATCAGCCGCTGCCCTCCTGCCCTCCCATCTGTTTCCACTGCCTTCCCACAAAAGTTCATCCTGGACGCCCGGGTGTCATTGTAAGCAACGGGAAGAGAAGAGCTTTAGGCACATCCTTTGCCTGCTTTCTAAGCGCAGCTCAAGTTATTACAAGTGTTGGGTGCAGCGTGATTCCGATCAGACGGAGGACTCTGATGTTCCCACAGTGAGTCTCTGTTTCCATTTCGGAGTTCCTCCATGTAGGGCAGGAGTGGGGAAAGTGGCCTCTAAGCCCCACATGGCTAGTAGGGGGGTTGCCTTACCAACAGCCTGTGAAACTCCCCAATTTTTTTTTTAAAATCCCCAAAGGAAAATCATGCCCTTTGAGCCGTGGTTCCCAAACTTGGGTCCCCAGATGTTCTTGGACTACAACTCCCAGAAGCCTTCACCACTAACTGCTGGCCAGGATTTCTGGGAGTTGTAGTCCAAGAACATCTGGGGACCCAAGGTTGATAGCCCTTGTTCTAGAGGATTTTCAGATACATGATTCGGACTTTAAACGTCATTTGGGCTCAATGAGTTACAGTCAACCCTTGACTTACGAATAGCCCTACTTACGCACATTTCGAGTTATGAATTGCTCTGATAGGAAAATATTGCCTCGACTAGCGAAGTTTGATTTGAGTTACGAACGGAAAAATACGCGCGGGAGGTGGTGAAAGCGTGAAATTTGAACTTTCAGGTGCTTGTCTTAGCTGAAAAGATGCTTTTAAAGGTGTTCTGTCATCTTAGGTTAAAAGGGGAATAAAAGAACAAAAATCCTGCCCTAGTGGTAGGAACGGATTAACCGACTTTGCATTAGTTCATATGGGAACTAATGCTTCAACTTACAAACTGCCCCTTGACCTAAGATCCAAAAACAGCCGCAACGGATTAATTGGTTTTCAATGCACTCCTATGGGAAATTTTGATTCGACTTACAAACTTTTTGTCCTTCCGGAACGGATTAAGTTCGTAAGTTGAGGGTTGACTGTATTTTGAAAACTAGTAGTGACCATCTGGCCCTTTTCTGTTTCTAGAAAAGCTCTTTCAAAGCCTAAAATCGAACCCTAATAGAGGTGAAAAGAGGTGTCCGCTATCTGCTACCATACAGTTTGAATGGAACAAATCTACCCCCTCAGACATTAGATGTTCAAGACTTTAGAAATACGGCAGTCATTTACTCTCACTGAAGTGGACTTGAACCACAAGAACTCACATTAAATTAAAATATAACTAATAGTCTTTAAGGGCCACCCCAGAATCACAGAGTTGGAATGGCCTAGAAGGCCACCAGGTCCAACTTGCTGCTCACGGCCGGGATGCCAATCAAAACAGATCTGACGGAGGTTTTTCCAGTTTTCTCTTGAAAGCCTCCAGCGTTGGAGCTCTTGCCACCTCTGGGGCTCATGGGTTCCCTTGTTGTACTGCTCTAACGGTTAGGAAGTTTTTCCTGACATTCAGCCGAAATCCGGCTTCCTGTAGGTTTCCCCAGGATGACGTGTCCTGTGCTCTGGGAGGTTCGAGAACAGTTCCTACCTCTTCTCTGTATAACTTAACGTATTTGGAGAGTGCTGTTCTCCTTTTTTGTTGTTGTCGCTGCTCTTCTTTGATATAGTCCTTCCATGGAGGAGAATTTTTGTTAGATTGGGATTTGTCAATTTATCCAAATTAGTTGATGTATTTATTAAACATGATGGAAAAATCTCGAGTCCTTACATCAACCGGACATGAGAGAAAGCCAATTCGGCTGATTCATCCCATCTTCTCTCCCTACAGACGTGGTTTCAGTTTTATTCGACTGTTGAGTTTTTCCGTGATCGGTTGACCCAACACACACCTCTTGCCATGCAGGGACTGTTGAGCGTGGAGATGAGAAGGTTCTTTCTTGCACAGAGATGCTTCACCCAAGCAAGAACCTAGGAGGGCTTTTAAGTGCAGAGAAACAGTGATCTAGTTATTGGGGGATGGGGTGGTGTCATCTCAGACATCCAATTATGAGGTTAAGGAAGAAGAGTGTAGTGTCATTATGGTAAGCAGGCTTTAAAAGCATTAGGACTAGTCAAGGGTAACCCATTTGGGCCTGATTTCCCTTCAAATGGATGGTTGTAACTTAAGGAGCACCTGACACCAGGTCTTGAGGGAGAGCAGAAAGGCCAGCTCAACAGAGAAGATAGGCTTTGTGGATGGCCCATGGGGCTCATGTCAGTGATAAGCCATTGAGTTTCCTGCATGATCTAATTAGACTTAATTCAATTTAGGAAGGTGACAGGAGGTGGGGCAGGCCAGGAAGGAAGGGAGGGGGAGGACTAAGCCGACAAAGAAGAATTGACGCACCATTATGGCTTAGGCTGAAAGAAGGAAGAGATTAGGGGAGTTCTCACATCTCTGGAAATGAAGCTCAGGATTGAATTGCAGAGAGGGCCAGCGACAGATTTTCTGACCTCTCATGGAGGGCAGAAGTATGAAAATGTGCCATCTTTTCCTCTCTTGCAGCAGCCAAGTTCTTAGGTAGAACTGCTTTGCTCAGACCCACAAAACAGAGGCTCCAAACTCAACGATTTACAAAACACCTTTCTCAGACTACGGTGCCCATCCAATATAGCTAAGGAACAAGATTAATACCTAGAGCCAGAAGATGGTTCTGCCCACCACTGAGTCCACCCCCATGCATCATAAATAATCTCCAACCCATCCTTGACAAGAATACTTCACTCTTCCAAGCTCTTGGTAGACGTCGTATACTTGCTTACAGACAACCCCCCACCCCCATCTCAAGCAGCTATTGGCACACAGGAGCCTACACAACACTGACACAGAGATGGGGATCAAACCCTGCTACAAGCCCAGAGGCCAGCTCTAACCACCTACCTACAGCCCAACCACAGGGCCCAACAATATCACAACATCAAGAATACGTTTCCTTGTCCCTCTGCTAATGGGATGCTATGCTCTCCTTCGCCAACTGTGCCCCTCTGCACTCTACATGGGGCAGACAAGACAGTCTCTGTGCAAAATAATGAATGGGCATAAATGGGACATCAGGTATGGCAGTGCACAGCAGCCTGTCTCAAATCACTTCAGCCCACCTGGACACTCTGCAGGATTTGAAAGTCACGATTCTGGAAAAGAAGCACTACAGCCCTTTAGGGGGATTTATATTGATCCTTTTGAAAGGGTTTAATATCTATCAAGGGTTCTTAATAGAGATGGGCGCGAACTGCCGGTTCGGTGGTTTATGCTGATTCATTTATTGGCCAAACAGGTGTTCAATGCTTCCCAGCCCTGCCTCCTCTGACAGGTACCCACTCAGAAACAGTGCCCCTATTTCCCTGCCCTGCCTCCTCTGCGCACTGCCTTTGAGTAGACACCTGACAGAGGAGGTGGGGCTTTAAAGCATCAAACACCTGTTTGGCCAATAAACAAGCCAGCATGAACCAGCAGTTGGTGCCCATCTCTAGTTCTTAACTCCTTGCCAAGTCTAAAAAGCTACATACAGTGACTGTATCAACTTTGCTGTTGTTACCCATAACCAGGTGTTCCTTTACTTTCAAATCATTGTTACTTTGAGGTCCCACCCACCCACCGTTGCTACAGATAAGCCCCATTTCTAAGAAACTAAGAAAAGCTTGGTTAGATGCCTCCTGGAATTTCTCTGCTCACAAATAGGGTGGTGGATGTTTAGACGGCATTTGTGCAGTGTGCTTGTGTTTAATTTTATTATATTTGCTGAGATGAAACCCACCGACTATGAATAAGAATGGCTGTCGCCCTTTTGAGGCATTCAGTTCTGTGAGCAGATAGAATGTGTGAGGCGCAAATGCTCTCTGGCCCCCTGTGCAAAATTTTGGAGAGCGATGGAGTGAATGTTTACTTCAGCATCTTCATTGGTTGGAATCTCAAAGGTCTTTCAGCAGAAAAATTCTGCTTTTGTTTGCTTTAATCTCCAACTAGTTCAGCTTTGCAAACAGTTCTGTGGCTTCAGCCGACACTCGGATTTTGCAGAGAGAGTGATGGACAAGGACTCTGGAGAACAGCCTTCAAACCCCACCTCTGCCATGGAAACTCAATTGGGAGGAAGTGGAACTGGTAAATCCACTCCTTAAATATCTCCTTGCCTTGGAGGGCCCTATTAGGGTTGCTGTAAGTTGGTTTCCGACTTGACAGAACACACAAGAAGAGAAAGGTTTTTTGTCCTGCCCAGCAAAAGATTTTGTATTTTTGGAGAGAATGTTGCAAACGCTAACTTTACCATTTACAAAAACAGCACAACCCTGTAACGGCCCTGCCTGGATGTGGGATGCCAGACAGCCCTAAAACAATATGCCACCTGGTGTCATCACTTTAATTTCGTTTGTCTGCCTCCCAATGAAACTGTGATTATTGCCTGAGTGTAAATCTGCTTTTAAAGAAATGACCTTTCGCTCCCTGCCAGACGCTGATGTGATCAGAAATTATAGCCGCTGCGTAGGTACTGCTGTTATCGGATTAACTTGTGATAGATGCTCGGTGTGGGAGTTATTTTGGCTTGCTTCAGAGGAGGCAAACATGCTTAAAGTCTACCCTGCAATGTTTTGTGGCTCGCTGCTCGTACCAATTTGTGGCGAGCCACCTTTCCTTCATTTAGTGCAGTATTTGTTTGATTTATTTATAGGGGGGATTTTTAGCCTGCTTTCTGCTGGAGTCCAGAAGCTCAGGGCAGCTTACCTCAGTTAAAAACCTCTTGCAAAAAAAAAATCTATCTGAATGGTTCATTGGAACACCGAAATACGACGGAGCTTGTGGGATTTCCAGATCCAAACGGACAGACACCTTGAGCGTAACACACCGGACATAGTAGTGATAGAACGAAGAAATGTCCAGATCATTGACATTGCAATTCCAGGGGATGCCAGAGTTGAAAATAAAGAATTGGGGGGAAAAAACTAACACAGTACAGAGACCTGGCCATTGAAACCTCTCGCCTCTGGAAGAAACACATATCAAGAAATGTCACACAGTACTATAAGTGGTTGCAGATTTCAGAAATAACACCATCAGAGCTACAAAAAAATGTCAATATTAGGAACAGCTTAGATTCTGTGCTGATATTTAATAGATGCTTAGGTTTTTGGTTAAAACTTGTATCTGTTATATAACCCCCGTCTTATGTTTTCATTATTGTTATGGACTGCTGTGCCTGGTGGTTTTGAATAATAATAACAATAGGCTGCCAGTCCCATTCCAGTGGCAAACCAGGTCCTACCAGTCCTAATGTTTAACCGTGACCGGCTGCTGGTGCCACAAAAACCTTTTGTGTCGCAAACTAGTGGAAGAGAAAAGTCCAAAGAGTAATTTAACCTGCCTGAGCATCATCCGGCAGCGCCAGCTGCGCCTGTGATAAACCCTCCCAGCCAGTGCCCTTCAGAAACCTTTCTGTCCAAACGGAGATGCAAAATTGAAATCGCCATGGCAACCGTTATCTAACTGGCATCATCGGATGCTGCCGTGCTCTGGAAAGCTGATTGTTCCTTACTGCCTCCAGAGGACGAGCGTTAAAAAACAAAAACCTGGCCCCAAAGGACGGCCAACGTCTTTCTTGCTGAATTAAAATGTGCCGTGTGCTCTGGGTTTGTTGAAAAATATCTTTGTTTTTAGAGAGTACCTATTTTTAGCTTTAGAAAGGGTGGGGGAATTTTTTTTGACAGGGAGGGGTACGCTTCGTCTTTCCAGGTGGCCTTTTTGGTCTGTAAAAGAAGAGGGGGCTCAGGGGTCTAAAAAGAAAGAGATTTGAAAGGAAACTGGAGCTTTTTGGTGGTGAAGAAGGTTGGACCCATATCTTCTGCATTGGAAGTCTTCTTAAGAAGATGCAAGATTTGAACTCGAGTCCGGACAAAGATTTAGCCCAGCTTTCTGTTAAGACAGACTGTGGACAACCGGATGCTTAGGTGTAGCTTGCCAGCAGGATGGAAATAAAACAGACCCACCCACCCCTCGCCAAGATATACAGAGGCCAATGATGTTGGAAGGAAATTGGGGATATATCTTTTGTCAAAAGTGCAAAGATGGAGCAGAGTAGGTATTATTTCTTTGATTCTCAGGCAGAGCAAGGAACTGCTGCTCCGCTCCCCTCCGGGATGGAGCCACACCGCCGTGGCTGCTTCAGTATCCCATTTGGCATGTGGAGGGTTAAAAAGACGGGCCATGATTTGAGCTGAGGAGAGGAGAAGCCAAAAGCGTTTTTGAGAGGTTGGCATCACAAAAGAAGGTAAAAGACCACTACAGCCCTCAGTAAAGCTCCAGATTTCCTACCCCCAGAAGTTGGTGCTATGATTGGCTCGGATGGATGAGGTCACCCAACTACACAAACACAGAGGCATGCTTGCAACCACTTGGCCAGCCATTGTGTGGGACTGCAGGATGGGGTGCATGTGTCTAAATTCAGTTTTGCATTCTGTGCCTGTCTAAATTCGATTTTGCCTTCTGGAACGTACTTTTCAAAAAAAGGCGCTTATTCCCAAATTAAGTTTCTTAAAGTCTACTTAGTACGCTGTTAGAACTGTGTGTGTGCGTGAGCACGGAAGGAAGATAGCCAATTGGGCTTTGAGTGGATAAGTCACAAACCGTAGGGTGTTCAGGTCTGTCTCTCCTTTATTTTCCTTCCTCTCCTTTTTTTTAAAATTCATTGTGGCTGTGATGGAAACAATTACTGCCTTCTAGTCTTTGCACCACAGTGGGACCAAGAAGTTAGTCTCCCTCTGTGTAGCAGCATCCTTAATTTTACAGGGCTTTCCTCCATCTTTTCTTGTACAGAATCCACGGACAGTGAGGATCCTGGGACATGGAGTGCCTGGAGGTGAGGGGAGCTGAGTCACCTTCCAAGTTAAGAGTTTTACCGACACAGGATCCAGGGGGCTATAAAGGGAGCCAGGCGGTAAAGACACATCTCCTTCTCCCTTTCGGGATCAAACTGTGTGCGTAACTTTGGAAAGGACCGGACTTCACACACCGTATAAGTCCCAAAACATATGGCTTGGTTTAATGGAAGACTGGGTTGGTTTTCTCCAAAAAGCCCATTTCCTGTTTAGAGCGAGAGTGACATCTTGTGGAACCTCCTTTATATTACATGCCTGCCCTTCCAGACGTCTCACTTTCCTATATTCGCAAGGGATTGTTGAAACTGCAATTTTTCTAATCTCTCACCTGCAGCTTTCTTGGCTAGGGCAACCTAAGAGTTGCGGTCCTACAATACTTGAAAAACGACACTTCAGCAGCTTTGTGGCAACAGGACGGCAGTGATCCTTGCCGGTTTTGTTGACTTGTTATGTGCTATCAATTTACAACTAGCTTGATATATGCGAAATGCACCAAATTTTTTTCTTTATCTGTAGTTTTCCTTTTGTACTTATGTATATTTCAAAATTTAGAATAGAAAAGAAGTTTACAACTAGCTTACAGCAACCTTAACAAAGTTTTCCAGGTATGTGAAATGTTCAATGAATAGTTTACCCAATTCAGTCAGTTCCCAGTGGCCAGGCAGGGATTCGAATTCAGGCCTTCTGAATTCATCGTCCATCGCTCTGTCTACAAACACACCATACTGATTCTCATGCATTAACTAGCATGAAGTGGGTTTTTCTCCCATTTTCTTAAAATTAAATGCAAAAGGTGGAATACACCGTTCCCAAATACAGAATTCCAATGCATAAGTTGCAAATCAAGGAAACCAAAGAATAGGGAACATGGTTTATTCAAATTCACAACAAAAATCAGAATGAGTTGGAACAAACCCCCAATGGCTAGGAATGAAATTGCTGGTGAGCCCTGATATAATTTCATTTATTCTCGGGTCCTGTGAGTTTATTTATTTAGACCAAGATAGATACCTAGCTTTCCCCAAAAAGGGGTTACTCAACGCCCCCAACGCAGGGTTGAAATAATGGACACAAAGCTGATGCGGGCAGGCCATCATTGAAACGGGATCACCACTCCGGACTAAATCCTCCTGCTCTCAGTGGTCATACTCTGCACAAGTCCTGTGCATGCTGGAAACAAAACAAAATAAAACTGATAATCCTAAAGTTTTAGATCAGAGTTTCCCTGGCATCAGCCTCCCACCGGGGGGAGGGGGCACCACCCATCTACCTTGGCTATGACCAGCGAGCCCGGAGTTCAGTGGGGGTCGAGAAGGCAGAACCAAATAACAGCTTCACCTTCTACTCCTTTCACATACAACAAGGTCCTTAATGTACTGCCCAAGCAGGCGTTGTGTTAAAACCAGAGTAGAAGGGTCGTGCAAAGCAATGGGGAATGGGGAAGATGCCGAAGCAAAGCAGAAGTCGGTTTATTTCAAGACCTTGAGTTCCTGGGGGAAAGCTCCTTGCATCCTGAGGGGCTTGAAACTTGGTTTCCATGGTGAGCCATCTGTGTAAGACTAAGATGGAGAGATACTTAAACTGCTGGTGAGGGGAGACAACGATGCACAGATGAGGCCCATTGAACCTAAAGAGACTTTAAAGCAAAGGAAGTTTCCAGCAGAGGCTTTTATAAACTTCAGCTGCTTTGAAATACCGCAAGCTGGTAGAGATACAGCGACGTTTCTCACAGGTAATCGAAAGCTGTTGTTTCTTGCATTTTGTTGTTGTTGTTTAGTCATTTAGTTGTGTCCGCCTCTTTGTGACCCCATGGACCAGAGCACGCCAGGCCCTCCTGTCTTCCACTGCCTCCCGGAGCTGGGCCAAATTCATGTTGGTCGCTTTGATGACTCTGTCCAACCATCTCGTCCTCTGTCGTCCCCTTCTCCTCTTGCTTTCACACTTTCCCAACATCAGCATCTTTTCCAGGGAGTCTTCTTATGAGATGGCCAAAGGATTGGAGCCTCAGCTTCAGGATCTGTCCTTCCAGGGAGCACTCAGGGTTGCTTTCCTTCAGAACGGATAGGTTTGTTCTCCTTGCAGTCCAGGGGACTCTCCAGAGTCTCCTCCAGCACCACCATTCAAAAGCATCCATTCTTTCTTGCTTTACTTTAACATTATTCCGATGTGCTTCAGTGGGTTTCCTGAGATCAAGGGGAAACAGACCCTTGGTCTCAGGCTTTGGTGTTTGAAGTGTGTGGGGACAAGAAGCTACCAAGTGGGCAACCCTACATAATGGCCTACATGATTTCTGTGTGGAAGATGACTTCAAAACCTTGGCACCCATCTTCATGCATTTTCAGCTGGCACCATTGCTTGCTGCCTGAGTGCAAAGGTAATTTTGCATGCACCGTGTTTGTTCAGAAGGGAGTCCAGGACATCCACACACCCCTGCGTGGGTGTCTTAGTTTTGCAGGTGAAAACCAAGCATCTTTACAAGGGTCCTGCAATCTGAGACTTAGTGCCTGGAAAGAAGACGTTGCTATCATAGCAACCCCAGTAATGGGTAGCCTCTGTGACGAGCAACTCTGCCCCATAGTTCCAACACGGCCCCACGGCCGCCTGGTCACAGAAAGATCCTTCCACCCACCTTAAGTAGGGCCTGTCCAAAGCTCTAAAAAGCCAATTACTCATCATCTAATCACCTCGCGGAAGGAAGAGGGGGAGACCCAGGGTGGGTGAGAACCCATCGTTTGCCACCGTCTCCAGTGGCGCACAAGTGTTCTGCTCATTAACGCTGAGCTCCATAACTCTCCCCTCGCTTGGCCCAGCTCCTGCCCACCGAGCCGTTCGAAAGCCTGCAAAGGTGAGTTGAGGAAGAGGTACCACCTCGGTGGGAAGGTCGTCTAGCCACGCTGGCCACGTGACCACGGAAAGGGTCTACGGACAAACACCGGCTCTTCGGCTTGCAAACGGGGATGAGAATGGCACCCTAGAGTCGGACACGACTGGACTTAATGGTGCCCGGTTACGACCTGGTATATGGGCAGTGTGACTTCCTTCCTGTCAGCACTCTGCTGAAGTCAACCCGTCTTCCCTTCCTCTCTGGAGCAGCTTGCACTTTGGCATCAGTCCACCCTCTTGTTTTGAAGCTCCCGAAGGGAACCCAACGCCGCCTTCAAGCACTCCCATCGTCATCAGCCTGCCCGTCGCCAACCGATGATCTAAATAGGAAAAGCTTTTCTAAGGGCGCCTTGGCCTTTTCCCCATTACTTGCTCTGTTGCTCGCACTGTGGAAGATTTTCTGAAGAAAGCCCACGGCGTGTCTGTACAAGCGCAGCAACGGCTTCAAAATTAGGTTAATGGCTGCTGGGCAGGAGCTGAACTGGGTGTGAAAGCAAGGGCGGAGAACCTCCATATTGTGGGTGCAGCCGGGATCAATCAGCCCACAAAAAACCCTTCCTTCACAGCTCCTGCCAGCAAAAATGGCTCAGCTGCTTTTCTCTTCTCAGTTTCCTACGGGACAAGTTATGACGGCTCAGTTTCCGATCAGGAGCTTTTAAGAACGATTGCTTTGATTATTAGACAAGCCTCTTGCAGAGTTGTGAGCGTCTGGTAAAATTCCTCTTTGATATACAGGAGAAACACAGAGATCCACAGAAGAGAATAGCTACAAATTCCCCCCGAGTCCACCCCTTTCTCATTAATAGGCAGTCAAAGTCTCTCAATAACCTGCTCTGAGACATTTCTAGGAGAAAGGTGTGGGGGGGGGATTCTTTAGTATAGCTTGAAATTACAGCCTTGTTTATGGTGCTTTCTTTACTCCACACATACTTAGCCACCAGCCAGCCAGATAACAGCAAGCAAACAACTGCCTCCAACAGCTGAAAGAGAGGGGAAAGAAACACTCAGTAGAGAGGCGGGGCTCTCTTTGAACTCAAAGGCCGAAAGGAACGATTGGCTAGTGCTGGATAGACGGACAATCACGTCAGCCCAGAAAAATCCCTCCCAGTCAAACAAAACTACGGGCAGCATGCAAAGTTGCAAACACAACTCCCAACAGAATCAACAGGAGCTTTAAGTGGGAGGAGAAAACTGTTGATGGGAAGCGGTTCTAAAGAGTAGAGAAAAATTTTATCATATGGGTTGCAAGAAACCGGGCTTCAGAAGCAGCAGGCCATTACTTGAAGGCCTTTCACTCGGGCACTTGGTGTTGAAGAGGTTGGACAGAATCCTCTTTACTTTTTCACTGTGTGCAACGATCCATCTTGTGCAGGGTTCTTCTTTTATCTAGCGTTGGTGCAAAGGGATGTTCACTATTGCCTATTGCCCTGTGTACACACAAGCCCTTCTGTTTTCATTGGGGCGCTCACCTGTTCACGCCATGCCAGAGGTCCTATGGAAGGCTACACACTGGCTGGGGGTTGTGCGGTGTGTTTCCTAACAGGATGCTGCCCAAGGAAAAGAAATGCGAAAGGTTGGACTTTCTTCCTACCAAGAAGCGGTTAGATGGGTTTTATCCTAATGAGTTTCTGTTTCCTTCAGTGACTCAGCGAGGTGGGAGGAAAGTGTGTTTTCCTGAAACCGACTTCCAGGAGGTGATCGGTGGCTGGTTGATTCTGGGCACGGGAGGCCAAGAAAGTAACTTTTTTTTAAAGCTCTGGTTGGCAACCACTTTATGGTCTTCCTGGATCTTGCTGGGCGGTCAGGTTTTTGGAAAACGGCGCTTGAGGACTGTTCCCGTGTGAAGGCATTGTGTCACATCTATTTTTATGCTTTTCCCTTATGATAATATTTCACGGAAGGGAAAAGAACTTAAAGAGCTCATGGGTGTGTCAGCGAGGAACTCTACAGTACACACACACACACACAGAGAGAGAGAGAGACAGACAGACAGACACACACACACAAAAATCAGGGCTCCAGACTCTCCGTTCCTCCAAGCTCCCTAAAGGAAAGAGTGGATGTTTTCCTTGCAAGGAATGGCGCGGACTTCTGAGTGGTTTCCTGCTTTGGGAGGTTACAAAATAGAGGACGGTTTGTTTAATCAGACCAGCTCTGAAGCTCTCACTGCAGTGGCGAAGTGGGGAGCCCAACGAATCGGCTCAAAACCGCTCGCCGCTCCAAGCTGGGGCTCCCAGGTTTCCATGTTTTCTCCATGCCAGAGGTGGAAAAAAACCCAAACCTTCTGCATATATGGCCAGAGAAGAGGTTTTAGTTTTTGCTTCCTGTCTACAATATTACTACTACTTTTTAAAAAATGAGTGGGGAGTATATATATATAGAGAGAATGATTTTTTCAGCCAAGCTGCAAACAATTCCATACTTTTCAGCTGAGCCACAACTCATAAAGAACTTTTGACATCGTGCAGTCGACGGGCGGACAGGAAGCCCACCCAGATAGCCAGTCAGTCATGGCAAGTTTTACAAAATACGGGTAAGAATTATGAGGGAGAGAACCAGGGTGGTGTAATAGGCAGAGTGATGGACTAGGACTCGAGGGATGGCGGTTTGAATCCCCACCCGGTCAGGGAAACTCACTGGGGGTTGTGTGGAACGGATCAAACCGCTCTTTAAATATCTCACCCACCTCAAAAATCCTGCTAAGGTTGGCATAGGTTGGTTCCAAATGGACAACACAAAACATGCACACGGACATGTATGGATCCATATATGCGTGTGTTTGGTATGCATATATGTTGTTATCTGTCACCAAGTGGCCTCTGACTCATGGAGACCCTATGAATGAGCCATCTCCAAAATGCCCTGTCCTCAACAGCCCTGATCAGCTCCTGCAGACTCCAGTTTGTGGCTTCCCTTAAAAAGTCAATCCATATCATATTTGGTCTTCCTCGCTCTCTATACATACATACGCACAGAGGGACTATAACAATCACAATCATAATTATGTGGCATCCAGTTAATTCTAGCTTCTGGCCAACTTTTTCAGAGTTTTCCAGGAAGTGGCTTCCCCTTCCCTTCCTCTAGGGGCGCTGTGGGACGGTGCAGCTGGCCCAAAGCCACCCAGGCTGGCTTTTCTCCCAGGAGGCCCAGTGGAGAATCGAACCCCCAACCTTGGGCTCAGAGACTTAAACCACTGAACTAGCTAGCCAGCCAGCTACGTACAGAGACTAACTTTTGGGAAAGGTCTAGTTTCAGGTGAGTTCATGTTGAAATGAAGAACCAGGTAGCTCTGAAGATAAGGAGTGTTTGTGACTAGCCACAGTATTCTATTCTTGGCATTTTATGGTTATGCACCGCACTTTGCTAAGCATGGATGCCATGAAGAGAGGTTAGCAACCATCGAGAAGCTGGCGGTGTTGTTTAACTTGGAGACTCCTGGACGGCCGTCCCCTCATCTCTTCCAGAAAACTTGTCTGGGTTTCCAAACACCGCTAATGCTCTCCTTTATCTTTTAGATAAAGTCCTTTCAAAGCAACCGTGTTTTGACAGCAACGATGGAGAGGGGGGGAGGAGTTACTTCCTAGAATGGAAATTTTCCGAGACTGTTTCTGCCTGGGGAAAAAGCCAAGGAGAGAAATGTCCAAAAAGAAAAGGGCAGCGGGACAAATCACGCAACAATTAAAATTACGGGAAAAGGAATGTTAAAAGTTGGCAGGCCGCTGGGAAGTCGAAAACCGAAGAAGAGATGCGGAGAATAAATTAGTGAAGGCGCCATGTTTCTCTTTATCACCTGGTTGAGAGGGAATACATCCACACAGTGTATATATTTTATTTCTTTTACTGATATGAATATTAGAGGAGTGGTGGTATTCGCGGCTTCCCAGCCCCGCCTCCTTTGGAGGACATTCACTCAGGGGCAGCGCCCAGAGGAGGCAGGGCAGGAAAGCCGGGGGGGCTGTCTCTGAGTGGGCGCCTGCTGGAGGAGGCGGGGTTTTGAAGTGCTGAACCCGTTTGGGCAAAAAACGAACCGGCGCGAATTGCTGAACTGTCAGTTCGTGCCCATCTCTAACTAGGATTCTGGAGAATAGCGTTGGAATCCCAGATTCGGACCGCGGAACCTTTCAGACGTCCGAATGGTGTGCCATCAAGTTGTCCTTGATCTACTGTGATCCTAGGAATGAGCTGACCTCCAAAATGTTCTACCGTTCACAGCCCTGCTAATTTCTCGTGAGCTGCCTGAAGTCCTCTCTATGGGGGAGAACAGTGGCATCTAAATAAAGTAAAATACAACACCATGGATTTTGAAAATTCTTAGCTAAGGAGGTGGAGGGGAGGTGCGTTCCAGACATGCGAAAAGCCAGAGCAGGCTAAGCCACATTGCACGTCTGACTCTCCGAATCCCAGCTAAAAACCATGGCTTTAGCCCATGTTTTCTAGATGAAGTTGTTTCTTGGCTTTCTTAGACATGATCCCTCCCAAACCAACCAATTTTGAGGTGTGGCTGGATTGGGAAAGGTACAGCTAGGTAACACCTGCCCCAGAGGCAGAATGATGTTTTGTGTGTGTGTGTGTGTGTGTTTCCTAATGCTAAAAAATTTAAGGGGAGTGAAAGAGCCAGAGATTGCTTTTCAAGGTGTAGGAGGGGGGTGAGCCAGGGAGATAAATGTTTGGAGGGAGTGTGTCCGAAAACTGCTGCCAGCTTTCGGACCTGCAGCTGGCAGCAGCTGGCAGAATGTGCCAATGTTTTGCACATAACGGGTAGTCGGAAAGCTGGAAAGACGATCAGCAGGTTTCAAAACCGTGGGCTGCTCCAGTGGAAACCTGCACTGTAATCACACCCTGGAATTACCCGCAATATACTGAGCGCTGATTCTTGACGTGGCTTCATTCCACAGCCTAGCTCTTCACTAGAGTAGACCCATTGAATCAAGGGGGATTTGCACAAGCGTTGATTGATCATTCCATTCCCATCGTGTTCCTCATGCTACATTTGGGTACTTGAATGGGTCCTTAGCTTTCATTCGTTATTCACTTATTGATCATCCGTCCAGATTTTTTGACTCTCATGTGACATCTGAGCCCATGAGTCTGTGAGAATTCATATGCTTTGAACACAAGCGGTCTTTTCAGTAGACATGCCACTGGTTTCCATCCTGATGCTTAGGAAGGCATGTTCTTTATGAAAGCATCAGATAAAACCGCTTTGTCGTTCCCTCCCACCTCCAGGCTCACAGGATTAGGCCCAGCTGATGCTGGCAGCACACCAACTCCGAAAGGACAGATAAACCCCTTCAAAGGGGCCCGTGAGTGTTTGGGGGATGAACCGGGATTAGATCGTGCATTTTCCAACTCTGCACACTTTATGCACGGCAGGGCACAGAAATGAGAGACGGACAAGCTGCCAATGGAATCCACACTGATCAGGAATGAATCTCATTGAATGCATTCAATATTAGAATAAAAATACAATTGGACCCCTGATTCATGGCATCAGTATCGACTGATTCATTTATGTCCTGCCTGAAAATACTAAATAAAAAATCTCAGAAATATGTATTCATACATATTTCCAGGGTGTATTTACCAGAATTGGCCACTAGAGAGAGCCAAATACCATGCAATATACAATATAGGATTTGATTTTTTCCGCATTTTCCGATATCCACGGGGCGGGGGGGGGGGCTTGGAACTGACCCCCCTCCATGGATACCGCAGCCCTACTGTACCCAAAATGAGGTTTGTATGGTGGTTTTTCCACATTCATGTGGAATGCACACATTATGGATGGATAGGATGAGCAGAATGCATGTATGTTCTAGAAGCCAGAGCTTGAGCAACTTTGGAAGGGGAGTAAATTTCCACACACACACACACACCGAGATCCTCTCAGGTCTCCAAGTGGCTAAACTATGAAAAAACAATACCGAATGTCAATTGAACTCCCTTCCAGATTCAGTTTTGAGGATATGGGATGCTGGTTACTTTGCAGGATGCTAAAGTTTTTGGAGCAAGGGGATGACCAACGAAGACATACCAAAGTGAATGAATAAAGCTCAAGAAACTGAAGCAAAAGAGATACAGAAAGTACGGCTTTTGGTCTCTGAGGGAGAAAGAGAAAATATTGATTGTTACAGCTGGTCATTCAGAGTAAAAATCCGTGGAAAAAGAGAGCAGGAAGGAGGAGAACGGACTGGCCGGAAAAAGAGATGTTTAAAGGCGGTTTTGGATGCAACACAACCAGGTTGCTTAGGGTTGCTTCGTCCAAACCTAAGGAAGGCTTGATGAAGTTAAAATCTCCCGGGGAGGAGAGGGGCTTGCTCCCCTCTCTTCCTCCCTCCTTTACACACGAGGAGACCTGGCCGAGGGACGCTGCTGGACGAAAGAAAGGGGCCCTGTATGCGTCGTGTGTGTGTGTGTGTGTGTGTGTGAGTGAGAGAGATGTCCTTATGGAGCGCGCTCTCTCTCTCTCTCTCCAGACGGTTCCCTGCGGAGAACGAGCCTTCCGAGTCTCGGCTTCTCCGCGTTCACACGTGCGTTGTGTTTTTTTCCCTCCGCCTTTTCCTCCGCCTCTTCCCCCGGCCTTGCGGGGTGGGTCCGCCGCCGGAGACTGGCTCCGGGCTTCCCTCCGCGTGTCTCCGCACGCCCGGCCAGCGCCACCCGCTCGGCTCGGCGGCTCTCCCGGTTGCGCACCACCGCTAGCCGCCTGCCGCGCAACTTGCGCTCGCGCAGGAGCGGCCGGAGCCTCGGATTCCGCGGGCGCGCCGTCGGAGAGCCAGAGGATCGCGGACGGGAAAAGGGGGGGGGGGCGCGGGCGGTCCAGTTTCCGAGAAAACTTTCTTGGCGAAAGTTGGACGCCTTTTTGTTTGGTGCTTAGGAGCGCGTGGAGAGGACCGAGGCCGGCTCGGCGTTCCGACGGCGCGGCGGCGGGGAGGAAACCGAAGGACGGGCGCTGCCGGGCCGCCCCGGTCGGCCCTGGAAAGAGGAACGAGCCGGCGCCTTCCTGGAGCTCCGTTTGGGCCAGCCGCGGAAGGACCGCGCCCGCGGAAGCGGCGATAGGAGCGCACAGCTTGGCAAGGTAATCAAAACAGGAGATGGGGGGGAGAAGAAAGAGACGCCTCTGCGCATCTTTCTTTCTTTCTTTCTTTCTTTCTTTCTTTCTTTCTTTCTTTCTTTCTTTCTTTCTTTCTTTCTTTGAGCAAGGCTTCAAAAGACAAGTTCCTTTCCCTCCCTCCTCCTCCTTGCTTCCTTCATTATATGTGAAATTCCCTGTTCATACCCTGATCCCGGCTCATGGGCTAGAAAGTCTGTCGCAAGGGCCCCGTGGACATCTCTGTCTACTCGAGCGTCAGAGCTGGGCTCGGCTCCGGTTGGGAGGGGGGTCAACTTTTGGTGTTCCAAGCCCCATCCTCCCTCGCCTTTGGCTCGTCTGGTTCTGGTTGATGGGAGATGTAGTCCTAAAGCATCCAGCGGCGGCCCCCCCTTCTGGTCTACTTTGACCCCCCCTCCCGCCCCCGCCTGGAAACACAAGGGGAGCATCACCCTCCAGGATCTGGCTGCAGCGATGCAGATGATTTAGCAGTCGGAGAGCTGAGAGCTTAGAGAATTTCCTTTTTTTGGAACTCCCAACTTTGATCAAACTTTCTGAATTTGGAAGTACTGGATAGAAGCAGCTGTGGGTTAAATCCACTTGATAGCCTCACCTAGAGTAGACCTGCTCAGTCAATGGAACTTACACAGCTTACCAAGTTCCCATTGATTCAATGAGTCTACTTTAACTGTTGCTGATCATTGGAGTTGGCCTTTATTGTCTTGTTTTATAGCAAAACCAAGGAAATCGGGCACCGGGTGTAAACACCGTTTCTCATGACAGCCTTCCCCTTGGCTTGGAATCCTACTCTTTCATTTCTTTGTGTTTGTGTGTGTGTGTGTTTAAGCCCTTGCTTTGCCAAACCAGCAGCTGATTCAGGACAGGCCAAGACTTTCTCACACCCGGGCCGCTTCCAGCGCCTGCTCCTTTGGAGAGGCGGGAATGGCTTTGATGATTTTTAAGAACAGCCCAGACGAAGCCTTCTACTGGTGTGGCACCCAGTAGGATGTGCCAGTTTGCAACTTCGAATGCTCACACTGGCATGTGTGTGCATGTGTGTGTAGAATTTTGGGAATTAGATTCCTCGGATAAGTTGAATGCATTGCAGGATGGAGAGACAGAGATCCCGGGGGGAAAAGAAGGAGGAGTGTACAGGGAAGAGAAAGCTACTGGGGCACAACTCATTGGGATTTAATCCCCATTAAGCCCACTCCATTGGCTAGCAGAGGTCATTGGCTAGTAGACCTGGCTAGGTAGAAGGAGGGAACCCTAGGTAGAGCTGTAAAATTCTGAATTGTCCCTACATTATCCTGCTAAAAGCTATGAGGACTGTATATCCCATTTGTGACTGTTAAAAATAGTTTTCCATTTTTTTTTCTTTTTGGTCTTATGCACTTGAGACATTCACACATGGAGAGGCTCTGCAGTGGGTTTTGTGCCAGATTCCCATGTGAGAGTGATCACAATTTTCCAGAAATGTTAAAAGCTCTAGGTCTTGCTGGGGAAACCTGGAGATCTTTTTGCATAGGAAGGGAATTCAAATCCTTAATGGCCTTATTCTTGGAGATCTGCATGGAGAATTACACATGTGGGCTGCTTGTCTTGCAGAAGGGCCAGGTACTGCTTTTTGAAAACAAGGGTTCCCAACCGTGGGTTGCCAGTGGTTCTTGGACTACAACTCCCAGAAGCCTTCCCCACTCGCTGGGATTTCGGGGAGTTGTAGTCCATGAACCTCTGGAGACCCAAGGTTGGAAACAGGGCTTGGCAGAGAAAGGCCCAGGGGCTTTATGCAAACAGCATAAACAGAAAAACCCTTAGCAAGGAAGAAAAGCACATGTTTTTGATTCTTGCGTAGGGACTGAAGGTGTCTAAAAAAAAATTAAGTGAAAGAGAGAATGAGGACTTTAACGGCTTAAACCCGCTTGAGTGTCAGCTGAATACACACAGAGGCAGTAGCAATATCTGTGGATCATCAGAAATGTAGACATTGACATAAATTGGGCTGTGCAAAGCGACAGGTGAAGGTGATTGTGCCGCTTACCTTCACCTAATAATACCCTACACCTCCTACGGTCTCTCAATAATGATGTGCTTAGCAGGCCGTTGGGGAACTCCTGGCTTTTCTCTTTCTGAATCACTCCGTTGGCGTGGCTGGGAGAGCTTCCACGGCTGAGTTGGGACAGAGAGGGAAGTGGGATTAGGTGGTGGGGTTGGCCACTTGGGCAGGTCCACAGTGGGGACAAAGGTTTCCCCCCCCCCTTCGGCCCCTCTCTTGGCTGCAGGGACCACGAAAGTAAGGAGGGTAGAAGTGGCCGGCTGGATCTTGTCAACGATGGGTGATTTTTCAGCCCTCTCCCCTCCTTATCTTTGTTTGGACTGGCTGGGGCTGATAGGCATGGGGGTTGAGCCACACACGGTGGTCAATGGGACCTCTGACCCAGACCACCAGTCTTCCCTTCAACCAAAATATGGCCAAGATAAATATAATCTCACGGCTTTTCCTTAGGTTGGTTGTGGCTCCCTTTGTCCCATCTGGCAGGAAGGTCCGTGGTCTTGCTGACTGGAAGCATAAACCTCTTTTTTTGAAGTGGAGGGAAGGTTGGAGTCATATTCTCTCATCCTTTTTCGGGAAGGGCTTTGAAATCAGGACATGGCAGTGGGGGATGGCGCCCATTGCTCTGTGTTTGAAAAAAAAATACTTATTGTTATTATTAGGTGCTGTCAAGGCAGCCCCGATGGACGGTGACCCTGGGAATGAGCCGTCCCCAAAATGACCCGCCCGGCTCAGCTCCTGCAAACTCAATTCCATGGCTTCGTTTAGCAAGTCAACCCATCTCATATTGGGTCTTCCTCTTTTCCTGCTGCCTTCCATCTTTTTTCCCAGCACGATGGTCTTTCCCAGAGAACCCTGACTTCTCACGATGGGCCCAAAGCAGGATAGCCTCCGTTTCATCATTTTGCCCTCCAGAGAGAGTTTGGGCTTGATTTGATCTGGCACCCACTTGTCTGTCTTTCTGCCAGTCCAGGGCATCAGCAAAGCTCTCCTCCAGCACCAGCTTTCAAACAAATCATCCCCCCCCTTTCAACTTTCTTCACTGTCCAGCTTTCACACCCGTACACGGTGATCGGAAATACAAGAGTGTGGATGATCTTGGCCTTGATCTCCAGGGATACCTCCTTACCTTTGACGATCTTTTCTAATTCCTTCGTTGCTGCTCTTCTGGGTCTCAGTCTTCTTTTAATTTCTTGTAGAGTTCGGATTCCTTTCCACCATGGTTTTTAATGCTTTCCAAAATGAAGTTGGTGAAGTGCATAGGATTCTGGACTCAGTTCTGCTTTCCTCAGGGATAACCTCGTTCCCTTTGAACATTCTGCCGGATACAAATAGAAGCATTTCCTTCCAAAGGTGCTTATTCCTTGTCTTTCAGAATGAAAGGCCTTGGAGAAGCAGTGTGGCCGAAAAAAAAAAAATGGTGTGTGTGCATTAATTTCTCCCCCGAGGATTAAAACCCAAGTTTTGACTCCCAAGATCTGTTTACCACTCTTTGAAAGCCGGCGTTGGTTCTATTTTTAAACGGGCAGGCCGGCAGTGCAAATATTAACACGAGGGCGGCATCTTCCATGTCCCGGCTGTTTAAAAACCAGAATGCTCCTGTTAGCGAAGGAGGACTCAGCTTGCTCTGGAATTTTTTTTTCCTTTTTTCCTCCTCTTCTCTTTTGGAATGCGGGTCACTCCCTTCCCTGTCTTTTCAGTGACTAGCTCAGAGGGAAGGAGAGGAGCTAAATCCCAGGTTTATCTGAATAGAACCCAGGTAACTCCCATGGCAGGGAAAGCTAGCAGGGCTTCTTGGGTGTAAGGAGTGTTGGTTGTCATCTTTTCCAGATATTATCAAAGGGTGGTGGCGCAAGCAGGCATGGTTGAGCCCTTTTTCTCCAGAAGGCTGGGATTCCCGTAAGGCCACATGGAATTTGTGGGTGTGGCCAGAAAGTGGGCGGGGCCAGACACACCCCTGCCCACAACTCTCTTACTTTGACACAGCCCTTCATTCACTCCCTTTCTCTTCCTACCACACTTGGGAAAGCCACACATATTTTTTAAAAATGTGCATCAACTCATAACAACAACAACAACAACAACAACAACAACAACAACAACAACAACAACAACAACAACAACAACAATAGTGTCATTGTACTTATGGCAACCTTTTTCAGGGTTTCTCAGGTAGAGAATACAGAGAAGTGCTTTAGCCTTCCCTTCCTCTAGGGGCAGCCTTGGGATGGTGCAGCTGGCCCAAGGCCACCCAGGCTGGCTGTTCTCTCTAGACGCACAGCAGGGAATCAAACTCCCAACCTCTGGCTCTGCAGCCAGAGACTGAACTGCCAATTGGCTTGAGATTTTAATTAGTGTTCTATTAATTTTGTCTCCTAACCAAAGGACTGCCCAGTCCTAATCATGCCAAGCTTCCAAGAGGAGTTGAGATTCATAGTTGTGTTCAGAGTGAAAGCTGTGGCCACGTGAGCCAGCTTATTTACCCCGATGGACCAGTTTCGCCTGGGAATCCCTTCAGCAGATAGCTTTTCACAGTCATCCCCTCATGGGAGGCTGGCCTCCCAGTGTTTACATTTCCATCACTTGAACGATGTTTTGAAAGCCCCTCCCTCTCCAAAGAAAATTCTGTTGGCTTTCACTTTCATTGTTCGGATAAAAGCACAGAACGCTCAGCCATTCATTCCCGTTCAGTGAGACATAAGCCCCTGCCCCACACATGCCTGCCCTATTGTCTTCCTCACTGCGATGCGCAGTGTTCAGATTCAGCAAGAGGGCATTTCAGGCTGAAATCCACAGCCTGTCTAGGCGAGCCGGCCCCAAAGCCTTAGCAGGGATCACAAGGTCACAGAGCGCCTCCAAACGAGGGCAGCCAGGCCCAGAGCGTTCCCCCTTCCCTGAGTTTAGAGAGCTGAAACTAGAGACCAAGGGGCGGGCCCTGGTGATGTCACAGAGCGGGTGCTTGTGATGTCACAGAGATGGGGCAGGCACCGTTTGGGAAGGAAATGCACAGAACACACTTGGAGACACCTTTGGTCCGAGCCGCTGACCCTTTGGGGAAATGCAAAATAATTTGGCGTTTTTTTTTCAAGATTGTTAGTGAAATGACCCAAGACAAAGTTTCCTTTCCCACTGCAACTGGCCTCTTGCTAAGCTTTGCAGTGCTTTCTGCAGAAATAAAATGTGCATACCTGGCATCAGGCAGGCATTCTTAAGATACAAATGGGTAGAATTGTATCGATCCAGGAAAACGTGCAGAAACCCACTTTCGTGAATGGGGGGGAGGGGGTTGGTGGAATGCATGAAAAGCCATGCACTTATTTATTTTATTTATTTATTCATTCAATTTATACCCTGCCCCCCTAGACAGCGTCTACTCGGGGCGGCTTACAAAATCCTAAAATATCATTAAGTGACAATAAAAACTTCACAATCGTAATCAAAGACAATCATAATCATAAAACATTTAAACGATAATATAGTATGTGCAAGATGGGGAATGAAAGAACAGAAAGATAGAATTCAAAAACTGTACATTAGAAGTGAGTAAAGGCACACCTTCCGCAAAACACATACAGAAATTCTGCGTGGATTCCCATATAGGAAGGGGGGAAAAAAACTGACAGGAAGAAAAGGCAGGACAGATAATCGGTGGTATTTATTGTTGCCGTGATGTACCACCAAGTCAGAACTGACTCATAACAACCCTAAAAACACTTTCAACGTAATTGAGGTATTTTAAGGAGTGGTTTGACCAGTTCCACCTCCTGGTTGAGTTTCTATGGCAGAGCCGGGATTCGAACCAAGGCCTCCTTATCCCTATTCTGTCAGCCTTGGAATGGCAAAAATATCAAACGAGCCCTCCTTCTCCTTTTTTTTTTTTGACAGCCCCCCCAATGCTAGAGACAAGAATGAAGGCACTTTTAGGTTCGTCCTTGTCAGCTTTCAAACCGATTATTAGATTATTGTCATGCAGAATAGATGGGACAGCTTTTGAAAATAGTCCAGAAATGTCCCAGTATTGATTTACCTGATCGAAGCATAGATTAACCTTGATAACCGAATGCCATTTTAGAAAAGTCTCAGGCACGGCCGTGGCAGATTTGAAGAGCAGATATTCCCCACGGCACTCTGAAAATGCCAGCTGTTGCCTTGTCCACAAACCCAATCTACTTTTCATTTCCATCAGGAGCGGGTCTTTTGTAAAGCTAATGGGTCTACCTTCAGGAAGGGAAAGAAAACTCTCCTGCATTCCATGAAAAGCCATGGCCCTTGTCTTGAGGAGGCACACATTGGCCTTGAAATACTTTGCACAAGAAAGCATTTGGTTTTAAACATGCCGGTTAAATAGGGCTGATGATTAAAAAAAATGTTTTGAGTCAGGGAGGGAATGGGTAAAACAGATAAATGAATGCTGATATTGGGTGAGAGGCAAAAATAATATTAGGGAAATGCATGAAAAATGTTATCTGCCAAAATTGTGCCAATTAAACATATTCAGTAAAATGTATAAATAATTTTTCTTTAAGGGAAGTGCGTTTAAATTTCAGTCTGGAGACGTCTGTAGCCAAAACAGATACATAACGATAGCATGAGCCTGTACAGAGGCTAAGGTGTGTGTGTGTGTGTGTGTGTGTGTGTGTGTGTGTGTGTGTGTGTGTGTGTGTGTGTGTGTGTGTGTGTGTGTGTGTGTGTGTGTGTGTGTGTGTGTGTGTGTGTGTGTGTGTGTGTGTGTGTGTGTGTGTGTGTGTGTGTGTGTGTGTGTGTGTGAGAGAGAGAGAGAGAGAGAGAGAGAGAGAGAGAAAACAGCCCAGCTCAGGTTGAGAGTATTTATTTATTTGAAGTATTTTTACCCAGCCGTTCTCCTTAAAAAGGACCCAAGTGGCTTACGTTAAAGCTAACCACAGTGGCTACACAATTGCAAACAAAATCTAACAAATAACATAAGTAACAACAAAATATATTCAAAGCAGTAAGGTACAACAGTCTGTTAAAATATGCTACTCAGTCAGTCAGTCAGTCACTCAGGGAAAGCTTGCCTGAAGAGAAAGGTCTTGGCCTGCTGGTGGAAGGACGGCAAAGACAGGGCCCAGCTGCCCTCCAGTGGGAGGGAGTTCCAGAGTCTAAAGGAGCAACCACTGAGAAGGCCCCTCTCCCATGTGCTCACCAAGCACACCTGTGAAGGTAGTGGGATCGAGAGGAAGGCCTTCCCTGGTGATCTCAACACCTGGGCAGGTTCATAAAGGGAGAAAGGGTCCTTGAGATCGCTTGATCCCAAGTCATTTAGGGCTTTATGGGTTAAAACCATCACTTTGAGTTGTGGCCGGAAATAGATTGGCAGCCAGCGGGAGGGTTATATGTTCCCTGTGATCCAGTCGGCCATCTGACTGCTGCATTTTGCATCTGGGGGGGATACAGAAGGTTTGCTTGGCTGTCCGGAAGTCTGAAAACCTGAACAGGTCTCAAACGTTGGCCTCTGCCTGGGGAGGTTGCCGGTGGGATTGTCAGGGGAGCCTCCAGGTTTACGGTGACTATGGATTTGGGTTTTTTTTTCCCCAAAAGGAAGAGTAATTGTGGGCACTGTAGAGGTGCAAAACCGAGCCTTTCTACCTGCTGCTTCATTTCAGGTGTGGAAAAAGCAAGGCTGTGAATGGGTTTTGATGTTAAGGGAATACAGCATGTTGTAAAAGGACTCCATAAAAGCGCATTCTGGCGAAGACAGATTTCACCCCCTGTTGCTTCCTCCTGCTGTTGTTCAAAAGGGTTCGGGTTGCACACTGGAAAAAAAAATGAGCCGCTTTAAAAATTATGTTTCCTCTCAGGTTGGCTGACAGGCAGGCCTCTCTAGGTATCTTCTTGCCTTGATCTGAGGCTAGCCGTCGGTTTTTTTTTCCCAAGCCCTAAAACAAGCGTCAACATCAGTTATATTGAGTTGTTCCACTTTATTTTTTTTTTAAAAAAGCTGCAGTACAGTCTGGATTTGCTTTTTGCTGAGGGGTGTTCCCCCCCTTCACTTTCTCAAGCAAAGGGCCTTTTCTTTCTTACAACATTTCTGCACCTACCGCTTCCTGAATTAAACAAAAAATCACTAAAAACAGCCCTGTTGACAGAAGAGGGGTGAGTTCGCTGAGGGCCTCCTCCCTCGGTTTCCAAGGGCCATCATCAACACCTCTTGGTGGAGAAGGTGTAGGACCTTCATTCCTCCTGCCCGATGCCCCCAACCCGCTCCATTCCTGATGGATGCCATGGGTTCAATTTACTAAAGAAGACTTTACCCAAATGTGCATGCTTATTCTTCCAAAAGCCCTGTGAGAATTGAAGGGAATGGCTTGCCAAGGGCTACTTCACAAGTTCCTCTCTGAAGCGAGATCTGAACTCGGGTCTTCCGTTTGTGGCTCACTGCATTTGCTACTTCAGCACCAGCCAACCACAGGTCTTGAATTTTCAACAACTCTTTCACACCTAAGTATTGTTGCCACTTATTTTTCCAGGAAGGCTTCTATGCCTTTTGATGTACAATAGGCATTTGTTTACCTGGTAAACTGTTTTCCTATCCCTGTAAATATGGTGTCGGTTGGTGGATCAAGGTTGTGGCCCAATATAAAGAGCTTCCATTGCTTTTCTGTTCCTATTGGTTGCTAGAGATGTTTGTTAGTTGTTTGGAGTGCTGGTTTGTTTTTTGGTAGAACATAAAATGTTTGTGAGAGAAGTATCGAGATATGTCTATATAAAACCATGGTGGCGGGAATATTAGCTTGAATAAGGATGGTGACTTCTTATCTCTCTTATAGGTATTGTCAACTCATCCATGAAGATCTGTCTATATCACTTATTCTACTATGTTTAGCATAAATGTCCCCCCCTCCACAACCGGAGGCTGAGTCAAAACCTGGCTGGCTTTAGCTGAAAGAGGTACTCTCTCTCAACATGGCTTCATCACCTGAGAGGATGACTCAGGCTGTGGTTACACTGGCAATTTCAATGGATTCTGTTCAGACTTAAAAAACAAACAGATTTAAACCATGTGGTGTTTAAACCACATTTACATGCACTGAATGGGAATCAATTTATTTCAGGTGATTTAAACTAGTTTTGGTGTCCACACTCTTGAGATCATTTCCTTTTTTGCTTTAGGAGCACATTGTTCTTAAAGATTTTAGGGTGTTGTTGTTTTTTTCCCCAAAAAAGTAAGTGATACATCGCTAAATTGAGTCTCTAGGATGTGCCACAGTAGTCTCTAGAAACCGTGAGGGGGGGCACCACAGATGATTAAGAATGAAAAAAAATGAGAAGGAGAGGCTTCTAGCTGCTTTGCAGGAAAATGCTCTGGCATGCAGGACGTCTTCCATTCCAGATGTGCCCGCTCTCTGCCCATTGGTCTTCTGCTGCCCCACTGGCTCTTTCATCGACTGAATGGAGAGAATGGGGTAGGCGGTTGTAATGCCAAACATATTGATAAAGTGATGCAGCGTCAAACATGTTAAGAAAGTTTTTTTTTTTTAAAAAAAGGAAAAATGACAGTGCCCCACTACCCAAAATCCACATAAGCACAAATAAAAATGATAGCTGTGTTAACATCCACAAAACTGCATAGAATGGAAATGATTTTAGAAGCAAAGTATTTTTTTAAAAAAAGCCGCAGCTTGCCAGCTTGAAAAAAAAAATCACTTTGCAGGCCATATCAATCCATTTCACCCTTGTGTCATGCAAAGGATGAAATCTAAATTGATTTAAATGAGACTTAAATGTGGTTCCGATTGCCAGTGTGACTGCAGGCTTAGTGTAACTTGACTTTACCGTTGCCAAGATGCTCATGCTTATCAGCCACTTGAAAGTTGATGGCCAAGCTTAAGGATGGCATTTGCTGTTTTCTGCGTCTTGCTTCATGCTGTCCTTGCCTGCCTCAGGACCGGGAGTGTGTTTACCCCCCCCCCCCCCGGTTTGGTTTATTCCCCTCCGTGCATGTCAAAAAGTCAAGAAAAGCTCAGGCCAGGTCAAACATGGGATTCTTAAAGGCGCCCCCAGACTTGTTGTGGGTTTTTCTTCCCTGACACGGAACACACGGGGCGTACCTCTTTGGACATTTGTGCATGAGTTGCCCGTACATTATGGCCCCTCCCAGTCCGTCTCTGGAAAGTTTCCACTGAAAGCTGGTTGGAAGACAAAACAGAAGAGTCACATCTGTCTTCAGGAAGATTCTGTAGCGCCACAGACGGTGTGTGAGAGACAGGGAGAGACGGCCAGGGCCAGATGTCCCCAAGCGCTCGGTGAGATAATGAATTAGCCACACATGTTTTCCAACTGGAGGGTTTGCCGTTCCCTTAGGCCAGAGGAGATTTTAACTGGCCGCTCTTCCTCCAGATGCCCTTCTGACCATCAGGGGTGTGGGTGGAGACGCCGGCTCCTTAAAGTGTCCCCTCTCCTCCCACCCCAGCTCCGGCGATTTTCCACGGTTACAACAGAGTCTTTCTCTCCAGCCTGAGAAACTCTTTTCCGTACCAAATGTTGGCCGCCTTCTGTTGTTTTTAAGGGTTATTGTCAAATAACTCAACACCATCCTTGGCTGGAGTGGCCGATCTCAAAGCTGTCCTTGCGATTTTGTTCTCTGCCTCTGTCATGCATGCTTCCTGAACAGCCCCAAACTTTTCTGGATTATTTAGGCCTTCCGCTTTGGCTGCGGGAGAAGCTGCCCGTGCAGAAATGCCTTCTGAGGCTCCTTTGATGCATTTGGAATGGGCGTTTGAAGGCTCTAGCCAGAAAATCCACTTAGGCATCAGCAAAAACAGAGGATATGTATCACACGCAAACACACACCCGAAAGACAGGGAAAGAAAGAGAGAAAGGAGAGCACAAATTCACATAGTATATGTCAATTGATAGGCATAAATGGAAAACTAGAAATAATTTTTGTGTAATACATTTGAAATACATTTGCGACCTCTCTTAATGCCAATGATATCCAGGGCATTTTAGTTGTATAATCAGCTTTTTCAGGCTCTAAAAGACTGGGTGACCAAGCGTTTCATGAATTCTGGAAGGTCCTTCAAAGGGTTAGGAGGAGGATTTTTGGTGCATTTTATCTTTCTGGCCCTTTTGTTGTGGCTGTTCACATTTTGTTTTTGTTTTCTTTGTTGTGAAAACAATACAAGGAAAAGCACCTGCACACAATTAGGAATAAAGGTTGGAAAGGAAAAAGAGGGTTTAGGGAAGTAACCCTTTGTGGGCTTTGTAAAAAAACAAATTATATACACACACAACACACACACACACAGGGTTCTAGGGAAATGAAGTTGAGAGGGAAAGTAACGGGTGAAACAAGAAGACACAAGAAGTAGTGAGGTGTGTGTGTTTGTGTGTGTCTTGGGAATGGAACAGCACTAGCTACTGTCATTGATCTTACCATCATAATCAAGATGCACAACAGCCCAGGCAAAATTCATTGTAGTGGATAGATTAGACTGGTGAAGTTCTGGAACCAACTGGGGATTTTCAGGGCTTTGCCTGATGGGTGAAGCAACACCGTTTCCCTGCTGTATGAAATGGGGAAATGTCCGTGTTTCCTGCAATAAGATTGGAAAGTCTCAGGGTATTGGGCGGGATCTTAGAGGACTGCTGTGCTGTCTCATTTCTCCAAGCGGGGAGACCTATCTTAAGGCAAGGGACGCCGGAAGAGTACAGCTGGATTTTATTACATGGGGTGTCTTCTGTGCTGGCACTCCTGCCTCTTCCTTCGTCCCAACAGGCGCCTAAGCTCACTGGCTGGGTGCAAAATGTTTATGTCTGTGTCACTCACTGGTCCACATATTTATGAGGTTGCCTAGGAAATCCACATGGTCAGTCTGTGTGCTCTCACCCTGCTGTTGGCCAGAATCAGTCCTAAGTAAGAGCTCATCCCACCTTCCTTTCTAGCCGGAGTCCCTGGAGGCTTGCATGAAAAGATTCTGGCTCCCTCCATGCGCAGAAGTGCATTTTTGTCATGCACGTTGCTAGACATGGTTGTAAGTCCCAAGCATTTCAACCGGGGCCTTCCTGAACACCCTACCTCTTCTAACAAAGCGCACCATTACCTGTTTGGCGAGAACATGCACAGACTTGACAGCTCCATGGCTCAGGAGTCTGGCCTTATCTGTACCCCAGTGGTGTAGGTTTTGTTGAGGTTTTAGGCTGTACATTTGGATCTTTGTTCCATATCACATCGATCCCCGTCAAACCCTTTCATGCCTGCTTCGCTCGAAAAGAATTGTAATGCATTAACAAGTGCTGTAACAAGTCCTCTTGCCGTCTGATAGTGTTTCACTTTGTGCATGGGTTTATAAAATCCACGTGAAGTTCCTTCTAAGCTTGGAAAAGTTATACAAACTGCTGGATAGCTCAGTGACTTAGTTTGGCTGCAAAGCCAGGAGTTCGATTCCTGCTGTGCCTTCTTGACAGGGGGCTGGACTTGATGATCTATTGGATCCCTTCCAGCTCTGCAGTTCAAAGGTGATGATTTTATTTTATTTCGGGAGATACAGCTCTCAGTCCCCTTGCCAGCCTCGCCGCCCTTTGAGTGATTATAACATTTACAGTCCAGACAACCACACATGTAACTTTTCCTAGCTTTGATTTTGTGTCCTTCATTTCCATGCTGGGCTTAGAGAGAGGTGAACCATGAACCAGTTGACTTCATTCCTGTTGTTTTAACTCCCGGGCTGTCTTTTTGTCTTCGCTTCCTCCAGTAGTAATTCCACATGGCGCAGGAAGTTCAAAACAAATAAACTCCAAAAAAGAAAAAAGAAAAAAAAAAGAATCCATACAAAAGGGGTAAGGAAAAAATAGCTCTTTCGAATGGTTAAGCAGGAACAATAGGATCGGAGGCAGGCCCTCTGGGGAAACGTTTGGTCTGAAAGAAAAGAGAGGCGCACACAATAACCCTGGGCTGGAAAGAATAGTCTGGGAGTTATTTTATGTTAAGGAAACGGGTGATCTCCTGGCTCAGTTGCTGGTGATGAAAAAGATAATTTTGTCTCTTGGATTTTGATGAGTTGGGTTATTTCCAGAGGGGTAACTGTACTGGAACTGAATTAGGTGACAGCTTTGCAGTTAGGAGGATAAAGCATCCCCCCCCCCCAAAAAAACCCCTGCTTTTTCAAAGTGCCTGTGCTTATATCCTCCGCATGCAAATAAAACCCGTTGTTTACTTCCTGGTGACAAATCAGTAGACAATGGCAAAGTAATTTGCTAGAGCTGCCAAACTTTGCTGAAAGACCATCGAATGTCTTTTACTTTTTAAGGTGGTTCTGCTTCTAATTGTGAAGCTGCAGCTTCATCTATCTCAGTCCTGGGTCTATATTTTGTTGCAGCAAAACCACAAAGGGTCCTTGTAGCATCTTGAATGTTAACAGGTTTTATGTGGCGTACGTGTTTATGGACTGTAGTCCATTCTTCAGAGCTGAGTTTCTTTGCATGGGTGCTTAACATTTGTCACAGCAGCGGCTGCAGAAATACAGTCCTGCTAAATTACAGAAAATCACACGGCATTAGTACAGGTGTTGCTTATGAGTAAAGTCCTTGAGGTTTAGGTTGAGGTCATCCATTGAGGACGGAAGACCCAAACTGTATGGTGGAAAGAAATGCATAACCTCCTTCTTTTGGAGGCTGTGGGGGGATGTGTTTCCTCCCACTCCGATGTTATAACCTGAGAAAGAGGAAGTTCCTAATCAGGCTAGCCATTTTTAGAGGATTAAGGGTGGAATGAGCAGTGGGATCATAGCTATGCAACAGAAGTTGGAATAGAGAGAGTCTCGAGCAGCTGTCTTATGATAAATACTTCAGTATGCAACAAAAAAACCTTAAAATTGTTCCTTAGAATGTACGTTGCATGATGTTAAGTGTTATTGGTTCAGTTTTTACAGCATGGAATTGTGAATTTTGATGCAAGCTGTTATAGGAAAGGCAAAGGCATCTGAAATGTGGATTTTCCCCAGGATGCTAATGTAGCCCTTTAAAGTTCTATGGGCCTCTTTGATTACGATGGATAAATCTTGCAAGCACAGTTTTGCAACCGTTGGCTCTTCCCCTGTCAACCCAGCCTGGATTAAGGCATGCCGGAGCCCTAAGCTTTGCCATGTTTCAGAGCCCCCCCCCCATAACATTATAAAATTACCTTTAAAATGTTAACAGAAGTTATTATTTCAACAATTAATTATGACATCACATTTATTGTTACGGTTAATTACATGGATACACTTCAAAGCAGCACCCCAGGGAGCTTGCAATTGTCGTCAAGCAATAAAAAAATATGTAATATAAATTTGACTGTAAAAAAAATTTAAAATCAGATACATTTAACACCAAAAAGCCCCGTTAAAATAAATGGAGCGTACAAAGAGTTAAAAAAATCACAGTGAATTAGATTGTATATTTCAGTTGAAAAAGGTACGTCTTGACACGCTTCCTCAAAACGCAAGAGTGGACACTTCTCACAGCTTTCCTTCTGAAGGTCTAGCATCTCAGCAGGCTCATAACAAGATCCTTGTTTTGAAGGTTTAAAAAAAAACACAAAACCTTAAATTGGGACCTGTAAGCATTTGGCAGGGCTTTCTGTATAAGACGGTCACATGACCTCAAGACCATGTGCCACTTAGTAACCCGGCTGCCATGTATTGCACTAGCTGATGATCCTGGATCCTCTTCAAGGATGGTCCCACGCCGAGTGCCTTGCAGTAGTCAAGGCACGATGTAGCTAAGGTTTGACACCAGAGAGGTCCTAGCTGGTGCACAAAGTAAAATTGAGTGAAGGCCCTTCTCATCCCCATGGTCACCTGGAAATCTAAGGACAGTGCAGAATCAAGTATTCCCAGACGGCAAACGGTTCCCCTCTTGGTGAACACCATCGCTTTGAGGATGGGTTGAATCATAATTCCTGAATCTGACTGCCTACTGAGCCACAGCACCACTTGAAGAGGATCCAGAATGGTCAATTGGAATAACATGCGGCAGCCAGGTGGCTAATGGAGGCATGATATTGCAATCAAGTGACACTTCCCCAACCTCTCCCCCAATGAAGAAGGACCTGCATGGGTTGCCATTTGCTTTTCTGGGCCCAGGATTTGAATTCAGCTCATTCACCCTCCTCCAGCCCATTATGAACTCCAGGCAGCCTTCCAGAGCCCCAGCGTCTCCCTCACGGTCATGCGAGAAGGAGCAGTAAATCCTGGGGGTGGCCGACCGATGGGAGGCTCCTCACTCCAAAACTCTGAATTAGAGATGGGCGCGAACCGCAGGTTTGGCCATTCGCGCCGGTTCGTTTAGGGGCCCAAACAGAGGTTCGATGTTTCAAAGCCCCGCCTCCTCTGGTGGGCACCCAATCGGAGGCAGCGGCCCGGCTTCTTTGCCCTGCCTCCTCTGGACGCTGCCCCTGAGTGGGCACCCGCCAGAGGAGGCGGGGCTTTGAAACATCAAACCCCTGTTTGGCCCCCTATATGAACCGGCACGAACTGTTAACCTGCGGTTTACACCCATCTCTATTCTGAATGACTCTTTCCACTAAATCCAGCTTAATACAGGGGATAAGGTAATTCCCTGATGGAAATCACACACTAAAGGACAGGGGGTTGAACACAGCTACCCCAAGAGTACCTTTTGAGTACACTCTGGAAGGAAGGATTGAAACCACCCTAATATAGCCCCCTCCCCGACCCTCCACCAACCTAGATGGTCCAATAGTATTTTTATTTAAATGACAGCCCCCTAAGCAATAATAGATGACACCACTTATTCATAAATCCAGGACCATCCATCCCACTGCCATGCCCAAAGCCGTTTTGAATAACAGATAAACAAAGAATAACAGATATTTTAGGACGACAGGGGAGAAGATGGGTCGGTAACCACCTCTCACCTGCACTGATATCATTTACTTTTAAGTCTAGGCAGTGAAATTGATTAGACTTCCCAATTCCAACACAGCATTGATCTGTATTCAGCTAGAAGCCAGGGTTATTGAGCTCGGGAACTGTAGCGAAATGAGAGGAAGATGTTTAGCTGTGAGAAAGCTCCGTGTTTCTAATTGAGGTTTCAGTATATCGTTTTCCCCCGACCTCTGAGGCTCTGTTATTGAACTGGCAAACCCGGATAGAGATGCTCCTGCATTTTGAGTCCTGTGGTTCCTGCCCATCCCATCGAGAGTTGCAAATTAAAAAGACTCCCATTGTAGCAGAAGAAATGTGTTATTTTTCTTTTTCATGCATATTAATCCATCATTTCGTTTTGTGCTTTATTTAGACGGGCAGATTTGCAGGCATCCACCAGATGGGCGATTTCAGCTGGCCCTTCAGCAATCTGTTGGGCCTGCTTGGCTGTACCTGGAAACCTTTAGGGGAAGGGCTGTGCAAATTATCTCAGCTTCACCTTGCAGGGCGGCTGTTGGTTTGTGGGTTTGTTCCAAATACTATTATTTTTCAAACATCATCCATGGGAGACTGAAACCATTCTTCTCTCTCTCCCCCCCCCCCATTTTTAGGACACTGCTGTTGACTTGATTTGTCTGCAGTTCCAATGGATTCACAAACATTTTAGCGCTTACCTGTGATGAGATAGACCAGCTTGTCTGGGGTGGATTTTGCTCTGAATTATGCTTTCTATGTGTTTCTTATAGAGATGTCTTAAAAGGGTAGCGTTGGAATGGCTGATTGGCTTTTTTTAGACCAGTTATTCCTAACTACCCAGAAGCCCTGAAAAAATGCTATAAACTAGTGCAGTGGTTCTTAACCTTTGTTACTCAGGTGTTTTTGAACTGCAACTCCCAGAAACCCCAGCCAGCAGAGCTGATGGTGAAGGCTTCTGGGAGCTGCAGTCCAAAAACATCTGAGTAACAAAGGTTAAGAACCAGTGAACTAATGGTTCCCAACCTTGAGTCCCCAGTTGCTTGAACTACAACTCCCAGAAATCCTGGGCAGCCAGCTAGGGGTAAAGGCTTCTGGGAGTTGTAGACTAAGAACATCTGGAGACCGAGGGTTGGGAACCACTGCTATAGACTCTTAGATGTGTTATCAAAGGTATCAAATATTTACTGTTCGCCTACCTACAATAAACTTTTATTTCTGAAATGGACATACATAGGCCTTTTCACTTTGGAACAGTGGAGTGACAGATTTGGGTTTTATTTTCAAAAGTCTTGGGTTTTTTCCATTCTGAATTGAAAACAATTTTTTAAAAAGTTTTGCAAACATGAACCAAATGGGCATTCTCTCTCATGTTACACTGGCTAAATGCAGTAGGTGGATATCCAGTGAAGCCTAGTGGACATAGTGACGGACTAAGACTAAGGAGGCCCGAGTTCAAATCCCCCCACTCAGTCATGAAAACTCACTGAGGCAGTCGCAGTGGTAAAACCACTCGTGGAGTGAAACTTTCAGTCAGGCTCAAGATGGTTTCCGGCTGCAATCACGGCAGCAATAAGAACCGTACTTAAACATCATTTAAATCAATTTACATTTTATTGTGCACACAGTGCCAGGATGAAACTGATTTATAGGGCCTGCAAAATTATTTTTTCCCCCCAACTGGCCGGCAGAGGCTGTTTAAAATACTGGACTTCTCAAATTAATTCAGTTCAATGCAGTTTTGTGGAAATGTCGGTTTCATTAGGTTATACACCAAAAACGGTTGAAATCACCAGAAACAAATCGATTTCCATTCAGTGCATGCAGATATGGTCACCGATTTAAATATCACGTGCTCGGAACCTGGTTAATAAAAAAGGCTGAACAGACATAGATTCAAAGTGATAGTGTGACCGCAGCCTCAGTTTTGCTCATATTTGATTTTTTTTAAAAAAGATATATATGTGCCTACAGATACATACAGTATGTTCTTGTGTATGAATCTAAATAGCACTTTTTGATACCCGGTGCCATTATCTGGTCAAGTTTTCAAGTCCCCAACAGGCTTTGAACTGGTGACCTTCCTTGAGCTAAAGAAGGGACAGATTCTGCCCTTTGATCTCCGCAGTCTCTGATCTGTTAATGGAGGAGGTTGGGATCTGGCCGGCAGCTGTGTTTTCCAGCCATTACAACACTTGCCTGCTCTTTCTTGGCTTCATCCTTCATTTCCTCCAGGCAGCTGGTAAGGGGCTTGCTGGGATCATAGATAATTCTGTTTCGTTTATTTAAAGTATCTGTTGCCCCGTCTTTCTCTTTAAAATGGACCCAAGACAGCGTGCGTTATCGAGCACCAACATTTAAAAGCTAATAACAGTAAGTATGCTCATATTTTTAAAAGAACCAAACCAAGAACACTCTAAAAATAGTAAACAAAACCAACACCAAAAGCAGATTTAAAAGTGACAGACCACAGCACTCCATTTAAAAAACCCCCCCTCAGGACGCCAGTTGTTGAGGGAAAAGCCTGCCTGAAGAGAAAGGTCTTGGCCTGCTTGCGGAAGGACAGCAAAGATGGGGCCGGCCAGACCTCCAGTGGGAGGGAGTTCCAAAGTCTAAAGGAGCAGCCACAGAGAAGGCTCTCTCCTGTGTCCCCACCAGTGGTGGGACTGAGAGATATCCCTTTAACAAAACCAAATAACCACCTTGTTCTCTCTTTATGCCACTTCTAGCCCCCACGTGGGAAAGAACCGAAGAGAATATTGTTCAGAACCCTCTGGCCAAAATCCCAGAGTTATTCTACGCTGGCACGATGCACATGGCCTAACATTTGATGACGTCTTGCCGCTATTTAAGAAGCCAGTGCTATTGTGCACCAAGTTACACATTAGACGGTCTGCCTTATTACTAAGTTCATCGCTTTGGGTTTGCCCACGATGGGCTGTTCCTGGCAATCCGAAGGTGTCTTCTCTAACATTTCATCGATTACGTGGAAAGAAATAATTTTTCTCCCAATGGCCGGCGAGGGACCGTTGCGCCCCGATTTGCTTTCCGTCCTCTCTGTGGAACCGCACAGGCTGCTCCTTCGAGTCTCCCGCTACGGGCTTGCCCCAGTCGAAACGAGGAAGCCGTATCAAGCAAGCGATCTTCGTATCGCTGTATGGCTGAACATCTGTTTCCTCCTATTTTTTTGGTGGCGGTAGAGAAATGCAGCACGATTGAAGGGGGCTTCTTTTCTTCTCTAGATGGAGGGAAGTGGGCACGCTTTGAATCTAAAGAACATCTGGGAGAGAAATATTTCTCTCAGGGGTTACTGGGACTGTTTGTTACCCGATTTATTTGCTTTCCTGTCTTCATCCGGCTTGCCTTCCTGGAGAGGAACGGATATGAAGACATTGAAGCCGCGACAGAATTTCCTCGGATGCCTTGAGGGAAATACATTTCGATGTATTTTTTTTAATCATGCTCTTTTCCTGCTCCCCCACCCTGAAATCAACACACCAAGTGGCCAAAACACTCCATTGAGTTTGAGAGTTCCCAACCATGGGTTACTCCCCCAAAGAGGTTCTTGGACTACAACTCCCAGAAATCCTGGCCAGCACAGCTCGTGGTGAAGGCTTCAGGGAGTTGTAGTCCGAGAAACTCTGGGGAGGTTCTCAAGGTTGGGAAGCGCTGCTCCGGCTTGCTCGTGTGCTCCGTTCTCCAGTAGATAGACCTTAATTGGAATCCCACTTTCAATATAATGGCTTCAGTTTATGAAATCCTGGGACTTCTTAGCTAGCCGAAGACTTCTATGACAGAGGATCACACACACACGACCTTGAATTCTAGGTCTTTGAATTCTGGGCACTCTTTCTGTCTCTAGGGCTCACGACAGTATTGGTGTGCACGTGGCACATGTGACGTGTCTTTAGTAGCGCGGGAAATCCTCATTATCTGTCTCACCCACGGATTCTCTCTCGCACACATTATTCTGCAGTTGTTGAACCCAAAGGCTTACCTCCCTGTCTCTGTTGTTGTTGCTGTTGCTGTTGTTGTTGTTGTTGTTGTTGTTGTTGTTGTTGTTGTTGTTGTTGTTGTTGTTGTTGTTGTTGTTGTTGTTGTTGTTGTCCAAAATTGGGAGTACAGCGGTCTTGGTTTCTAGTGACACGTCCTTACACTTGATGATCTTCTCTAGTTCCCTTATTGCTACTCTTATGAGTCTCAGCCTCCTTCTGGTTTCTTGGCGATGGTCTCCATTCGGAGTGATGACTGAACAGAGATATTCCAAGCCTTCAGCAATTTCAGTTTCTTCATTGTCAACATTTAAAAGACACGTCTTGGGTGTCTGCTCAAGGGTGTAGAGCCAAAAACTAAAAACTCGCTCTTGTGGCGCCTGTAAGGAAAACAGAGTGATCTTGCTGTGAACTTTTCTGGGGTTACAGGTCTACCTCCTCAGATGGAGGAGAATATTGAGGCCACCAGTTTTGCCACACCATGTCTGTGGTTGCGGTGGCAGGGTTGGGAATAACACAAAGGGAGATGCAGAAAATGACAACAGCATTACATACCCAGGTACTGAATTTTAAATAATACTGTATTTTAGATAGGCTGTAAACTGCCTTGGAAGGAGCTTCCCTCACCACCACTGCCAAAAACGGGACTATCAAGCTTTATGATCAATAAACCATTATTTCTTTTCCGGAAATCCATCACGGGAGATGAAGCTTGTCCGATAAATTCACTTGACCCCTTTTGTTCTCTCTTTGAATGATTTGTTTTCTGATGCTGTCACAGCGAATCCAACTCGATGTCACCTTTGTCACATGGCTTGTCTTTGTACAGTTGATTTTTTTCTTCTTTAACAAATGGCTGATACAGTACAGAGGCCACGGGAGTTAGACTGGGACCACGTTGTCCCTTGTGGGGGCGGGAGTGGGTGGGAAAACTTTAACAGTGTGTCTGTGTTACAATCCCATTCAGCATTGCTATTTTCAGAAATACAGTCTGCCTGTTGTTTTAAAAAGTTTACACACAACAATTCAAAATTTGATTGAATTATTTTCTGTTTTTCCCTTCCAGCTCTGCCAAAGAAAAAGATTGTGTGGCCATGGATGTGTGACCCTGTGGCATCGGAGTTGTCAGCTGGAAGTATGGAACTTGTTGGCGACTGCCAGCATGATTGCTCTTGGCCAGTTCCCAATGGGCATGGAAGCAAGACCTTGCAAGGCAAGCCAAAGGATCAAAGCACCGATCTTTATTGTAACTCCGTTGGGTTCAACCACGATGAAAAGGAAGAGGTCTCAAAATCGAAAAAGAAGACCCGTGCCAATCGGATTTGGAATTTTGTTAGCCGTCGGAAAGGGTCGGCCATGAACTCCAAGAGACCGCAGTCCATGATTCTTTTTGGCGATAATGTGGACATCTTGGAGCAAAGTCGTAAGATGACCTTCATGGAAAGGGTGAGGTCCTTTAAGAAGCTCAGGTCATCCGGCACCTCTAAGAATGCATCCAAACCCAAAGCTATCATTATTTCTGTGGAAACTCAGGAAGATCTTGAGCAAAAAGCTCTTCAAAGAGTGAAGAAGCTGAGTGGTGGCCAACGGCCTTACCGTCATTCGTATGCCGGTTACATTGAGGATCTGGATACTTCCTTTGAAGATGTCGAGTTAAATAGCTGTGTGCTGGATCTTGACTCCAGTGAAATTAAATGGCAGAAGAGCCTTGGCACTGATCTAAATAGAGATGATACTCGTAACGATGGTCCCAAAATGTCAACTCAAAGGGGTGGGGCTCTTGTCTTTGAGACCGCTCTGGAAACGGGAGCGCTACAAGAGGACCATCAACAAAGACATTCTGTCGTTTCCGTCGAGAATAAGAAAGGACGAAGTTCGGAGGTCTGGAGTTATCTCAAAGGGATTTCCCCAATGAACAAAGACTGTTCAGAACCCCTAAGCCAGAGGGAAGAGTCCGATTTTCAGGATTTAGAGCATGCCATGGAGAACACTGCTCCCAACTTTGACCTTGAGTTGAAACATGAGGAAAGGCTTGGCCAACCTAAAAAGACCAGCCACGCAGCAAAGAGCGGCCACTTTGGTGGGGTTCTTCGGTTCTTCAACAGCGTCGCCGAGGTGGCTAGGAAGTGGCGGGGATCTTCAAAAACTTTTTCGCAGGAAGAACCGAGAGCCAATTTCAGGTCCGGGTGCCGAAGGCAAGCGTTTAACGCTCGGCGGCAGCCCCTGATCATTGCCAATGACAGCGCCAGTGGTTTCTCTTCAACGGGATTGTCCCCGGATTCTGGGATTTGGGATAACCAAAGCTCTAAAAGCACGGCTAGTAAAGAGCCGCCCCAAGGAAATACAAATCCGGAGATTTCCCACGAGGTTTTCAGCGAAAAGAGCAGCTTTAGTGAAATATCTTTCTTACCCCCCAGCGCAGGTTTACCTACTTTCCCCCTCTCAGAATCTCCGGAAGACTGTGTGTTTGTTGGCCGTCTGGCTACGGAACTGCCACCGATTCAAGACATACCTCATAATAATATAGGGGATCGGGGCGTTGGTACCGTTCCAACCGACGCCTGGACGTTGGGTTCTTGGGCTCAGGGCAATGCTCACGACTCAGCCACTGAGACTTTAGACCATCCCCAGACCTTGCATGCTTCTGATTCAAAGCCTCAAGAGTCTCTGAAGATCAGGACCAATGATGCAGATGTGATATACTTTTCTCCTGTGAACTCGGAAGAGTGTCGTTATAGGGAATCAGTTGCAGAGATATCTAGGACTGACCAGGGTATGCTGAGCCTAACCGACACTTTGGAGGATATTCCCACTTTTTCAAGAACTCTCCTTGAGGACTGCGACCTAGCCAGAAGGCCAGTTGATGCTAGGACTTCTTCCAGCACTGCTGTAGATATGGAGTACCTGGGTGGAATTTCCCAAAGTACCCTAGACCTAGAATGGACGCCAGCTGATATCCCAGGTGTGGGAACTGTATTAGCAGATATGCAGACACCAGAGAGCTTTATAGGGGATGCCCAGCATACGGACAGGGTGCAAGCAGATAATGAGGATCTAGGAAGGCCCCCTCCTGCAGATCCCCAGGGTTCGGAGAGTTTCCCGGTCGATACTTTGAATGTTAGCTCAGGGCTGTCCGAGAGTCAGGGCTTGGCCAGCATTTTGGAGGACATTCACAGTACCTGCCCGCCTGATATTTTAAGCTGCCCAGAATGTGACCGAGGAACACTAGGTCAAGAGTGCTGTTCTGTCGAAGTGGGTGGAAATGCTGCACCGTTACAACCCCACCCTGTGAGGCAACCTCGCAAAGTGGAACATCCCAAATACAGGGGGGTTGGCCGTCCTGTCCTGTGCACCATTGTTGCCTTTAATGAGTTCGACCCTGGAAAGGTAGGTGCTTCTTCCTGGCTGACTGGCTGTCAACTTTAACCTTGTTATGGCTGGTTTGCAGGGCTTAGAAGAACTTCCTTCTTTAATCGACAACTCCAAAAATCTTGTGTGTGTGTGTGTTCTGGGTGTGTTCTGGTGGGTTATGGCCCGAAACTAGAAATCCAGTTGTTATTCCCAACTAGAGCAGACACACCCATGGGAACTTGGGAAGCTAAGATGTACATTATTAATAATAAGCATGTTCCGTCAACTTAATTCTTACTTACGGAACTCTTTTTCAAGATTTTCTAGACAAACAGCACTCAGAAGCGGTTTCCCCTTCCCTTCTTCTGGGGGGTGCCCTAGGACTGTGCAGCTTGCCCAGGGATACACAGGCTGGCTCTTCTCAGGAGGCACAATGGGGAATCGAACTCCCAACACAGACCCAAATCATGGAGCCATCAAGACAGCAACGCTCCCAAGAGAAGAAGCAGCCTGGGTGGCCCTGGGCAAGCTACAGAGTGGCCCCACAGTAGCCCTAGAGGAAGGGAAGGGTAAACCACTTCTGAAAACTCTGGAAAGAGTCTCCGTTCAGCAGAAATAGCTCCTGCAGTGACTGTGGGAAGAGAGAGGAGAGAACCTTAGACTTTTAAAAATCATTTAGGAAATTCCTTCGGAGATAGAAGATGGGGACAAAGGGCTCAAAAATCAAGTGTATACGAATGCAATTTCCTTCCACCGGGATCTGAAGGGGTACGATCCGTTCTGCTCCATCTTGTCTTCATCCACCACTGTGCAAAGACCAGCATAAGCGCCAACGGTGTCTGTCATGAGCAATCCCTGCTTTCTGATTCATGGCCCTAAGAAGCCTTTGCCCCTATTTGCTTTGTGTTGACGGGATGCCTTTTCGACGAGAATGCTGTTAGTGTGTGTGTGTGTAGAACCAAAGCTGTTCTTCCTTCAAGGTTCAGCTTCCTCCCTGGGCTTCCTTTGTGCGATTGCGTTCTTCCCTTCCTCCCCCTCTGCACATGCACATTGATGCATGAACATGAACCCTAAGGGGACTTAACAGTATCCGGAAATCAATATCTAGGTTGACGTCTCACCTGCCAGGGAAGATCTCCAATGGTTTCTAAACACACCGAAATTGTCATAGTGATAGGGGTCCTCTGTCTTCAGCCCAAACAACCCAGCGCCCCCCTGGCTTTTAAATCAGTCCACAAGAAGTCCATGGTGAGGGGAATTAATGCAGCACACAAGACAACCAGCCTTTGGGAAATTGTTGCCAAACAGTTATTCTGAATGATTTAGTTGGACCAGATGATTTATTTACAGTTTCTGGCTAACATTCTCTCATCTCTCTTGAACAGAGAGAGCCCCGATTTCTGTGCTATCGGGACGGATGGGCAATGATGTGTTCATCACTAATTGGGTAGCAGAATGGATCGTATTATTTCCACTATACCACCGCATCAGTGTTATCACTCTCTGGGAGGTCCACCATATACAATCAGATCATAAAATGAGTTTCCACAATTTGAATACGACCATAAATACCATAAAAATGCAATAAAATACAACCGACCTTGTTGTTAGCTAAAACAATGAACCAAACTTTAAATAGAAGCACACAACTTTAAATTCATTTGGGCATCTCAGGACAATATTCACCGCTAGTAGAAGGGCAGCTTTATATAATGCTATAGTTAGGAAGAGATGGCTCCTAGGGAAACCCTGCAGGAAGCTTATTCTGGAGGGAAGGGGGCCACGACTGACAAATCTCTGTTCCTAGTGTTGGCTTTTAATGGCCTCCTTGGGTTTTACAGTTCTTAACACCATGGACTGTGATTAGTAGATGAGAGGGAACTGTTGGGTAGCTCAGTGATTTAGGTCTCTAGCTGTAGAGCCAGAGGTTGGGAGTTCGATTCCCCCTCTGGGCCTCCTTGACAGGGGCTGGACTCCATGATCTATATAGGGTCCCTTCCAGCTCTGCAGTTTTAAGATTTAAGATTAAGGTAGCTATTTTGTGAGAGAGACATACCACCAAATATCAAGGTCCCAATCCATTAATAGTTTTATAGGCTATGGTCAGCACTTCCTTCCTTCCTTCCTTCCTTCCTTCCTTCCTTCCTTCCTTCCTTCCTTCCTTCCTTCCTTCCTTCCTTCCTTCCTTCCTTCCTTCCTTCCTTCCTTCCTTCCTTAGCAATTGAAATACTGTCCATCCAGCAAATTGATACTCTGGGCAGTGCATAATAACAAAGAAAAGTAACATAAAGTATAAAATTGCTCTAAAACTCTTACATTTTCGCAAAGATAAACACCCAGCCCAAGCCCCAGTGTCCATAACGGGTCTCAGAAGGGTGGTGTCATTTGTTGTGCCCAAAGCGGCAGAAAGATCCAGGAGGACCATCCGGGTTACACTCTCCCTGCCTGCCTCTCTCAGGCGATGGTCTTGCAGGGTGATCCATATCCTTCCAACCCCTTGGTGCAGCCTGAACCCCCAACTGAAATGGATCCAGACTATCCGCTTCCTCCAGGGACGCCTGCAGGTTGGCAGCTGCCACCCTCTTGATTAACGTGCCCAGGAATGGCATGTTGGCAACAGGTTGTGAAGATCATCTGTTGCCAAACTGGGTTTCATTTGGAATGGGCCTTCTAAGGGCTGCCTTTAGACATCGAACGACAGAGCTGGAAGGGACCTTATGGATCAAGGAGGCACAGAGGGGGAATCGAACCCCCAACCAGCTGTTGACTTGCCAAATCACGAATTCAATGCGCCTCCTCTAGTTGCACCCTACTGTTGTATTCCAGCCCTTGATTATGCAAACCCAACCCAGCAGAAAAGTTATTTTAAAAATGAATAACAGAGTGAGGAATGAAGCAAGTTGCTTCATTAACATCGTGCTAAGTACCAACAAGAAATTACTTTTCAAATGCTAGCACAGGTCATGGGGAAGGCATTGTTTTGTAGAAAGCTGTCCCCTCCAGGGACAGCTGAAATTTCCACCATGGTGTGTGAAAGCACTCAACTTTTCCCCAGTTGAAAGCAGTTGATGTTTTCTCCAACCGCCTCCTGGTCCTACGACTCCTTCCGGGCCACCTCTCAAGTGTGTCACGCGCAGGCGCACCCAAGTGTGAGCATGGGTGGTTGTTTTCTTCCACCGTGTCTGGATTCTTTGACGCTTCATTAGCTCTGGAGCTCCTTGTCCTCCGCTCTTCCTCAGTAGCCTGTTGGACGCCTTCCAACCTGAGGGGCTCATCTTCCAGCATCATATCTTTTAGCCTTTTGTTTCTGTCCATGGGGTTTTCTTGGCAAAGATCCTGGAGTGGCTTGCCAGTTCCTGCTCCAGGTGGATTGCGTTGAGTCAGAACTCTCCACCGTGACCTGTCCGTCTTGGGTGTCCCTGCACGACGTAGCCCATCGCTTCTCTGAATGACTCAAGCCTCTTCGCCACGACAGGGGAGCAATCTGTGAAGGGGGTCTGCAGTCACCCTGATGCATTAAACAACCCAAAAATATTGTGTCTGGAGAATTAATGCACCAGATATCATTTGGGTGGCATTCTAGGTCAGGAAAATAATGGTCCGCTTGTATCTCAAGCTGGTCAAGGGATGGCACCAAGCAGGAGTCGTGAAGGCCACACCAAAGAATGAAGTCTCTCAAAATGTTGATATTTCTGTGAATTCCCCTCCCCTCCTGCCTCTTGCAAGGCTGCAACGGGTAGGAAAACATCTCCACAAAAGAGGCCCGCCGTGTCAGCCTCTTGTGTGCAGCCAGTCATCCCTTGTGACTTGAGAGGTCCTCTAAATGGTCGCAGACCAAGGCGGCTTTGCCTGGCCTCTTTCCGCTGGGGTTGTTTTGCTTTTTTTTTTTTTTTCTGGGATGAAAAAAAAAATCCCCTTGTATGGGAAAAAGTGCCGCCTTGCTTTTCCTGTCTTTTGTGTGCTAAACTTCACCCTCGGCTGCCCCTTTTTTCGTTTTTAAAAAGAAGAAAAATGGCACAAGTCCAATTATTAGTCCCACAAAGTTCCTGTGAAATGACTCATCGGTACATCCTCTGGGTCCAACGGGTGGGGAGTCTGCTCTTGTTCGGATTAACTGTGGGATTGAGGCTCACAGGGGCCCCCCCTTCCTATTCTTCTGCCATCAACTGCAGATGAGACCTTTTTTAAGGTGGCAAAATAAGACAAGGGAAGGTGAGGGGAAGGAGAGACTGGATATCTCCTTTGTCTGCAGACTCTTCTTGGGTTTTGGAGGCAGGAGGAAATGGCTGTGGGGTTGAAAACTTTCCTCCTTTCTTGGAGCATAATAAAAGTTGACCGATCCCAGTCGAGGAGACTGAATTGACCCAAAAAACCTGGATGGGTTTACGTAGCTTCCAAATAAAAACTCTAATAAAACAATAAAAGGTCAAGCTTTGAACAGGAAATCAGGTCCTGCCCTCTTCAGGATTTCGCCGCCCCTCCTCTGTTGTCGTCACTGCGTTATGTGGGTTCCTCCCCTCCCGAGGTCCAATTTATTTTCTGCAGGTTAGGGTTACGGTTGTGATCCAGGGAGTGAAAATCGCCATTGAGCTTTGATCTGCCTACATTTTTCCTTTGCATTGCTGTAGAAATCATCCTAGATAGGTCCGCATCAGCACCAACCTGGCGTGGCCATTGGTGACAGATGACGGGCATTGCAGTGTGGAAAGCTAGTGTGGGGTCATGGTTGGCATTTGGGCTAGGAGACCCAGATTCACATCATCATGGAAGGAAAGGCAGATATAAATATTCAAAACAATAATGATTTTTGATTTATGGCCACCCTTAATAGGGTTTTCGAGGTACGTAAGAACTGAAGATGTAAGAACTTCCCATGATCACCCTCAGGGAATGTCCATGTCTGAGTGGGGATTTGAACCCAGGTCCCCCACTCTATTTGCAGTATATTGTGCCAATTAAAAAAAAATTGCAAGGGAGTGCAGAACTTTAAAAGTTACTTTTTTGGCCCACCGCTTTCAGAATCGCCTGCGCAGCCAGGGCGTCTCTGGGAGCCAGGATCTTGGCCTTTGTCTCAGACAGCAAAATCTCTTTGGCTAGCCACATCCTCACTCTGCGTTGTAAAGGAAATCTCCCACTGGCTAGTTTCCACTTTGCCAAGGCTGAGGGAATGGATGTTTCCAGCAACTTAATGCAAAAGACAAAAGGGGTAAGAGACTCTTTTACACGAGTCAATTACGTGTAGGAAATAATATTCATTTTACGACTGTACGTGTCTATAAGCACAGTTGGTTGGCCCATCGTAGCTTAAGGTCACACCACTTTTTCACCATAGTCTTCTACTGCCCCCTGCAGTTTCCTCTTCAAATATTTTGCTTTGCTTTTCAAGAAGGGATTTTGGAAGCAAAAAACTTCCACGTAAGCTAAATTGCTGGTCGCATATATCGGCATAAATCTCACGTCTCCTCTGCTTACCTGTACTGTATAATTGAGGTGATTTTTTTCTGACACGGAAGTGATTTTGTGCACAAAAGGTTTCCCCCATGTTTTCCTACGTTTCTAACTAATAATAATAATTATGTACTGTTAAGTCCATTCTACTTTACGCTGACCTTTCAGAGTTTCCCAGGTAGAGACTACAGTACTCAAAAGTGGGTTTCCATTCCCTTCCACTAGGGGCACTGTGGGACTGTGCAGCTTGCCCAAGGCCACCCAGGTTGGCTCTTTCCCCTAGGAGGCAAAGAGAGGGATCGAACTCCCAACCCCTGATTCCACAGCCAGAGACCTAACTCGCTGAGCTATCCAGCAAGCTCATTTTTAACTAAACACAGTTAAATAGACCGATTCAATGCTGCCGTTTCCAAAGCAGATTTCCCACCAACTAAAGTGTTTCGGCACATTTGTTCAGCTGTACCGGTTTTCAGCCATCTGTGTGGTTAAAAAGTACTCATTGTTTTGCCTTTATTCTGCCTCCCGCCCAAATACACTGCAGAGCTTGCGAATGTGTGAATTTTGGAGGCAGGAAGTGCTTGGTCTTTCACCCACTCCCAGGAGGTGCTAAATCGCGACTTTCATCAGGGAAATAGGGACCCAATTAAATTCTTTTCTAGCTCTCTGTGTGGGCAAGCCCCCTTGCAAAAGAAAGATCTCAACTTCTAGCTCTTTTGTCTCCTCAAGCAGCTGAACATTTATTTTTGTCGATTAGCCTTGCTCACCAAAGAACACAGATGCCGTCTGAGGAGGTCTGTAGTACCAGCCGTCAAAAATTAAATAACCATTAGCATCAAGAAATTCCAGCTGAGCTTTCTTCTTGGTTAGTTATTTTGCTGAGTTAAAATCCCAGTGAAAATGGCATGGCTGGTTGGAAAAAATATGACCTTGAATACTCAACCTGCCAGGGAGGATAACTTAGCCTGCTAATCATGCCCCCTCTGTCCAGAGTCAACCCATTGAATAAGACAATTTCTTGGTCTTTACCTGTTCTTCAGAATTGGCTCAAAAGCTTTGGCTCACTCCCTGTGATTTGAGAGTAGCGCTGATTCGTACAACCGAAAGATGAGATTTGAGTTTTGGACTGACTGGTGGAAACAACCCATTGGATTCCCCCTGTTTCAGTCTTTTGATGTAACTGAGTGGCGTATATCAAGGTCAGCTCATCCTAACAGGGAGGTGGAACTGCGAATAATAATAATAGTTGTGTGCCATTAAGTCAATTCTGACCGATGGGATTTTCTAGGTAGAGAGTATTCAGAAGTGCTTTACCCTTCCCTTTTTCCAGGGGTGCCCTGGGAACATGGTGCAGCTGGCCCAAGGCTACCCAGGCTGGCTGTTCTCCCAGGAGGCACATAGTGGGGGAACCGAACTCCCAACCTCTGGCTCTGTAGCCAGAGACCTGAACCACTGAGCTATCCAGCCAGGGGTTCACGTCTTTCTTTATTCATACCAAAGCACTGGATGATTTAAAATTATGGATGTGTAGGGAATATAGGTAAAATTAAAAGCAAATTAATATGTTAAGATCCATTCTATATGAAGGTTAAAAGGAGCTGGAAGCAAAAAGCATGGGAGGCAGGTATTCTAGAAGCAGTAAGGATGGCTGGTTCGTACACGGCTCCGCAGTGGTCGTGAAGGTATAGATGTTCCTCATGATGAACATCTTTGAATATCTTCAATATATTATCTGCAAACAAATTTCCGATATGCCGGACACACCTTACCTTTTTAATACTCTTTGCCTTTGCAGATCTGGTTTGATTTTTTTTAGTTCGAAGATGATGGGTGGTTCCAATTTCACATGGAATAGTGAACCCTAGACCGCTTTAAGGAGCCTCGTGGTGCAGTGGTTAAACTGCAGTCGTGCAGCCAAAACTCTGCTCACGACCAGGGTTCAATCCCAGGGAGCTGTCTTGAGGTTCACTCAGCTTTCCATCCTTCCGAGGTTGGCAAATTGAAAACCCATTTCTCGAGGGTGGGTGGGTGGGTGGAACGTGTAAATTGTAAATTGCCCAGAGAGAGCTTCAAGCATTATCAGGCAGTATATAAGGAGCACACTTTGTTCTGCTGTGAAGGATCTTTTATATCCTTGCATTACTTTCTTGACGCATAGAGTAATCACCCATCGTTTTATTCCTTCTTTCCCTTCTCCTCAGCCACTCTCTCACCCTCTTCATCCGTCACCAGAATCGCCACCTTTCAGACTCTTCTTGGACCGATGCCGGTCTTTACCGCTTTCCCAAAGCACACCGATGGGTTTGGATCAGCTGGGCTGGAAGAGGAAGCTGTTTCTGAGTGCTGGGGGTAAGTAACGTTTCCTCTAGAGTAGGGGTTTTGAAAGAAACATGGGAAGGGATCCTGATCTGGCCCATAGCGATCCAGATCTCCCCTGAAATGATTTCCACCCTCTATTTGAAAGGATGAGTAAATTCTGATCACTATCCTTCGGTTGACTCGCACTGGAAAACTAAAACGATGAGAACTCTTATTTTTTGCAAATTCTGCGGATTTCTGCCATTTCATGCAAGGCATGCCTTTTTGCACCACGTAGCCAATCTGTGCAAAAATTATTCCTGCAAATGTGAGCACGGTCCTTGACGGCACTAGAAAGTCTCAGTGACAGATCTTAGTTTTAAAAAAAACACACACACAACTACTATAGACACTTCAGTTTTCAAGTGTGAGTCAGGAGGAGAATTAGAAATCAGCCTAGATCCTGCATGGAAATCAAACTTGGATCAGCACAGGTCATTTTTAGCCCGAACTAGAATATTCTCAGAAGCCCTAAACGGGGCACCCAATTGAATTGAAAGGGACCCCGTGCACAGCTTAGGTATATATTGATGTGTGTCTTTACTGCAGTAAATTTCACCCTGCTTTCGTTGAATCTTGTCCTGGCAGCCGAGAGTGACTTGGGTTCAAAAACCCTGGAGATGAGGAGAGTGGGGAAGAACGGCCGAAGTCGGTGGAAACCTCTCAAACCCGGGGCAGAGCAGCTGCTACTCAATAAAGTAAGCCGCCTTCTGGATTTTTAAAAAAAACATGTGTTTCTAATTTGCTCGGCAGTGGCTGCAGAGATACGTGTGGCTCTTGATGTAGATGAACCATCTCCCTGGGTAAAAGGCTTGGTAAAATCCATCCAAAGCGCGTGTTTTTTGGCAGCAGGGTCTTGTTAAAAAATTATGTTTCGCAATTAGCCTCCGAGTGGCTTCGCGACAAATGGAAAGCTAGCATGTCAACCTCCCGGCGGCTCTTCTCAGATGTCTGCGAGACAGTTTAAAACATCCTTCCCTTTGGGAGAGTTTCTTCTGCAGACAGAGAAATATAGTACTTTTCCAATCATTGTTGGCTTTGATCCACTTTTTCCGCAGCCTCCATGGCAGCAATGTTAAAATAACCTTAACTACTCATATCTGAAGTTTGGTTTCCAAAGGGGGGGGGGGTTGTTATGAATTGACCTGGCCCTCTCTTTTTCTCAGAGGGACTTGGAATTTATACCTCTTAAGAATGAGGAAACTGGCCAGTCTCTTTTCCCCCTTCATTTGAAGCTCGAGATTTTTCCCTTCCAAACATGTAAATTCATTCATTTGCGTGCCAGCAAAGCTCAGCAGCTGAAGGGCCATTGCATTGTCATCAGAGAGGGAACCTAAGTTATCAGAAGGTGGACCTTGGAGGTACTTGGTCCGGACAGAACAGAGACAGGGAAGCTTATGTTTCTATCTGCGTTCCAGAACCCTCATCTCGTTTCCCACATCTCCTCAAAACATTTCGCTTTATATCAATTGGTGTTACTCAGCTTTCATGTTCATACGAAGAGTGCGACGTTACAGTGGGTGTGCCTACAACTTAAATCCGTGTAATTAATCTTTAATTCATCCTTGAAAACCTTATTTCCGAGTGGGAGCTGGGGAAAGTATTAAGAGAACTTTGCATTTCAGCGTTGGACTGTTTGGGTGAGGTACAGAGACACGGGGAAGAAAGCGATAAAAGTGATGCCATGACTCAGAAAGCTGGTGGTTATGTTTTTTGAGAAGCAGAGAATGAACTTTTGGGCTACAGTTTTTTTTTTTTCCTGAGGATCCTTCAGACTGAATTTTGGCAGCTCTGTGAATTTACTCAAGTGATACTTTATGGTTCTAGGATTTGATCTTTGGTTTTTCTCTAGGTGTTACTTAATATTTGGGTCTCAGTGGAGGTTATTCATGCATGCGTCTTGTGGTTTTCTTCTGTTTTGCTTGCAAGCATTTCCCCCCGATTTATTTACATTTATCCATTACCGGGTTAATGTCAGAAAGGTTTTACAGTATATGGATCAGATGATTTGACAGAAAAAGAGCCCAGCCTGATCTTTAATGTGGAACCGAGAGTCGCCTGTTTAAGAATCACCCTGGCCTCACCTTGAGGAAATCTGGATCCAAGCCTTGCTCTGTTGATGTATTACAAGGAGCATCACTAGATTTTTAGAGAAAAGAAAATTAAAAATTAAAAACTTAAAAAAGACAAAACCCTGGTGGCACCTTAAAGATTAACTAATATATATATTAATGGGAGCTTTCATGGATAAGTCCACTTCATCAGACATAACAGAAAGAGATATCACATGGCAAATATTTATACATGGCATCATACAAGGTATGAATATCGTACTACAGAGATTGTGGTTGGTTGGTAAGAAAGTCAGTGGGATGAAGGTGAGGAAGAGCAGGTAGTGATTGTCACAGATCCGAGGGTTGGTGCCAATGATGCTTTGGGAACCAGAGAGAGTAGGGGGAAAAACTGGCGCGGATTCTTCACTGGATCGGATTTTAACCTTGCCTGGCTTTAGGAGAAACGTTGCCACTGTGTCCAACTGGGACTGTGTTCTCTCCCCGCGAGTTATGCAAGCAAGCAGGAGAAATGGAGCTTCCTTATGCAAGTCCAAGCTTTTAGGGTTGCTCACCCCCCCCCAATTGTTTTTTTTTAACATTTCAAAAAACCCAGATGGAAGCTCTGCATCTGCAGTGTGCTGTTTTTGGTAAATATCCTTCTGTGCTAATAGCGAGGGAAGCGGAGGCTCGCTGTGGGCAGAAGGTAGTTAATATGCATGGGGGAGTGTGTTATGCTCTGTACCAAACACAGCCTATTTTTGGAGGCGGCAGGGGAGAAGGAACCAGAAGAACAGTGTGTGTGTGTGTGTGTGTGTGTGTGTGTGTGTGTGTGTGTGTGTGTGTGTGTGTGTGTGTGTGTGTGTGTGTGTGTGTGTGTGTGTGTGTGTGTGTGTGTGTGTGTGTGTGTGTGTGTGTGTGTGTGTGTGTGTGTAGGTAGAGGGGGGAGAGAGAAGGAGGGGTCCCCTTCCTAGCTATGCCCCCTGTACAGTCCCTTGCACCTGTGTAGCCTTTTTAGATGACCCCATTTGTAAGCGGTGGCCTCGTCTTTTCGGCGCGATGTGGGGGGCACTTGCTTTCCTCACAGGCTTTGGGGCCATCTATTTTTAACTCCTGGCAGGATGCTGAGTGAGCATTTCCTGGGGAGGAGGGGCTTGTTCTCCCCCTTCTCTCTATCCACCCCCCGCCACCCGTTTGCTGTTTTTGAAACGTGTCTGACACTATAATTTCTCTCCTCGTGGATGTAGCACAGGGGGGTTGGATGATGGCAAACCGCTGCTGCAGCATTGGAAGACGTGAGCTGTATTTAATAAAGGATGCTTTCCAACAACCCTTTCTTATTGGAGGCGATAGGAACGACAGGGAGGCAAAAAGCCCATTTATCTGCGCTAATTGGTTTCAATATCGGGGCCTCAGTGGTAGCAGAGTCGGCCATTCTTACCTGTTCTTGTCTCTTCTGCTCAATCTTCTCCTGCCCTGACCCATGCCCTCTCTGTAGGGGTCAGTTTGTTCCACGTATTTCTCCTTATGATGGTCAATCTCTTCTGGAAGCACAGTTTATCCCAATTTTTTAATTAAAAAAGAAAAGAAAACATACAGGTATCCCTTTCCTAGTGTGACTTTTCTTAACCTATTGTAAACTAGTACACACTTACACACGTGCGACTGAATTGATGGCTGGAATCCTGTTGCGTAACTCAATCCATGAATGTAATGGGAATGACGTCATAAGCAGTGGCCAGTCAGTGCTGATGAAAGGCAAATCACTGCTGATTAAATCTGCTGTCGTGATACACGTGACTCATATGCCATACAGCAAATTTGTGCACATCCTGAAATCAACAAAAGAAGCCTTTAATCAGCAGGGATTTGATGATGATGATGATGATTTTTGGTGCCCAGCATACACGACAGGCTGCACCAGGCCTGGAGCTGACCCCTGATGGCCTAAAACTTTTTTAAAAATCTCAGCAGAAGCAATCAGACGCTCACTTCCAGTTTTTGATTTTGGGGAGATTCAGGAGGGCTTTGTTCCCCTACAGTGGTTTTTAAAAAAACTGCCCCCCCTCAAGAATTTTTTCTTTTCAACATGGGGGGGGGGCTCTCTGGGAGTTCTGGAGAGTAGTGGGAGCCACAACAAATGCCCCTGAGGGCCTCTTGGATTGTGAGATGCATATCGACCACCTCTGGTAGCGGGCAGGGAATCGCATGCTTTTGTCCGAACTATAAAGGAGCTTTCCAAGGTGCTGAAGCAGTTTAGGATGTACAGGGCAGACTAAATCCCAGAGTGGCTTCCCTGCCTGCATGACAAAGGATGGTCCATCCACAGTGAGTACATGGATACCAACATTCAGCATCGGTCACCTTTTCACCTCTCCACTGTCCCTGCCTTCGAGTGAGATATGTTCTAGTTGCAAGAAGTCTGGGAGAGATTCGTTCAAGCATGGTGGAACTAGGTGTTCTGCAGGGATCAGGAAGCACAGATTTAGTTCAACCAGAGCTGGTGTTTGGGTCAGATCACAGCTGGACCCTTGAAACCAACCAAACAAGCAAGCAAGCAAACAAACAAGGGTGATGGGGAGGGACTGGCAGATCTTTGCTTTTCTCCAGCTGTTTCAAAGGACAGCTGAATTATCTCCCGAGGACCGATCTGCTAGCTAAATGCTTGCCATTTTTAAAGGCAGGAGATGGCAGTGGGATGGAGGCAAAGGTTATGCTTTGGGTATGGGTGGGATGAAGGCTAATCCAGTATGGAATCCTTGTAGTGTGATCTGCCCTGAATCAAAAGACGGGGTGGCCATGGGCTAGAACAATTCCCCCCACAGATGGAAGGGCTTGTTCAAGGCAGGGTCCTTCTATTAAAGGGACCCTTTCATGTGCTTTTGGCTGCATACTTTTGAAGCTGTTTGATGACACCCTGGGATTCAGTCACCTGGGCACTTGCTGAGTCTGGAGTTAATGATGGTGCTTGCTATGGATGACTGGCCCTTTGGACTTCCCTGGGTTCTTCCACTAGGATTCTTCATTTCCATACTGGACACTCTGTAACTTGTCTTTCTTTCTTTTTTCTTTTAAAGGACCTTTCTTAAGCTCTGAGTTGGTTGTGTACCTTTATTGGGACACTAAGGTGTTTGTGCACACACATGCTTTCCTGGTAACCTTCTGAAAGTATGGTGAAGAATGGAGGGTGTTCTCTTCAAAGGCCAGGTCAGAGTTTAGTAGCTGCACCTCCTGATAGGGCATGTACTGGATGGGTTTAGGACGATCCGTAGGGTCCCTTCCAGCTCTGCAATTCTAAGAAGATGAGGAGGATGGATGGAAATCCTTCTCCCCCCCCCAAAAAAAAACCCTCCACCCCACCCTATGGCATGAGGTTTTTGAAAGCTGGCACTATGCCCAAGTGTGGAAGGATCTACCTGGTTTACTGAGTGCTTCAGGGTGCGAAGATCTGTCAGTTTACTTTCACGGTATCAGAGCTTCTGTCTCCCTTCTCGTATGCACGTGATGGTTTTTTAATGTCCAGACTCTGTTTTCAAATATGACGTTTCTGAGAACTTCCTCTCCCAAAAGAAATAATGAAATCTTCTTAAAAGCTGTTTTGTTTAGCAGTTCCCTGCTATAGCTCCCTGTTTGGCTTTGAACCTGATTGGGCCCAATTAAAGGCTTCCAATTGAGGGTTTGACCTTGGACATCAAGGGCTTCAACCACTTCTCTGCACATTGGTTTCCGGGGGGGGGGCACCTTGGAACCCTTGAAATCTTTGGAAAATGGCTTATTTGATCCTGAACATCGGTTAATTTTTTTAAAACTCTAATTATTGAACACTTCCAAGTGGCAGACTATGTCCACAGAAGTGCCGTAGTGTGTGTGCTAAAGCCCACACCCTGGAATAGAGCGATTTATTTTAGATAAACCATGTCTTGCAGAGGGGACTCCAGATCACTAAAGATCTCAGGTTTCCTCACTATTTGTCACTGGCCATAACAAGGCAAGTCTTACATCATCTGGACAGCAGGAAAGAAACACAGGACTCCCCTGTCCAATCAGGTATATTTTGGAGAATTCGAGTTTTCTTAGAGTTTCGCCCTATCCAAGTCCCACATCACATGATGAGACGGGTCTTTCTTTTGTGAATAAAATTTCTACATATTTTGCTATGCACTTTCCCCCAGTTTAAGCATTTTTTCCAGTTTTAAAAAATAGCATATTTTTCCCAAGCATATACTATATAGCTTCTTAATTATGTGCATTCAGTAATAGTCATCATGCGCCATTGAGTCAATTCTGACGTACGACGACCCTTCTTCTGCAAATGCTCTTGGAGCGTGCAGCTGGCCCAAGGCCATCCAGGCTGGCTCTTCTCCCAGGAGGCCCAAATGTGGTCTTCAAACTCCCAAACTCTGGCTCCGCGGCCAGTTACCTAAACCACTGAGAGCCCCAAATAACCACATCTCTCAACAGCTGACAAAATCTTAGTCAAAAGCTTGGCAAAATATCACAAAGAAACGGGGTGGGGTGGGGGGCGAAAGAGCTCCATGGGGCGAGGAGCAGAATGGACCTGCCTTCTGCTCTGCATAAGCTGGGTTTTCTAGTGTTGGGGCAGATACTGCAGGAGAATAGAGCACAGAGATGTTTTCCTTGCTGCCGGGAAGTTCCTTCCTGGATAAAGAGATATCCAAAGTTCTGCGATTGCTAGCTCTGTCTTTTGCTCCTCATTTAATCATTAAGGATTTGGGGGATTTCACCCCTTCTGGTGGCCCACTGGATCCACATTTAGGAAATGGAATCTCATGAGAAAAGAGCTTCAACCTGCCCGAGAGCCAGCATGGTAGAGGAAAAGAGTCTGATTTTGTGGTGGCAGTGGGATTATTGGGAGGTGGGTGAGTGGGTTTCAGCACCATGGAGAGTTCCCAGCAGAGCCATAAATTTAGCACCTTGGAGGGTTCCTGCAAAGACATCTGAGGAAATCGATTACAGGTTGCACCTCTTGTATGTTAGTCACGGTGTGATCTATCTCCTGGCAACCAACAGGGAATCATGATGAAGCCCAATCCTGATCTGTACCAGACCTGGGCTTTTTCTGGTCCAGCAGTCAGGCTACTACTTTTTGGTATTAGTGATTCCCTGACAGATGGAAGGGTTGCTTTAAGGGAGATGATACCCAACAAAACAAACCCTTTCGGGTGAGACTGAATGTGTGTCTTTCCTACCATTTAATTTTGCCCTAAGACTTAGAGTGCAGATGGGTGGAAGAAGTTCTTGAATTAACGTATGACACCATATACATGGTGTGTGCATGTGTTTGTGTGTGTGTATGTGTGTAATGGACACACTTCCTTTGTGACTGCCTGGTCCATCTGTCTACTTTTAGCTTGTGATGTTGAGGACTAGCAGGGCATGGTTGATCATGTCCAGAAGGTGACAACCCAAAGCCATAGCCAGAGGTGATGGAAAGATGAGAATGAATACCCAGATCTCGGAGTATGAGTTCTGAACCCTTCTGAACCCTTGTATTCTCCAAATGCAGAGCAGGACCTTTCATGGTTGGAGAGACATAGAAATCTCTCCACCCACCCCGTCTCCTTCCTTCTGAGGATTTGGATCCAATCAGGCTGAGCTAGGTAGATTTCAGTTATCCTTAGAGCCTTAGGGACCATCTCGGTGCCAGCTATGGCAACTGCGATCTGTTTCTAAGCAATGCAGGCCTTTGATGGGTATCAGCTGTCTCTACATTACACTGGGCATTATTAAGGAGCTTGCAAAGTCTTTCGAGAGCTGTTACAATATGATGTGTGTGAAGACGGTGAAACACCACAATCCTTCTATATATGACTCAAATGCCACGGAGCGCATGGCAGGAGAGAATGGGAGCTCTTCCGAACCGACTTTCATTTTTCTGACAGCGTCATCCTCAAAGCCCAAACGCCTTCCATGTCCTGTGGCATTGTTCCATTCCTTGAGCATCTCTTGCCTGTACTCCTCCTGCTGCGCAATTAGCAGGCACGATTTTCTGACTCAGAGCCTTCTATCCATTCCAGATCGAGGCGTTTGAACTCTGGATGCAGCCAGAGCACACTGAGCTTTAGGAAGGATGGGGATTTTGTACTCTTCCAAATGCACAAAACTCCCTGCATGAAGTAAGCTAGCTCTGCTGCCTCTTTCAAGTTATTTTTTTTTGTAGACCGCAGTTCCTAGAATCTCATAATTTTATTCTGGGCTACAACTCCTAACAGCATTATCTCTTCTGAAGGGGCAAGGCCTCGGGGGAGCTTCATACAAGATCGGATTTGACTGTGAGCAGTTCTTCACAGACACCAAAAGGTAGAGCTGGTGAATAGCTCGGTGGCTTAGATCTCTGGCTGCAGAGCTAGAGGTTGGGAGTTCGATTCCCCCAGGGGGGACTCCTTGACAAGGGCTGGACATGATGACACATAGGGTCCCTTCCAGTTCTGCAGTTCCTAGATTATTATATCCAATTACTATATTAGCCAGAATCAAAAGAGTTTATTATTAGAGTTGTTACTCATAGATCTCGTCTAATCCGATTCCAGAAGCTAAGCAAAGTTAAGTTCGCATGACTTGGTTTCCAAACCTTTTACCATCTTGGTTGCTCTCCTCTGGACACAGTATGGCTTCTTCCGGCTTGCCCGTATCTTTCTTCAACTACTGGGTTTTGAAAGCTTATCTTCAAAGCAGAGATCAACCAGATGCCTTCAGAGGACTGTTCTTTGTAAACCAAGGCACACACGGCCACCTTCCCGGAGCCTAGGCCAAACATTATTGAAGGGCTGCCTGCTTTCAAAGGCTCAGCCTCTAAATAACGATAGGAAGCACATTCTTTTTCCCCTTTTAAAAAAAAAAACTGCTGAAGCCTTGTGACAAGTAAAATAAAACCGCTGCCTCTCTTGACTGGAAATGCCTGGTGGCTTATTTTCTCCCTCTTTCTTGGTCCATTTGCTTGAATTATTGAGTGAAGCCATGCGGAGGATCCTGCTAGCAAAGGTGATGCTCACTGAATCATAGCCTTTGAATTATCCCGTTCGGTCGATACCCTCCCATTGATTATGTGGCCTATTTGAAATGTGCTGGTGTTCTGCTTGTCTCTGATGGTGGTCCGGTGGGGAGAGCGCATGAAAGGAAGGAACATCCAAGCTAAGGTCCTTCAGATCCTAGCCTGAAGGCTTTTCTCTCTTGAATGCCACAATGCTGTGAGATTGGTTTCAGCTATTGGTGCACGGTTGGGTTGTACCATTTTCCCAACCACCACATTTCCTGGCTGAGGCAACAAAATCACTTCTCTTTCTGTGTGAGCTAACAGCGAGGGAACAAAGCATAGGGGGAGACCAGCCAAGATCGAATACAGGCCCAACAGAAACTTTTCGGCTGGAAACTTTAGAAGGTTCTGTACGACACTAGACTTGAGCCTTGGTTTGAAGCAACAAGCAAAGGTGAACCTGTCCATGTTGCCAACAGAAATACCATAAATTGGCTATATGGTGATAAAATTTCCTCACGTGCCTTGAGGAAAGTGCATGGCTCTGTAATTTTTATCATGCTCTCCTCCTTGCTTCCCACCTTGAACTAAATGCATCAGGTGGCCCAAATGCTTTGTCTAGCTCAACGGTTCCCAATGTTCAGTCTCCAGATGTTCTTGGACTACAACTCCCAGAAATCTTAGCCAGCACAGCTAGTGGTGAAGGCTTCTGGGAGTTGTAGTCCAGGAACATCTGGAGACCCAGGGTTGGGAGCCACTGGTCTAGATCACTGCTTCCCAACCATGGGTCCCCAGATGCTCTTGGACTACAACTCCCAGAAATCTTAGTCAGCGCAGCTAGTAGTGAAGGCTTCTGGGAGTTGTAGTCCAAGAACATCAGGGGAACCCAAGGATGATTATTAGTGGGCCACACAGTTGGCTTATAGTGTTGGGACTGAACATGTTGAGAAAGTAGTAATAGGTAAGAGATATTGCATCACACCAAAATGTCACAGCACATAGTGTTTCTCAGGGGAGATGGAGGCAAAAGTCATGAACATCTAAATTGACAAGTCATCCCCTCAGCCATACCATAGAGAGGCAGCCTGGGCTTAGCAACAAAGTCACAAATACAGAACCACATTTGTGTGTGACCAGAGGTGGCCATTCTGTGGTCTTTGCCTCTCAGTGGGAAGGCCAGCCCTGCTCAACTCAGTTCAGGCACTAAAGTAAAATTGCTGGATTCAGAATTCTTCCATGCTAAAGGCATGTCTGCACCATGTGCAGCCGTTTGATGCCACTTAAATGTCATGGCGCCATCCTGGGGCTTTATGGCTGAGTGGTACGATTCCCTTTCTCTGTTAGAGATTTCACCTGGACAACTGTCCTGAGAAGGGGAATGAGGGTTAAATGGATATAGTTCTGTCATGTAGACAGGTGCTCGGTGGGCGTCTTTTACCTCGGACTGCGTGATGGATCCCAAGGTTTTAGCAGAAACCCAAAAAGATTTTGTGAGCCTGACCAGCCCGCAGAAGACAAGAGACTTCATGGAAGAACATGAAGAAGAAAGGGGTCTTGAACGATGGGGCCAAGGGGATGTCAGCTGGCTGAGCCTTCTGCAGGCCACTGGATCTCTCAACAAGCTACTTTGGAGAAAATCTTGGAGAATACTTGTAGAGAGGGGAGGGAAGGAGAGAAACTAAGCCCACGTCAAAGTCCTCAAGGACTTGTCTTATGTGCTGCAACAGGTGGGCTCGCGTTAGAGGAGAGAACACAGTTTCGTAAACCAGCAAATCTTATTTTGAAAGTGCATTTGGGAAGAAAGAGGTAAGGTGTGTGTGTGTGTGTGTGTGTGTGTGTCAGGGGGGTGGTGATGGGGGAGAAGAGAGTACAGTCGACTAAATCTAAGTTAAGAAGTATGTTCAATTTTTAAAGACTTACATAAAACCATCGGAGGCTGTCAGCCCGGAGATGCAAGTTTGAACAAGAAAAAAAGAAAAGCAGAGAACAAGGAAAGAAAGGGGGGTTGGAATGGGAAGGAGAACTGAAATGGAATTGTCGAAGCCAGCTCCCCGAGGCTTCTTCGTTTCCCAGGGAGCAAGAAAATAAAATAACCCTCCACTGCTTTCTTCAACACCCTTGCCCCCCCCTTCTCAGGCAAAATGGTTTACAGTGTAAAACAAGAAGTCCCTTCAAGCAAATCTAAGCACTGCTGTGGAGTTCTCAGTGTGTGCCGTAATATTAGTGTTGGAGACACGCCGTGGAGAAGTCTTTCATGTCTGAAAAATGAGGGTCCAGAGAAAACCCCAGGGTGAAGTACAGAAGACCAATTGCAGAACAGAGCAAGCTAATTGGCCCATCCTGGGAGGTGCAAAGCATTAACGGTTGAACCCTATCATAGATAGAGCTGACACCGAGCTATTCAGATACCCTATCAAGTGAGGCGACAATCACACACCATCCACCTCCAAGGTTTCTCTCCTTCCACTCACGGGCTGTCTATAATGTCTTTTCTCGCAAGACTGAAGTCTTCCCAGCTCTGGCTTAATGTGGCATTACATGGATTGCATAAATTGGTTTAATGTATATTTGGGGAGAGAGAGAAAAAAAGAACATGTAACAAATTCATCTCTTTTTTTAATCCTTTCAGATCCATCTGTAACATGCACTAGCTAGAGAAATCATAAGACGAGGTGTCTCCATGGATACCTCTCCACATATAGTAAGGGCCTCATTAGATGAAGTCTGTGCATAGTGAAGTACTGGATTCTTTTCATTTCTCTGTAAAAAAAAAAAACACCTCAAAATATAACCATACAAATCTTCCCAGTCTCCAATTGATGGGTACTTGTAAGCTTAGAAGGTTAGGTGTACTCCGAAGACTGGGGGGCAGCTATTCTGCGAGGGTGCTCCTCTTGACTCTCCTCTCCCTCCCTTTCTTCCTAGTGAGAAAAAAGGGCTTCCTTTCTTTTTTCCCCCCTTCTTCCACTCAAATGGCTGTTTTCTTAATAAGCTTGCAGAGAAAGGAAAGTGGACTCGGAGGACCTCTGGCCAACAGTCTTTATCAGACCTTTGCTAATGGAGAGTTCAGGCCATATCAGCATAAATTTGGCAGAGTTTCTCTGCTAACTCCAAACAGAAGGGCTCAATCGGCCAACCTCAAACACATCCTTCTCCCCCGCTGTGCTATAGAGCCTCCTGCACGTTGCCTTCTGGGTAAGTGTTAAGTATGCTAATCCTCTCTTTTCCAAGTAGGCAGAGATGAGGGATCAGAATATTCTTCTTCTCTGGCATGACCGTACAAGATTTTTCTGCCATTCTCAGTGCAGTCGTTGGATTTTTCTGTACCTTTTTCTTTTCAGTCTGCAAAAAGGGTGTGCTAATTTGCACGCAAACTTGGGCAAAACATGGGCAACCGCTCCGTAGATTCAGCTGAAGCCTTGAATGGGTTGATTCTCCTCTTTCTTAACAATCCTCTTTCATTCTTGGTGGGAAGAGAGGAATCTTGGGGGGCGGGGGGGTTAGAAGTGTCTCGTCACATCAAGAGAGATGAAATAAATAAAATAAAAATGAGGAGGGACTCAGAAAATATTCTTTGCATCTCCAGAGACTCTCACCCTTGATTAACTGCCCACAATCTTGTTGTGTTCATGCACCAGTAGCGATGGAAATATATGCCTCTCAATGCTCTGGTGCAGGAAGTTTAAATTGTGGGTTTTTTCCCCTATTGTCTCAATTTCCTATGAGCATCGGGTGTTCACATCAGAAGTGGAGTGTTCAGTTGTGAGTTGAGGAGATGTATCATTTTTTAAAAAATGATAGAAGAGGACACCGATTTGTATGGTGCTTTCATGTGCGTGCATGCATGCGCATGCACATGAATAGAAATTTAGATTTCCTGTCATTTAAATAGAAAGCTCCTTAGAACAGAGAAGACCTATGTGCTCTTTTTGCTGTAATGATCTAATGGCTGATGGGAAATTTCCCGAGCCCCAGTGTTGTTGTCTCGGACTTTTGTATCTCTAGAGCAGAGTTGGACCAGATAATCTATTACCTGGTGTGGTTTTTGTTTGTTTTCGTTTTTGTTGTTGTTTTTTGATGGGGGACAGGAGTTAACATGCAGTTTCACCACCATGCAATGTGCCGCTGGGAAAAAGGCCAGTATGGGAGAAGAATCAAAATCGTGGTCTGCAGTACAGATGTATCAGATTGGAAAGGTGTCACTGCGTGACAGAAGTGGTCAGAGACACTTTAAAAGCCATCCGGGATGATTGTGAATTTAGAAATGGGGGGGTGATGGAGACCCCTTAGTATTTTGAGAGCAATCCATTTGGGTAGCTCGGAGGAGGGTGCAGGAGCAGATGGATGACTTTGTTGCCGAACGAAGACAGGTTGCTAAATGAATCATCACAGTCTGTTGGATAAGATCAGCAGCCTCCTGGGGAGAAAGCGCTGCCCTTAACGGGGTGTAATCAAGGAGCAAAGCTGGCTTGGTCTCCCCTCCCCTGTCTCTGTGTGCGTGTGTAGTCTGATGGGGCATTTGTGCCGTTGGAAAGCACGCTGTTAAAGAGAAACGCTTCACAGAGAAAGTGCTTCAACTGGAAAAGGCAACCTTGATGGCGTTTCACATCGGGGACGGTTCCCTGGAAGAATAGGCACAATGCCATGTCATGAGGAGAGCATTAGAAGCCACAAAGGCAAAATGTGCTGCTTATATACCACCCCACAGTGGGATATAAGCACCCTCTGAGCGGTTTACAATTCAATTATTCAGGCTACATATTGGCCCACCACCACCAGCAGCAGCAGCAAGCTGCGTATTCATTCAGTTTACAGACTTCAGAGGGATGGAAGGCTGAGTCAACCTTGAGCCCACTGGGATCAAACTCAGGTTGTGAGCAGAGGCTGGACTGCAGGACTGCAGTTTAAAGGCTGCTGCATGGGGTTCCTATAAAAATTAAGATGGGAGCATGACGAACCATTCTCTTTTTGCAGGAATCCAAGGGCACCCCATGAGCACTGCCAAGGTCTGACACCTGAATAGATAGTTTTGGGTCGCTGCACATGGTGCTGAGCTATTGTTCTGGGGTGTGCGTGGCGGATTCTATTAGATCTTGCTGTCATTCCTCGTGTAGACCGAGGACGGAGCTTGGGAAAAAAGTGACATCTCCTAGAACAGCTCAGGCTAGCGACTCGTCAAAGCCAAGCTGGATGCCTGGCCACGGAGATTCAGGCATGAGCGCTGCAAAGCACTCTCTGTGGGGCTGCCCTTAAGCAGCTTAGCCAACCCATGTGACGAAGGATAGTTTTGCAAAACTGCACACCAGGTTTTCCCCCCAAAGGGACCGGTCGGCCCTTGAATTCCATTGCTGGAAGAGCAGCCGATGCAAAAAAGAACTGCTCTCGGCCGAAGGAGCTCGGCTTGTGGTGGGTCTGGAAGCTTCAGGTGGTGCAGAAGGCTTTGGTCGGGCTTCAGGGCAGAGTGACCTGTCGTTAAGGTTTGGTTGCTCATTAATGAAACCCAAAGCAATCTGGGACCCTGTTGCCTTCTCAGGAGGACTTGCCTTTTCCCCTGGCCAGAAGCCGTCTTGGCCAGGCCCCCACCAGAAACAGGCAGTGTGAGCTGGCATCCTCATCCCTACCAAAGGCTTCAGCGTGGCCATGAAGGTTTATTTTATTTCATTTTCTTTTAAGCCTCTGGGGAGGGCAAATGAAAAGAGCTTCGACTGCTGCAAAGGGAAGTAATGATTCAGCCTTTGGAGGGCTCTTGAAGGCAGTCAACTCCTGCGTCTCCTGACAGTCGATGTGGGAGGGCTTCTGTTACGGAGGGCTGTTCGTGTCTGAATATTCACGGGGAAAATTACAGGTCTGGCAAGATTCCAACCCACTTCCTTCGTTACAAAGATATTTCTTCCAACTAATTTCTGTTGTTGGCTGACACTTTCGGGCTGAAATGGCACCTTACCTTAGCAAATGTTTGTTTCCAAAGAAATGTTTCCCCCCCTCCCACTCTCTTGAGTTTCTGTACGAACTGTGGTTTTTTGTAAGGCAGGGGTACCCAACAGGTGTTCTCAGACTACAATTCCCAGAAGCCTTCGCCAGCCACTGTCCTAACCAAGATTTTGGGAGTGGCAGTCCAAGTACACCTGCATGACCCAAGTTGGAGAACCACTGCCATAGAAGAACCATGACATGAAAGGGGAAAACACACTCAGCTCCTGCCTGTATTTAACACCTTCATTGATATCTCAGTAGGTATCCTTGGAATATCCAGACTCTTCTGTCTGCTTTTTTAAAATCTGGGATGCGATGGAAGCAGAAAAAAAAACTTGTGCAAGTTTGTTTCAGACTTGTAAGCTCGGTAGGGAATAATCCTGAAACTCAAAAAAGATGGCCTTGTTCCTTCTTACAGTGCTTGAAACAATAGAATGAGGACACAATGTCTTTTTTTAAAAAAAGGAAACAGATGGTCTGTTGTTTAACATTAATGGCGTAGAATAGGACAAGTGATGTGCGGAAGACTCACTAAATTCTCATCCATTTAGGCTGTCTAGACACAATAAGAGGCATAGGTGATGAGTTTTCAAGTGTGAAAAGACTCCTTGCCTCTTCTGCTGGAGGGAGGGCATGCACACAGTTCATCTCTATGCAAAATTAGTGTCCTTCCCCTTTGAGAATGGGAGCATCTATCTGCAGCGAGGTCATGTCTGTTCAAAGGGACACAAGCAACCCATCCGGTGCTTCAGATGCTGAAACACCACCCCAAAAAGTGTTCACGAACACAACCGGCACCTCATTAATTAGTAGCCATTTGCTGCCACGGCTTACACCACATCACCAGTAAAATTCAGACTATTAGCAGATTGTTATTTTGTTAAAGCGTTCCAGCTGTAGATGGTACATCTAGATGTGTATGCACAACTCCCCCCCCCCCCGCTGCTTCACTCCGGGGACATGATAGCTATTGGCTGATCATGTCCATCTTGGGCAGGGGTGGGAAAAGTTACTTTTTGGCCTACAACTCCAGCAGCAAGTAACTTTTCCCATCCCTGAAGTATTTATCTTCTTCGGGGGGTGGGGGTTGAGGGTAGCAGCAGAGAACCTAATTTCAAACTGTGTCTGTATGTGGTTTTTGAATAATTGAAAATCAACATACTTTTATGTTTAAATTTGTGATTTAAAATTAAGAACGTATTTTTCACCCTGTTTTGAAGCTGGTGCCAGCGCTCTGGTGGCTGCAGATATGTCCTTGCATAGTCTTAAAATTTATTTATAGCGTCAGCTTATAATTATTGCCGAACACTGGCCAAAGTCCAGCATATTGCTAATTATACTTGTGTAGATACCTTGGAATTGGATCGAACTGAGAAGATGCGCAGAAGCTCAGGCAGTGCATGTGCGCACGGTCTGGCTTCCTTTATGAAGCCACATTATTTCCACCTGTTTGCATGGAAAGTGAGGCTCAATGATTTCACAACTGGGGACAGGATTTTTTTTATTTTCTGGACTACAATCACCATCATTCTCCATTTTGGGAGTTCTGCCCACCTTGCAGGCACCTAAATGTGGCTCGCCTGGCAGTAAGGCCTGAACTGGAAGGTTTTGAGGCCGAGCTCGGCCTAGCTCTGCCCAAGCTTCCTGCTTGGGGGGAAAAAAAGCTCCCAGCTAGCACTGGGGCAGGAAGAGGAAGCTTGGGCAGAGCTAGGAGAGGGTGGCCAGACCGATAGCAATATAGCCACAGTTGTTGCTGTATGTGTTAGCACTCACACCCCACGCAGCCGCACAGAATGTGTGAGACGTGGGAAGATTTTTGCAGGCCTCGTGGTGTGGCTGAGACTTTTGGAGAGTCTCTGCCCGGCTGCTTCCAGCTCTTGGAAAACAAGAAGGGGAGTCAAGATCCTCGTGCTCTGTTCCCTGTTTGCTCCAAGTGGCACAATAGCCCCAGAGGCGGGCACTCGCCAGCTCTCTCCTCAGCCTCCTCCTCTAATTCCTGAAGGTTTTGGGTACGAAACTCCCAAACTGAAGTTATCATAATTTGGGCACATCAAGAGAGGGCAGGATTCTCTGGAGAAGGCAATAATGCTTCTGCAGAGCTGGCAGCAGGGAAAGAGGAAGATCCAATGTGAGATGAATTGACCTGATAAAGGAAGCCATGGCCTTCCATTTGCAGGACGTGAACAGGTCTATTAAAGACTGGGCTTCTGAAGACCATAAGTCAGAAGTGGTTTCACAGTATGTACGTAACAACGGCATTGTGCAACTTCCACTTTTGTGCTTAATCGGTGAGCCCTGTGCCCAGCCGGAATGGGCTGACATGGGTGCCCAAGCGTTTACACCAATGAAACCTTCTCCTTCACTGGTGCCGCTTGCCCTGAGGTTTTATCTCTCAGCCTACAGTATGTCCTTAGGACAAACTCAGGTGTAAGCTGGATACAGGTGGCGATCTTCCAGGTGTTGGGGTGATAAGAGTTCCTGAAAGTCCGACTGAATGCATCTCAGTTTCAAAAAAAAGAAATATCCTCCCCTGGCCCCCAATTTATTGCTAACTAATTTTGTCCTCTGCCTCTTCTTTTCGGGTTGATCAGTTGCAACGGGACGATCCTCCTCTTTTCTTGATGTCGTTGCAGATTTATGCTGAGTGGGCAGTTTTGGTGCAGCCGTAGGGAAAGCTTGCTTGCTGGCTTCTCCTTTTCTTATGTTCTAATTTTAGATCCAGCCTCTGTGAGCCTCCCTCATTAATGTTTCATGCTTCCAAATTATCCTTGGGGTGGAGAGATGTTCTGCTTCTTCCTTCTGCTCTTTCTTTCTTTTTTAATTGTGGTCAGTCTCGGCGGGATCCAGACACCCTTTAAGTGGCCTCTGCATGGTCCGTTTCCAGATCTCAAATGCCAGCTTGCCATCCCTTGAAAAACAGGATTTCTGGGAAAGGCAGCAAACTCAGTCTGAGGATAAAGGCAGGAACTTGGATGAGGGAGGTATCGTTTTAAAAAGTTTGCCTCCCACAGTTGCGCCATCTGCTCATGAAGATCGGTTTGGCTGAGCTTCTCAGCATCCCCGTAGTTTATATCTGGATTTACATTGATGCAAACAGTGTAAACAGCTCCTTAGTTTTGAATCTTCTCCTGTAGCTACCAGACTAGGCAGGCAAGGAAAGAGTTTGGAAACTGGAATATAGCTTTCCAGTCTGCATTTGATGGAGCGGGCGTGGAAAAATTCGTTTAAAGGGTGTGCATGTTTCTCCATTGTGTTGTACGCCCTCATGCTTTTGCTTTACCATTTCTTTAGGTTCAAAACAGCCCTTCAAAAATTTTGGGCACAAAGGGACTATACGCCCATCCAAGTTGTTCTTGCTTCTGTCTTCTCACATGAACCCTAAGAGAGATCCTACGCTCATCTTCTAGAATTCTATACAAGGCTTCTGGGATTTTCCCTTGCATGTATGTCACTCTCAAATTTGGTGGCCTGTAGTCTCAGCAGTGGGCCACCTCACCCCAAAATATTGCAGGGAGGCACCCCTTGTGAGTCCCACCAGAGACCACCCTTGATATATCATTAATTTTTCTTTTCAACAATAGAGCTGTCACTTCTTAACATAACAGTGGTAACAGACCAAAGGGGCACGGTGCTCTGTTTGCACTGCAACTGTAACTTCTAGTTGCCTTCACAGTTTTGGGGGTGTGGCCTTACTAAGGAGGAGGAATATCACATGGGTCAAGGGCTGGCTTCTGCTGTTGCCTGATGCTCAACAGCAACGGGGGGCAGATGTGGGTATGTATTCCCAGCCATTGACCTATAGCATTCAGACTTTTAAAGTAACTAAAAGGTAACTATTTAATTAGTTAACTACAGTGACTCAATGGGAAACCAAAAGGTTACTTACAAGTTAGGAGTCTAATGGTGATTAATTGTAGGAGAGAGAGGCTCTTGGAATCTTCCTGGTAGATAATTACTTCTTACAAGTTTTGAAAGCTGCAGATTCACCTTCTCTGTTACTTTCTCTTTGGAGGGATCTTTCCATCGAGAAAAGGGGTGGGGGTGGGGGGGGAATGGTCAAGATCAAGGATGTGAAGCACAAACGTCTGCTCACTCCTCACAAGCCCAGGAGGAACTATTTGGTAGCTCGTTGTTGGTTTTGTCAGTCTGGATAGAGTGATCTTTTGGCTTCTGTGGGCTGGCCAGCCCCAGTGATGTCCAGCGGTGTATGGTTTACCTCTTCCACCATGGTCCATAGGAGCTGAAATGGAGACCAACGTGTCCTTGAAGAACTGGAGTGGACAGTGGTTGTTTACATCTCTGGACTCAATTTCTCAGACATCAGAGGGCACAGACGGCCCCTGGGAAGGAATGTCATGGCCGACAGTGATTGACGTTTTGCGAGCGAATGTTGGCTTTTCTCTGCACACTAAAATGTCTTGCTGTGGGTGGGGGTGGGTGGGATGTTGGCCAAGTCTCCTACTGCTGCTGAGTGAGATGGGGACAGCAGGCCGGCTGGGATTTGCTTCTCCAGGGCTTGGGTCCCTTTCCATTCCCGCTGAGGGGCATGCAGCCTCTTGGGGTCCAGAGTTGAATCCTTTGGGTAGGTAAATGGAAATTTTAAAAGCAAAAGGCAACAAAAATGACCCTGAAATCAGAGTGGATGGTTGTGCATCACCTAGATAGAATAATCATGTGCTATCAAGTCAAAACCCTTTTTGAGGTTTTTCTAGAGCAGTGGTTCTTAACCTTGGGTTACTCAGGTGTTTTTGGACTGCAACTCCCAAAAGCCTTCACCACCAGCTGTGCTGGCTGAGGTTTCTGGGAGTTGCAGTCCAAAAACACCTGAGTAACCCAAGGTTAAGAACCACTGTTCTAGTCTACTCAGAAGTGCTTTACCCTTCCATTCCTCTAGGGGCAACCTTGGGACTGAGCAGCTTGCCCAAGGCCACCCAGGCTGGCTCTGCTCCCTGGAGGCACAGCAGTGGGGAATTGAATTCCCAACCTCTGGCTCCAGAGACCTAAACCACTGAGGTATTCAGCTAGCTCTGAATATGCATGACCCCAAAAGACGACCCTGATTTCCATAAAAATGCATATGGTAGTTTACAGGGACAAATGCAAAAGGAGCAATGATCTTGTATTTTTCATGGAATTAGAATTTGCTCCCTTCAATAGGAAAGACAGTGATCCGCTCACCTGGACCTGCTAAATGGGCTGTCACGGTGGACAGGAAACGTTAAGATCTTGGCTGTTCCATTGTTTTGGTTCTTTGCCTTTAAATCAAACTTGCGCTGGGCAGGTCTTTGAATGGGGAACACCTTTGAAAACAGGGCTGTCCTTCAAACAGAGGACTGTAAAAGAAAGTGTGTGGAAGTCGAAGATGGGCTGCATGATCCCCACTCCACATTGGCTGCTTCCTTGCAGACAAGTTGGAACATGTGGACCTGCAGTGATGATCCAAAGCGAAGCTCCATGTCGCTTGGAAGTGCAGAGAACAGAAACTTTGGACCCAGCACTTAGAGGAACTTGATAAAGCAGAAACTGTTAGCAGATTTTGTGGGAGAAAGTGGTTTCATTGGAAAGCTGCTTAATGGAGTAGCTTTATCTGCTTCCCGGTCAATGATCTGTACAGCACAAGCTCATCAGGAAGGCTTTTCTGTCTAGCGCAGTTGGTAGCTCAGGGTTCAGCAGCATCCTTGAAACAGAAAAAGACATAGAGACCAGAAATAAAGCCAATGGTGCAACGGGAAATGTGTGCATTGGAATATGGAAAAGCGGTGCAGAATTTGGTCCTCTGAAGTCCGGCACATGAGCTGAAATACAACCATCAAGTTCCATGTTCATGGAGCTGAAGATACAGAGGGAGAAGCATTGAGGTTATTTATTCCCCTGTTAATTGAGAAGCCCCGATTCACTTTTTTTAGCCCCTTGCCCAGAGCAGCCAGACTCTGAGGTGGACTTAATGCATAGAATCATAGAATAGCGAAGTTGGAAGGGGGCCTCTAAGGCCGAGTCGAACCCCATGCTCAAGGCAGGAATCCAAATCAAGGGAGATCTGCCAGGTGGTTGTCTACATTTCTCTTGAATGCCTCCAATGTTGGAGCACTCACCACCTCTCGAAGCAATGGGTTCCATTGTCATACTGCTCTAACAGTTAGGAAGTTTGTCCTGATATTCAACTGAAACCCGTCTTCGGGTAACTTGAGCCCATTGTTGTAATAAAATTGTTCCCCTTGTATTTGCATTAAAAAAACCTCTTTGGGAGTAGATACAGAAGCATGACCACATCAAAACGAAAGCTACCAAGGTCAAACTTTGCTGCATCTGAGCAATGGGGAGGTAGAGGGTTCAACTGTGGCCATGTCACCCCTTCTCTGCCTCCCTGCTTCCTGCGCCGTGATGAATAATATACACCCTAATCATATAGTGTATATTATTAGCAATGTTTCCTTCCTGGCCTGGCCCAATTGCACTTCATTGTTGTTTGCTGTCAAATTAAAGTCGCCTTCTCCCCCTGCAACGTTTGGCTTCCGTCCACCCGTAGCTAGCAAACGTGCTGGGTATTAATTAAAGACACCGAAGCCGTCCGACCCTTTGCATCAGGGAATGTGGAATGAAGCTCATGACATGCAATTTACTTTTTCTCTCCAGGTTACGTATAGCGGTTTCAGGCTTAGACATCTCACATCCCCATCAAAAGGACTTGGCAGCAAGAAAAGAATGAATAACCATAAGAATAATCTTGGAACTGCAGAGCTAGAAAAGACCCTATAGATTGTCAAGTACAGCCCTTGTGAAGGAGGCAGAGTGCGGGAATCGAACTCCCAACCTCTAGCTCCCCAGCCAACCACTGAGCGACAGAAGCACCAACAAATTAGCAAAGAATTAGCAAAGACCCAAGGAACTCATGATCTATCATTGTCGTTACGTTCCATCAAGTCAGAACTGAGTCTTAATAAGACTTTTGAGGTATTTAAGGAATGGTTTTGCCAGGTCCACTCCCCCAGTGAGATTCCGTGTCTGAGCAGAGATTCGAAACCAGGTCTCCAGAGCCGCTAGTCCATCACTCTGTCCACTATAATGCGCTAGGTTCCTCAGGACCTGTCAGACTCCCACCAAAAACGTCACAGTTCCTCACGTTTTATTAGTCTGGAGGAAGGCTATTATTAAATTTATGATTTACGGCAGGCCTTTCAAGACATTAAAAATTCAATGAGTGTTGCTGGGATTAAAGAAGACGCTTCACATAATAATTCCATCAGGAATTATTATATTATAACGATACTGTTGGGTATAAGCATTATGCTACAATAACTGCAGAACAACCGGAGTGTTGGGGTGGATAGATTGCCAGATGACAACTCTGGGGGCCCGGGTTCAAATCCTGGCTCAGCTGAAAAAAACCCAATGGGAATGACCATGTCATGAACATTTCGTATTCCTCAGAAACCACATTTAGGTCACCATAGAAGGAATTTGATAGCACAGAAGTGTTGTAAAACCCTGTTGAAATGTTGTGGGAAGTCAGTTTTGTAAACCAGGGGTGTAAACACCTCCTTGTCTCAGGCTCAAGAAACTGCAGAATTATTTCTGGCTCCCCCAGTTGAGAACAGAAACAGAATCTGAAATTACAGAAACTTGGGGTGGAAAAAAAAATATAGCACTTCTTATTTGGCTTCTCACCTGGGTTTGGAATTTCTTTATTCTGTTGATAAACTCGGGCGGGCTAGAGTCTGATTTTTATAATGTCACTTCATTTTCTGCGCCGTCCTAGAGCAGTAATATGAGGAATCCACAGGAGGAGAACTGGACTGACACACTAACAGTCCATAGAATCTTTGCATAAAATCTACACGGGTTGAATCCTGATACGTATGTATATTTAAAGCTGGTGTAGATTTTTCTAAAAACGGTCTGATTTCTCCACCACGGACATGAGAGTGCGTAAGATGATAGGCACCCACCACAGAAAGAAAAAGAAAAGGAGAATAAAAGAAAGACTGGTTCGAAGCCACAAGAGGGTTTTATGGTCCAGTCAAGTCTAGAACTTCCTACGTTCGAGACCATGGTTCTTTGAGTTATAGCTCTCTTTGAATTATGATTGGTTGTATGAGCAGTCACAGTCTTATTGCTAGAACCGGGGATTAAATCAAGGTTTTACTCCTCAGCTGTTTTTTTTTTTCTCTTTTATCCCTTAGTCCCGTAGTTTGATCCCCAGGCTGTTTTTGGACTAAAACTCCCAGAAGCCTTTGCCACTGGCTCCGCTGGCCAGGAATTCTGGGAGTTGCAGTCCAAGAACATCTAGGGACCCACATTTGAGAACCACAGCCATGGATCAAAGGTTGGGAAGTCATCAGAAAAATTTCACAGCAGCTGCCACCTTTACCTATTGAGCCTGTGTATTAAGAACACACATGATTTAGCCTGGTTGAGATGAGCAGCTCAACCTGCCCTCAGCCAAGCGTGCTTTTGGGGTGTTCAGCAAGAGAGAAGAGACGTTTATTCAGATTTGCATGCTTTAAATGTTGAATTTGAGTCAGTGGCAGGAATTACACGGCTTTGTTCCTGAAGCCAGGGCGACCTGAACTGGAACACGGGGAGAGAGAGAGAGAGAGAGAGAGAGAATGTGCACATCGTTCTATCTCGTTCCCCTCCCCCGCCCTTGGCACCAATTCATTATATTAAAACCATGCACCCAGTTTGCCCACAGAAAAATATTGCTGAGCCGATGCCACTAAATTATAAAATGGCACGCTTCCCCCCCCCGCCCCAGTTCGAAGTTAATCAGGAATGATTGGCAAGCTCCTTTGTTAGCACGAGGAGAAATGCAAATAGCACTTTGGATGGGAAGCAAAGCCGGAGTCCAGAAGCTTGCAAGAGAGTGCGTGGGCGACTCTGTGAATGCAGCTCTTCATCTGAGTCGCTGCTAATCTCTGGTCCCCTTGAAATGAAATGGAGTCGTGAAGGTGCCGCTCCGAAAGGTCAGCAAGGAGGGAGATGCTCTGGCAGACCGGCGGGCCCCCTGTGAGGAGGGGCATGAAGTAGACCGAGAAGGTGGTGGCTCCATCTGCATTGACGTGGCTTCTCTCCCGTCCTCGCTGGCGAACCATTCCATGCACCATCCATTTGGAATAACTCGTTCCGAAGGAGTTGGTACGTCAAGGTTGGAACGGTGCTGTGGCCCACGGCGAGTGAGCTGTCTGTAGCGCTGCAGGCATTTGGGGAGGGCTAGTTCACTCCTTTTCCAAGCAACCACAGGATGCTTGTGCCATCAAGAAGCAGCCCACCCCTGACCGATGCCTGCCTTCACCTTTTGGGTTCCCTCTCAGAGGCCACTGGGTTGTTGTTATTGTTTGGTGCAGGTGAGATAGCTCCATTTTGGTTCTTTTCCAGCATGTCTGATCTCTGGGACTGAGCCAAAGCAAACAGCTTGAGTTGTCCCTTTGCATCTGCCACGTAATGATCTCAAGAAATGGAAAGCTTCCTTTCTGGTCCTCTGCAGAGGGGGGAGAGGAAGTTTTCCATTTCTTTTTCACTGTTGCTGGTGCACCAACAAGGCTTTGAAGGGGCCTCTTCCACCACCCAAGCCGTTCAAATGCGTCACTGGTGCCACTGGTCAGTGAGCAACAATTAAAAAGAAATGGAAAACTTCCTCTGTCTTTGTCTCTGCAGGGGAGCAAGATGGAAGCTTTCCATTTCTCCAAATCATTGAGTGGTTTAAGCAAAGCACAGAGGGGGAGAGGTTAGTGGGGTTTTAAAAAAAGTTTTAGGGTTTTTTTATTCCTTTTCTTTTGAAGGGAAAGAAAATTGGTCTGGCTTGTGCTAAACACACTTGAGGTGTGGTATCTTGCTTGCATATGGACATATTGCACCTCAAAGTGACCCTGTTTAACATAATCCAGACGAGGATAGGATAATTGGGCTCTCTAGTAGCAGGACGTAGTGACTGCCTTGGGCAGGATTGGTAAATCTTCAGTCCTCCAGAAGTTGGTGACACATCTCATCCACCCATCTCTACCCACCATCAGCTAAGTAGGTTCGCCAAAGCTGATGGGCAGTAGAAATTCAACAGAGGAGCATGTTCTCTTGCCCAGAATTAGGGGAGCATTATAAAACCTTGATGGAGGAATAACAAAGCTAGCCAGTTCAGCTCTGCTGTGAGAAGGAGTGGCCCCAATGAGCCATTGTATTAGTGGCAGCCCTTAGCAACGTTGCTTGTATGGAAAGCTGTTTACTATAGTTAGATGAAGTAGTTTCACTACAGTTCCAATACACATCTGGCTTCAACACCGTGAACAGAAATACTGCATGAGATAGATTTTTGGTCTTGTATTCTTGAAGGTTTGTTTGTTGACTTGGGTCCTCTTGATATTAGCCTAGTAGCTTAACCCCAAACCTGTCCTAGCGATTGGGAAAACAATTGTATTTTTCCATGGCAAACATCCCCAGGAATGACAGCTAGTTATAGTTTTAAAAATTAACTTTTCCTGTATCTTGCTATACTCTCTTTTCTATTCAACTCACACACAGATAGAGAGAGAGGGCGATCTACAGAGAGCAGCTAGAGGAAAAAGCAAAGGTGAGGGGGTCTCATTTTAATGGTTCAGATGGAATATTAATGAATTGGAATGAAAGAACAACCAAAAGGAGTCTATTTTGGTAAGCGAAGGAAATTCCCCATGCAACTGCGGCCTTTCTTAAGGAAAATGCATTCTAAAAATAAAAGAGCCATTGCCAGCTGTTCCTTGTGCTGCTCATTCCATCTGCCCATCAGCAGTGTTACAAAAGAAATAAATAAACAATAAAATAGAATCACGTTTGAGATCCAAGTGCAAGGCTTAACAACAGTGTGTGGGTGGACAGGAGAATATCTGAAATTCTGCTGATTTTTGAAAAACTGGCAGGATCAGAGCAGCCCAAAAAGCATGGAAGCTTTGTTGTGTAAAACAAAAAGCACCAGCTTATTATGCCCACGAGAGTGACTAATAACTTCTTCACAATGACCTGTTCATGGAATAAAAGAGGAGGAAGGGTCATCCATGGATGCGTTCCTGTGAAAACAGGTTGTAATGGTTTCTGCCCACCTGCACTGCAGTTAAAAATAAATCCATACAGTACATAGCGCTGGTTTTCTGCCTGTTAAGGAGTGCCATCTGCTTAATAGTTTCAGCACCACAGACAGCTCACTTAAAGGTCGGAGGAAAGCCTGTGGTGGATTCACTGCCCCCATGAAACCGGAGCCACTGGACTCCTTGGAATAACACTTCTTACCCAGTTTCTGTTCCCTGACAGATACGTAAAAATCAGAGACTTTTCATGCAAGGAACTTGTGTTTATTTGTTGCTATGTATTAATTCGGTTATACTCAGCCTTTCCTGTAATGAGTTCAAGATAAAGTGCACACAGTTCTCCCACAACAACCCTGGCAGATAAAATGGTCTTAGAGAAAGTGACAGAAATACATCAGAAGAATTCATCCTGAACCCCTTCACAGATTCCCTACTCTCCCTGCCCCTGGGATTCATTGATTCTTTTTGTCCTTAAAAAAAAAAAACCCTAAAACTTATGAGAATTTCAATGTTGGGACAAAGGTTTTCCCTGTGATTGTACCTTCCCCTAAGGTAATGGTCTCCAACCTTGGGCCTCCAGATGTTCTTGGACTTCAGCTCCCAGAAATCCTGGCCAGCAGAGATGATGGTGAAGGCTTCTGGGAGTTGTAGTCCAAAAACATCTGGAGGCCCAAGGTTGGGGACCACTGCCCTAAGGTATATCCTTTGTATTCTTTGGGGCATAGAGAGAAACAGTAGATGTGGGTGCTGTCCATGGTGCTGAAATCTTATTCCCTCCCCTCTAGATTCAGGACCTCGGACAGCTCATTTAAAGCCTAAAACGGGCTGAGGATTCACTGCTCCCTCTGAAATGCAAGCATCCAAGAAATTAAAAGAGTGTCTTTCATCACTGATTCAAAGTGATGCTGCCGGTCAACTCTGTTTCTCAGGCTCACTGGACCCGAGGGAGGTTCACCTAAAGTTGGTTTTCCCGGGGCGGAGAGGAGGCCAGCTGATTCCCCCTCGGTATTGAGTTGCACAACCTGGGAGCAGCCGCAGAGAAGGCCTTGTCTTGTGTCCTGACGCAAGGGGCAGAACCACTTCTGCTTTCATCATTTGCCACCCGAGATCATTGCCTCGCTTGGGTCTTAGAGCAGGGCTGGGCTTCCTCCATAATGAGATGGCTCAATGCACAGCTGCCTCCTAGCAATCCTCCTTCATCGCGTGGGGGAATGCAGTTGAATTTCAACAGAGCAGGTTGTAGGCACAGCAGAGGTGGCCTGCAGTGTGCAGTGGTGGAGACCTTTACTCTAAAATATGGGGATTGGGCCATGAGCCACTCCCGTAGGTCGCATATTCTCTAACTGGGAAACCCTGAAAAGGGCCACCTCATGTCAGAACTGACTTGATGGCATATGATTATTATTTGGTGGCTGGAGAGCTCCGTGTTTTAGATCTCTGGTTGTGGAGCCAGAAGTTGGGAGTTTGATTCCCCCACTAGGGCTCCTGTCGGAAGAGCTGGCCTATAAAGCCTTGGGCCAGCTGCACCGTCCCAGGACGACTGAGAAGAAGGGAATGGGAAACCACTTTTGAGTGCTTTCTACTTAGAGAGTCCTGAAAAGGGTCGCTGTAAGTCAAAAATTGACTTGACAATCCATGATATATATTGTATTTTTTGAAAGCTTAAGGCGGTGTCACCCCTTTTCCTGTCTAGCGTAGGGATGTGCAACTTGGACAGGGGGCGGTTTTCGGACCCCTGGATCCTTCTCGAAACAACCCAGGGGTGCACATGGGGCATGGGTTCAAATTCAAGCCATCCCACGTCTAGAAAAAGGGTGTGAGGGTGGAGAATCAGAGAGTTGAAGGCAGCCCCCCAGGGGCTCTTTCCCCCCCCCCTCCCAGGAGGATGTTTGCGTTGGAAACGGATGGTCTAACAAAGGCACCTCGATTGTAAGGGAGAGCGAGAAGAAAGTGGAGGGGGTGTGGTTGCGGGGGGGGGCAGAATCCGCGACCCCATCATCATCGGCCGCTGTCAGCAGAAAGTCAAAGCCCTAAAAGCCGCTGCGCGCACAGGAAGGGAATTTGCTGACTCTGCGCGTTGGGGAGATTCCCGACCAAGAAAGAAAGAAAGAAAGAGGGAGGGAGGGAGGGAGATTGATCCGGGAAGGAGGTCGGGGCAGAGCGAGGAAGCGGGGCACGGGCAAGCCCACCCGCCTCTCTCCTGGGCTCTGATTTGGAAGCCCACAGGACCAAGCCCCATTTCCGTCCACCCCACACCCACCTTCCCCTCTGCCGGGAGGGGGGAGGCTTGCGTGGGGGAGCAAGGACCCACGGAAGGAGACCGGCGCGGCGTGTTGGGGGCGGGGGTTGTGGTGTGTGGGGTGGGGTGAGGTGGTGGTGGTTGGGGGGGGGGGAAGAGGCAGAGGCAGAGGCGAGGACATCCTCCCTGGCTTCCCAGCCCAGCCGCTCAACCTCCCAGGTAGCAGCAGCCGCTGCCACAGCCCGGCGCCGCTGGTTCCTGCGCTCTCCCGGTGCCTCGCCGGGACCTTCGCGGGGCTTCTCCCGGGGTCCGGGCGAAGAGGCGGAGGGGTGGGGGGCTGGCTGGCTGGCTGGCTGCTGCCCCCACATCCCACCCCCCCCCTGTTCCTGGCTCCCGATCGCCCGAAAGCTGCCCGTCCAGCCCCACCGAGAGATCTCGGCCCAAGCGGAGGGCAGAACGGAAGATGCAGTGGTTCCGAAATGGACCCGGCACGGTAAGTTCGACGGGGGCTTCTTCTGACACGCGCCCCAGGGTGGGAGGGTGGGGGGTCGGGGATAAAATCCTCCCCTTTTTGTTTTAATTCCATGGCTGCGGGTTGCGATGGCTCCCCCCCCCCCGGGGTGGGTTTTCCGACCCTCCTTTGCCGCCGCCGCCGCCGTCTTGTAGGCTATTCCTCTTTCTCCTGCCTTTGTGATCGGCGTGGGGCCATTTTCTCGGCCGCCTCTTTCCATTCTCCGCCTCGAGGAGGAGGGAGGCGGGCAAGAAGGAAGGAGCGCGCGCGCGCAGTGGTGGTGGATCGGGACCTCGGAGGCATGGCGGTGCAGGGGTTGTGGGGGGGGGAAGGAAGGGGACCCCTTTGTGGCCCGGGGAGGCTCCTGGCGCCCCGTCCTCGAAAGGGGAGCCCTGTCTGGCTCGGGCGCAGCACCCCCTCCACACACACACACACACACACACACACACACGGGGGGGGGCAGGGGATCGGGCCCAAGGGAAATCGGAGAGGGAGGGGGCGCGATTTGGGGCAAACGGGGGAGGGAAGGGGAGCCAGAGAGAAAGGGGGTCAAGCGCGTTGGCCTAGTTGCGCCTGGGACTTTTGCGTGGGTGGGGAGGTCGCCGGAAGATGAGCAGAAGGTTTTGGTTTGTTGGTTTTTCTGCTGCTGCTGTTGTCGTGGTGATGGAAGGGGCTGCGGGCGAGCAGGAGGCTGGGGAAAGAAAACCTTAGCTTTAGGATCCTCTTGCTTTCTCTTCCCCGCCCCCAATACCTCCGCTGCAGATCCGGGGCCATTCGGGTCGTGGGTAGGGGGGGGGGGAAGAGGACTGCCCGCCGTTCCTTGGCTCTCCCTGGCCGAGAGGTCCCGATCCGTGGAGCGCAGTTGCTCCCCTTTTCAAGAACAGCACTCTGCCATGTAGGAGTGCAGCCTTATGTAAGGGCCTCCCATCCTGGCTCTACTAGGCTGCCGCTCCCATGGAGCCCAACAGAAGTTACTCCCAAATCAGCAGGTCAAAGACCGAACTGAGAGCTAGCGGGGTCATCCTCGGCCGGGTCTACTCAGAGGTCGGTCGGTCTCCTTGCGCTCAGCACGACTTCCTCCCCGGCAAACGCTGGGTTGCTGAAACCTCTTAGATGTTCCCAGGGAATAGCATAAGCAATGGCACGGATTAAACTTTCCGCAGCAGCCTGTCCTTTGTTCTAGTGCAAACCAGCAACGGATCACTAAGATATATTGCATTTTGCCCACCTTTCTTGTGTGCGTGTCTGTGTGTCCAAAGGGGTACCCACAGGCAGGCGCAGGATGGATCCCACCCTCAAAAGTGACAAGAGGCACATCAGCTGCAGAGGGGGACTGAAATTCTTTTGTTCACTGATCCACCACCTTCTAAATCCCACAGCTCTCTGGTGGAGGAGGAGGATGCTTCTGGGGTACCGCTCCTGGAGGCGGGACGATGGAAGGGTGCACTTTTTTGTGAAGGGCGGGCTCCAGGCCGTTTGACTTGGAGTGCCTTCCCTCTAACCGGGACCTGGGTGGTTGGCTGGACTGGCACAACAGAGCCTGCCCTACCTTCCTGAACACACACAAACCTGTCCGGTTCTTGGACCTTTATTGAGAACAGCAATGGACAGTTGGATGGCCAGACTGTGTCTGTGTTTGGTTGTCTTGATTTTGGAAGGTAGCGGTGGCGAGGCTTGGTGAAGCACCTGGATGGGAGCCTGCCTGGCCATGCTGGGTCCTGTACGGAGGCGCACCTAGAGAACATCCCAGTCTAGTCTTAGATCTTATCTGGGGCATCTCAGGTGTAGTTGGAGGGAGAAGTAACTTACGTTTTGGACTGCTTGTGGGGCATTTGCCGGTGATCAGATGATGCTTGGTAGGGCTGCCTAATGCTGCCTTTTTAGTCTAGGACAAGACTATTCCTTTTATGGATCTGAACTGGAGCAATTCTTGGCTGAACAGAAAGGTTGCCTTAACAAAGATCACTCCTTAGCAAATTGACCCTTTTCCAGTGCTGGGTAACTCCATGCTTTAGATCTCTGTCTGCGAAGCCAAAGGTTGGGAGTTTGCTTCCCCACTGTGCCTCCTTGTCATGGGTTGGACAGGATGATCCATAGCTCTGTCTGTCCTTCCCGCTCTGCAGTTCTAAGGTTATTATTATTATTGCTGCTGCTATTCAAAAACATCAAGGGCAGTCAGTTGAAACTATAAAACACTGACTGGTATTATATAACAGATACAAGTTTTAACCAAAAAACCCTAAGTATCTGTTCAATATTGGCATGGTATGAATGCTGTTCTCAATATTGCTGGTTGCTGTAGCTCTGATGGTGTGATTTCTGAGATCTGCTTATAAGATTGTGTGAAATTTCTTGATATTGTTCCCAAAGCCCTGATGATTACGGAGACCACTGAAGGCAAATCGTTTCAATGGCCACATCCCTGTATTTTGTTAGTTTTTCTAATTCTTTATCTTCAACTCTGACATCCCCTGGAATTGCAATGTCAATGATCCCGAACTTTCTTCATTCTATTACTACTATGTCTGGTGTGTTATGTTTGAAATGTTTCTCAGTTTGGATCTGGAAATCCCACAAGATTTTGACTTGGTCATTCTCTGACACTTTCTCTACCTGATGTTCCCATGGGTCTTGGAGGCTGGCAAGTTGCATTTTTTTTTTGCATAATTACCAGTGCACTAATTTTGCCAGATCCTTAGGCCACCTGTGTCTCACCATGGGGAACGGGACACTTTGTAAGAGATCTGAGAGAAGATATTGCCACTGGGAGATATTCGGCCTTTAGGGGTGCCGTTGGTTTAAATTCAGCACTTGGTTAAAATCCAGCTCTTCTGCTGACCTTCTTTCCCTGATGAGATTGCAGTTGGCTTGGCCCCTCTCAGCTTGCAGAAAAAAAAATACATTGTCAAATTACAACCTCCAGTGATGAGTATAAACTCAAAATTAAGCAAAATCAAACACAAATCAAAATAAAAAATAGAACATACACCGTAAAACAGAGAGTTTAGGTGTGGGTTCTGAGAATCACACCTTAACCGTGAGAATTCTTCGTGTCGGGCATGTTAGAAACACAGCAATACATAAATAAAATAACCCCAGATTTACAGATGGGATTTTTGGAATTAAAGGTCTCCCAGACCTATCATTTTAGCAGGCATGAGTTCTGAGAGAGGCTGCTGGCCTAGAGAGTGTAGGTCTGCCAATCGGAGGTCTCTCAGTCACGTTGTTTGGCCTGTGGGGTTCTTGCTGAATGATGGATCTTACAAACATCCATGGATGAGAGTCTTATACCAGGAAATGTCTATTTGTCCAGCCCAGCCCAGCCTTCACTCACACATCTGAGACCAAGAACAGGCTTTGCCATCTCCTCCTACTTGATAGAAAGGTGCCTGAGACTAAACCCAGATATTTTTTATCCAGAAAAGGGCTGTGCACTGGATTCGGATGAACCCTGATTTACTAATCGAATCAGCCTCATTCAGACTGACTTGTGCTGAATCCAGAATGAAGTGGAATGGACAGATTTTTGTTCTGGAGTAAATCAGAGCGAGTTTACAAACTGATCTGTGTCTGCAGGATGGAGTGAATCAGACTGGGCAGAAATCATGCTGCCTTCTTTCATTTTGGGGGAAAAAATGGAAACTTCTAAGGTGTCTAGTATGTGATTTCCCCTAAGGCCAGCAGTCTGGAATTTTATTGGCTTCCTCTCCTCTTTACAATCTATGGTGTCCCCAAATTTCAAGGTTGTTGGTGCACAAGGAAAAAAGTTATAACTGTTTAGATATTCCCACACAGATCAACCAGAAGCCAAAATCGCAGAAACCACATTGGATGTGCCTCAGATCAGTCCAAAACAAATCCGAGTGCCTTCCAGAGCCTCAAGGAGGTCTCTAGCTCAGGGACGTTGTGCGCCACCCTGGTATAAAGGAGTTGCTTTGCACTGCCACCCATTTCCCTTGACCTTTCTGCTGATACTCACCCTGGATCAAGGGTTTGACCCAACCTTGGGTCCCCAGATGTTCTTGGACTGCGATTCCCAGAAATCCTGGCCAGCACAGCTACTGATGACAGCTTCTGGGATTTTTAGTCCAAGAACATCTTGGAGACCCAAGGTTGGGAATCTATGGTCCCTGAACCCTTAAGGAAAATATTTCGGCTTCTGGAGGCTCACAAACCATACGCAAAAAAGGTGGTGTTGTTGGTAAGAAATCAGTTTTGCAGTACAGTAAGCCAGATGGAAAATTTTGTGTGTGAGTACTGTACTTAGGTGCATTTTTCCAGGCCAAAGTCCATCGTTTTCAGCAGATTCTCAAAGTGGTTGTTGACTACCACCACCCCACCATCAAAGACGAAGAATCTTTGCTCTGAGTAGCTGGATTCAAAGACAAGAGAAATCTGTGATCTGGGCTCAGGATCCTTCCTTTATCAGAGGAGGAGATGTGTGTGCATTTCCCTCTCTGTGTAGGTCTGTGCAGTTGCTATTAAACCCTTCATCCCTTGCACCCACTTTCAACCTCCCCCACACTCTCCCCCACCCACTCTTCCCCCCACCCGTGCACAGAACATAATATTCAGGCAACGTCCCTCACTTGTTCCCACGCTCTGCCACAGCAACTCAAGCTGTGCCTTGCCAGTTTGCCTAGTAACATTTTCAGAAGATGATCAGATCATTAAAAAAAACCTGTTGTGTAGGAAAACTCTCCTGTCCCCTCTTTCCTTGTGGTGTGGGGAGAGGTGGGGGCAGTAGCAATTGAACCTAATTAGATACGTTCTCTAGCTTCTGTGTATCCTGTTTTTTATGTGTCAAAGGAAACCTTGGAGGTATTGCTGATAATTTGATGGCTCTTTGACCACCTCTAAAATTAAGCTGACTGATCAATATCTAGACTTGTTATGGACTTATTTTCTTTTTATTATGAAAGCCAGAGAAATAAGCATCAGATTCTCAACCGGATTCAAGGTGGCCATGATTCTCCAAAAGCCCAAGGTTTTGCCAGGGACCTTCTTTCTCTCATGCCCGTAGTAAGATGTTGTAACATCTACAGCAGCCTTGATTTAAATCCAGCTGTTGTTCCAAACTAATATAAATCCATAGGGAACTTGAACACTTTATGACATCTCATTGGGTCTAACTGTACTTTGCAGTTGTTACAGGACTTATGGCGACCCCATGAATGAGGGATCTCCAGAAGGCCCTGTCCTCAACTGCTCTGCTCAGCTCTTGCAAACTCAAGTCTGTGGCTTCCTTTAGAGATTCAGTCCATCTTGTGTTTCGTCTTCCTCTTTTCCTGCTACCTTCAACTTTTCCCAGCATGATTGTCTTTTCCAGTAAATGTTTGGGACTAGTAATTAGATTTAGGCCAGGTAAACTACATAAATAAGGCTCCAATTGCATGGAGACTTCCATGGGAATAATTCTTGTTTATCTCAACAAAGCTTACTTCTGAGTAGACACAGACTCAGGAGGGCTGGAAGGAATTTCGGAAGTCATTATGAACACCACCCATAGAGGTAGGAAAACCACTCTTACCACATCTCTGGTAGGTGGCCAGAAACTTCAAAGGAAAGACAGTCCACTACCTTCTGAATTGCCTGTTCTATTGTTGGACATCTCTCACTACCATGACGATCTACAGCTGTCTGTTAAAGTGGACAAGGCTGGGCTGGAAGTTCGATAGCATACGGTGGCCTCCTAGGTTAAGTCACTTTAATGGTACTGATTTATGGAATGGATTACAAGGCCCTTCACTGTTGGTTGAAAGCAAGATACATGAGGACCTGCCGGTAGAACTTAGAGTTCTTCACAAGGGTTTCTGACTTCCAGTGGTTTAATAATAGAATCAATGAAAACTCTTGCACTCACGCTAGAGATAAGAGGGAAGAAGGTGTTGGGTCAAACTGCACCCGTTCCCTTAAACTGCTCCTCCATAGCTCAGTGGTTTAGGCAGATGTCTGTGAAGCCAGAGGTTGGGAGTTTGATTCCCCCACTGTGTCTCCTTGAGAGGAGCTGGACTGGATGATCCATTGGGTCCCTTCCAACTCTGTAGTTCTAAAATCGTTGTCGTCATCATGCTGCTGGGAGGGAAGCGGTTATCTCCAAAGGTTGGAAACACAGCGAGTAGATCTAAATGAAATAAGGAAGGTCACCAGGGATGTCCTTGTGATGGTGGTGGAGGAGTATTTTTAGGTTTCGAGCCAACCTGGGAAGGGCAGTTCTTTCCCAACCTACCATATATCTATGGGTTGCTTCCAGGTATAGACATCTCAAGAACTTGGAAGAGTCAATCCTGGCTGGGGAGATTCTGAGAGACATATCTGTGTGTGCATGTCCGTTGGTCACATAGAAGTGGACAGGAGGGAAAGACTGATGGGGCCTGAGGGTGGATCCATGTTCTGATCCAGAGTTATTATTTCTTTTTTACCCAGAATTTGGGGGAGGGGACATGGAGGATAGAGTGAGTGAGCTGTAGAAGAGTGCATGACTGCTAGGGAAGAGGTCCTCACTTCTCAGCTTTAAACCTGCTGAGCCTCTTTCTACTATAGTCAGTGGTTGAACAGTTGAATGCTCCGATTTCCATTGGTTTTCCAAACTGCTTCATCTCTGGACTGTTCATGCTAGTTTCCTGCACGGCTGGACTCCAGTGTAGTAGTAGTAGTAAAAACTCCAAAACTCCAGTCCTTGGTTCTCTTAGGGAGTCAATCCAACTCCTATTTGTTCTTCCTCTTTTCCTACTTCCTCTCACTTTTCCTAGCATTATTGTCTTTTCCAGAAAGTTTTGTCTTCTCATAATTTGTCCAGAACACAACAACCTATGTTTAATCATTTTAGCTTCTAATCAGAGTTTGGGCTTCATATCATCCAGCACCCACTTCTCTTATCTGGTGGCTCACAGAATGTGTAAAGTTCTCCTCCAACATCACATTTCAGATGAGTCGGGGTTCCCTCTCCCCCTTGTCAGCTTTCCTCATTGTTCAGCTTTCACATCCACATATATTTAACGTTTTGTTAACCCTGGCTGTTATTTCTATCCAGGCAGAGATGGGAACAATAATTTCTTTTGGAGACAGCCATTGACTACAAAGGTTCGGTTATTTCGGAAGTTGTCGTCCAAAACATTAGACTTTCTCCACAACAATTACTACACAGAAGCTGCCTTTTAGGGATGCTCTAGATGTGCATTCCCTGTGTTATTTGGGGGTTGGACTAAATGACCCTTTGGTTCTCTTCCACCAGCACTATCCTTTAGTTCTCCTGAGATGCCATTGGTCTGTCTTGTTTGGTGTATCTACCTGAGTCCAGCTGCCTGGTTTTGCAGGAGAATCAGGGGGCACTGTCTTTTGAAGCCTTCACTGAGGATGCCAGTTGCGTGACCTGCATGAAAGCACATGAGCCATTGACTTACCCTGATCCTCAGAGCATGGCAAAGTCCTTTGGTGGGACTACAGCCCCCAGAATCCTCGAGCCAGCGTGGCTCGTGGCGTTTCTAAGCTCTGCAACGACTAAGCCCCGTTAGGTTCTGGGAGGCTTCTAAAATGCATTTCGGTCTTCATTGTTTAGAGGCAGTACAAGGAGGATCTTGTGATTCAGGGAACAAAAACAGAGCATCTTTCTATTATGTAACTGCCCCCCCCAATTGCTAAAGGGAACACACATCCTTAAGAGGCCTTGATTGTGAGCTGCTGTACATTTGGGACTCCTTGCTCAATACTGAAATTCTGCTCATTAGAAATCGTTTGAACTCCCCTGCTTTGATTTGGTGCTTTATAGACAAAAGAGAGAGATTTAATGGGGAAAGTTCTCTCCCCAGCCTTGAAACATTAAAATGTCATGTAAATGCAGTTGCTGCTGGTTCTGTCAAAGTGTTTTTTTTTTCAAAATGGTTGTATAGTGTAGCCCAGTTCGGTATATCCAGAGTTTGGGGTCAGCCGTGCTTTTAGGGGATAAGGAACTCCCACAATCCTGCAGCGCTTGACATGTTGACCTGGGCACTGTAGTCCAGAAAAAGTAACTTAGGCTGCAGACCAGTTCGGCCAACCAACGGTTCTGCTAGCAGATCTCTGATGTCGGCTGGCAGACGGAGATTTCTAACAGAAGAAGGGTCTTGTGCCCCATTGTTACTGCCATGACTGGCATACCTTTCTGTTAGCAACACACCTGCAAGGTTGCAGAGGGAGGAATGACTTTCTGATTACCGGGTGTCCAGGATCTTTTTAGTACATCAGCAGGATTGAACCCAGATCTTCTCTGTGCAATGCAGGTGCTCTCCTGCTCTGCTATGAGGATTTTTTAAAAAATGCATTATCAAAACAGAACTTGAGAGAATGACTTTTTGGTTTGGAGTCCAACTTCCAAAATGCCCCAGCCAACATCATCCCAAGAGCTGTGGGCCCCCGTAAGTCACATTTCTAATCCCTGGTGAATGCTACAAACCACATCAGCTCACCACATTTTTATACCAAGTCTTGGGTGGGCCAGGGGTATAAATTTAAATCAATACCTTAGCAGAACATGATGTGCTTCCATGTACTCGAAGGCATGGAGGTTCTCAGAGGCTTAAAAACAGTGCTGAAGTTTTATTAAGAAAATTATTAAGTACTTAATTCCTCATTCAGAGTCGCTTCAAGCTGTTAATTTTCAGTAGGGGCTGGACAGCATGTCTATTTTGAATAGCTTTCTACACTTTTCCAATCCAGATTAAAGCAGGTAAATGTGATAATCTCGCACCCAATGATCCAGTGACCAAATGGAATACTGTAGTAGGTTGTCCTATGGAGTGGGGTCAGCAAGGTCTACCCAAGAAGACTGGGGATTTAAGGCTGATGGGTTTATAGCTCACTACGGCTGAAGTCTTGATGTACGGTCTTTGGGCAAGACGTTGGTGTTCATTCCAACAGGATGTTCACACATGAAGGAGAAGTGGGTGAGAGGGGAGGATGGGGCACCAGCCCGGGTTGGAGCAGGAGACACCTGAGCGACACCTAGTTGCTGGTCCTCAGTGTTGAGATCATCGGGAGAGGCCTCCCCCTTGGTCCCACCACCTTCACAGGTGCACTTGGTAGAGACACAGGAGAGGGCCCTGTCTGTGGCTGCTCCCAGTCTCTGGAACTCCCTCCCACTGGAGGCCACCCTGGTCCCATCTTTGCTGTCCTTCCACAAGCAGGCCAAGACTTTTCAGGCAATCTGGCTGCCTAAATGGGGCTCTTCCGCGGATGATTGTGCTTTACTGCTTTGAATGTGGTTTTGGTGTTGCTTTTATCCACTGTCTTTTTGTGTTGTGTTTGTCTGATCCTTTTTAGGATTTGTGTACTTGCTGCGTTTAGCTTCCAATGTTGTCTTTTAATTGTTGTAAGCTGCCTCGGGTCCTTCTGAAGGAGAAAGGTGGGGTAAAAAGATTTTCAGTAAGTAAATAAATATATTCAGGTAGACCTACAGAATCAACCAATGGACGGTTAAGTCCCAATGAGTCAACTGGTGTGCTCTTGTTGAAACTAAGAGTTTGGCTTGTCCCTTGGTATTTTTATTGTTTGAAAGGATGAGCTAAGCACTCTTCCTCAAAGAACCCATGGGTGGGAATATCTGTATGAGAGAGAAGAGGTTTTTTGGAGTGGAGGAAAGCCACAAAGCCGTGTTTCTTAAGCTGCATCACGGAGAGTCGACTGAAGTGGGAGCCACTGTGACGGAGAGGCTCTGAAACCCTTTGATGCCACAAAAACAGGGGATGTGTGCAGAAATTAGCTTCATTAAGGGCTTTAATCCGTTCCCTGTGTCTTTGGGAAGTGCATGACAGAGTGGGCCAACGTCTGCCTTGTCTTGTGTCTCACCCGTTCCCTTTGAATCATGTTCGGTTCTGCATTTTTAGCCGAAGCGAATCCGTCCTGCTGTTTTCGGCCCATCAGCACTCTGCTGTGAACCGATAGACCGTCTGTAGTCTCGGATGAATGAGAGCGAACTTCGATACTGAGAAGGGCTAGGTTGTTAACCCATAATAGTGAATAAAAATACAGATTTTAAGAAGGTGAATGTCTTTTACAAAATCCTTTTTTAAAAAGGAAAAAAAAACCCAAACCCAACAGTTCTAACTGGGATACAGTACAGGGTAAGGGCTGAGAGGTTTAAGATGACTTTATTTAATAAATAAATAATTCTAAAAAATAATAATTAAATGAATAATACATTATTTAGATTACAGTTAGAATACCCCAGGCAGCCATGGCTGCTGAGAAAGCATGCTGGATGAGAACTGTAGTCTACAAAAAGTGGTGTTGTTTTTTCCCCTGATCTCCTACCAAAGAGGACAGTCTCTGAGATGAACACAGAGCACTTTCTGATACAAATCCCATGAGGATCTCCGGTTGAGAGACTTCATTATCCACATTCACTGGTGGCAAGAGGTGAGGTGCCGGGATTTTAAAAGCTGCAGAACCCTGACCTTGGAAGGGCTGGCTGTAGAGTTTAAGCCAGCGCGGTCACCCAAGTGGATCGGGGACTCTTTTCTAGCTGTCTCAGGTGAAGCAGAGCCCAAGGGGCTGGGTGGATGGGGTCCAAGACTCAACCATAGCCTGGAGAGCCTTGGGACTATTGGTGGTATCTCCCAAGTTGGAGGAGGAGGGAGCAGAACTTTGAAACCTTCTTGACTGGGTACGACTCCCAGAATCAAGGCTGGAAGGCTGGGTCAACCTTGAGCCAGTTATCAGAGCTCATTGGGATTGAACTCATGTTGCGAACAGAGTCTTGACTGCAGTCCTGCAGTTTAACCACTGTGCAACAAGGCTCAGTAAGGAAAGCTTTTCATCATCACCCTTCCCCCCCCCCTACAAAACACACACACAAAGAGATATAAAGCCCTGAAGTCATGGCTCTGTTTTCTTCTGCCACACCTTTAACAGAAACCCAAGAAATATCCTACAAACAGGAGGAAGTCGATGATCATTCCTGTTTCATAAAGACGGTGCCTCTGCTCTGGGTTTTAGTTCGAACTTGGCAGGGCAATAAGAGTCCCTGCTTCTTTAACTCCATCTAGATCAATGACGTCATCATCATCATTACCATCATTATCGGTGTTGCCTCTTTTTTTCTTTTTGCACTTGTCCGTAATCTTTTTTCCTTCCCCTCCTGCAACTTTCTTCCTTCGACAGCTTCCTCGTGGCTTTCTAGCCACTCACCTTTTCCACCCTTTCACTTCCACCTCCCTCCCTTTCCTTTTTCATCGGCTATTTTTGGGATGAGTTAATGGAACAGCATCAATTTTGCCCTCGTCCGGCCGCCCATCTTCTCGCCAGGCTGTTAATGCAATTGTGTCATGAATACAAAATATGCCGCGCGAAGGTAAGCTGATTAGGAGCTATAATGAATCAGTGCCTTTCTCCATGGCCTCGGAGCCTTGCCTCCCTTCCAGGCGAAGGACGGGAAGGTCAGGGAGAAAAAAGGGAGATGAGGAGGGAGTAGCACAGGAGATGCAGGGAGAGTCTCACCAGGAGAGAGGCTTGGAAGTAGAAAAGTAGCCCATTGGCTGGGGTGGGTGATGCTCAAATGGGGGGGCATATGCCAAACATACCCCCCCTCCAGTTCCACCTAAATTATAGAATAATCATGTGTTGTCAAATCAATTCTGACTTACAGTAACCCTTTTCAGGATTTTCTAGGTAGAGGATACTCAGAAGTGCTTTACCGTTCGATTCCTCTAGGGGTGCTGTGGGACTGTGCAGCTGGCTCAAGGCCACCCAGGCTGGCTTTACTCCCAGGAGGCACCGTGGAGAACTGAATTTCCAACCTCTGGCTCTGCAGCTAGATACTTAAACTACTGAACTATCCCAGCTAGTATAATCATCATCATCATGTGCGGTCAAGTCAATTATGATTTATGGCAACCCTATTCAGGGATTTTCTAGGTAGAGAATACTCAGAAGTGCTTTACCTTTTCCTTCCTCTAGGGGCAGCCTTGAGACTGTGCAGCTTGCCCAGGGATATACAGGCTGGCCCTATTCGCAGGAGGCACTGTGGGGAATCAAACTCCCAACCCCTAGTTACAAAGCCAGATACTTAAACTACTGAGTTATCCAACCAGCTTACTTGAAATCATACAATTTATTTATTTTATTTATTTAATTTCTATCCCGCCTATCTGGTCATACTAGACAAATTTAAAAGAAGGATTTTTATTTTTATTTTTTCCCTGATTTGCCATGGAAATGCAGTGGCTTGCCATAAATAAGCAGTGTGTGTGTGTGTGAACAAATGAGTATATACCATATTTGCTTGAATTTGGTTAAATTGCATATGAATGAGATTTTTTTCTGAAGGTGGTGTTAAAAGGAAAAATAATTTCCCTGCTGTTTACCGCCTAAAATTGTCAGTGATTCATAAGCAGAGCCCAGAAGGGGCAGAAGGACCTTCCAACTTGGAGGTTGATGGAAAGGAGGAAAAGCCAGAACAGTGAATCATGCAGAGCTGCAGTGGGGAACATCTTCAGTAAGCAAGTTATTGGTGCCCACAGAAGCCTTTGCTTCTTTCATGAATATATCTCCTCTGGTTTGCTCCAATTTCCTTGTTCTTTTACTGCGGTCTGAAATTTTGCAATCATCTCCTTAACCATTCCTTTCCCTTCAAATATATATTTGAATGTTTGATTGACTGTTGGAAGAAAAGTGACCCAAAGCGTCACAGAGATGGTTAAAAATGGGATGCTGACTCAAAGTGGGGTGAGAAGGAACCCAGGCACAAGGATGATTGATTGGAACAGGTCATGGCTCACTGGTGGCTTTATAATCAAGAGCACTCTATACTTTGGTGTCACTTATATTCTTATAAAAACTTTTTTTAAAAAAATGATTGAAGGGTGGATGAATCAGCCAATGGGTATTCAGTGGTCCAATTAGCCCACCATAGATAAATGGAACCTCCACCTTCAGAAAGTGTCTACCTCTGAGTACCACCTGTTGGGGAATGACAGGGACATGCTATTGCATTCATGCTCTGGTGGGGGAATCTCCAGATGTCTGTTGCACCAAGTCTCAATCGCTTCCCTTTGGCTTTGTTTAAGGCATGGTATAGCCTCTTCCTCTGGAAGCGAGAGAGGGAGGATGGAAGAGTGGAAGGAGGGAAGGAAGGAAGAGGGAACCGAAAGGAGAAAGAGGGAAATGAGGAGAAGAAGGAGAGAAGCGGAAGGAAGAGGAAAGGGCTGCAAATGAAAGGAAGGAAAAAGGGAGGGAGGAGGAAGTAGGGAGGAAGAGAAGGAGGGAAGTGGGAGGGAGGGAGGGAAGAGGGAGAGGAAGGAAGGAAGGAAGGAAGGAAGGAAGGAAGGAAGGAAGGAAGGAAGGAAGGAAGGAAGGAAGGAAGGAAGGAAGGAAGGAAGGAAGGAAGGAAGGAAGGAAGAGCAGCGGGGGGTGTGTGTGTAAGATTGTCAGTGCCCTGGTTTTCTCCCCTTTATCACCTGCTTCTTTCCAAATATCCATCCATCCATCCATCCATCTTTCCCCTCCTCCTCCCTCTCTCTTTTCCTTCCTTCCTTCCTTCCTTCCTTCCTTCCTTCCTTCCTTCCATTCATCATCAGCTCCTTCCTTCCTTCCTTCCTTCCTTCCTTCCTTCCTTCCTTCCTTCCTTCCTTCCTTCCTTCCTTCCTTCCTTCCTTCCCTCCCTCCCGGCTCTTGGCCTGCCGCCGCCGCCGCCGAGTAACCCCCCCAGCCCTTCCTCTTCCTTCCTCTTCCCCTTCCTCGCCATGGGGGGGGGGGGCGCCCGGCCCTTGATTAGTATGCGAGCGCGCCCGCCTGGCGCCGAGAGATGCGGCAGCGGCGGCAGCGGCGGCGGCGGCGGCGAGGAGGAGGAGGAGGAGGAGGAGGAAGAAGACGAAGAAGACGCGGAGGGCTGGCAGCGCCGTCACGCTCACCCGGCCAGCGAAGGCAGCCCAGCCCTTGCAGGAGCGGAACGGGGCGGATGGGTGGGCAGTAGCAGCATCAGCACCACCAGCGCCCGCCGCATCCCAGACGCGGAGCAGGGCCCTCCGGCGCGAAGCATCCTTTCTCCAGCCCGCCTCGGTGGCTTGTCTCCCCTCCCTCTCTCCCTCCTTCCCTGTCTCTCTCTCTCTCTCTCTCTCTCTCCACCCCCCCTTCCCTCACTCTCTTCCTCCTCCTCCTCCTCCTCCTTCCTGCCTGCTTGCTTTCCTTCCTGGTGCATCTAGCTCCGGGGCTCAACTGGTTGGGGGATGCCGCGGTGGCCGCTCTCCCTCGCAGGTCCCAGCCGCGGCTCCGAGCTGGAGAGAGACTGAAACAGAGGAGAGCAAAAGAGAGAGAGAGAGATTGAGAGGAGGACCCGCCAGCAACAGGCACCGGCGCGCCCGCAGATCCCCATCGCCGCCGCCGCCGCTTCTCCAAAGGCACCACCAACCCGCCGGAGAGCCCAGCCGAGAAGACCCCCTCGGGGGGAGAGAAAGCCAGAGGAGGGAGAGCCTGGCTGGTTCCCCCCCCCCCGCCGCCGCCGCCGCCGCTTCCTTGCCTCTTTTTTTTTTTCTCCTCTTCCTCCTCTCTTCTAGCATGGTGGATGTATGGACAGTCTCACGGAGCAGACGTTGACAGCGCCCGGCCTCCCGGCTCCTCACCTGGAGCACTACAGCGTTCTCCATTGCACCATGACCTTGGATGTCCAGACGGTGGTGGTCTTTGCCGTCATCGTGGTCCTGCTGCTGGTCAATGTCATCCTCATGTTCTTCTTGGGCACCCGCTGAATGGACCTGCTGCCTGGCCTGGCCTGGCCTTCTTCCCCCCCGCCCGGGCTCTTCATTTCCCACCCACCCAGCCCCCCTCCTGCCATTCCCTCCTCTTTCAACTGAATCCCCCCCCCTTCCATCTCTCTGGCTTCCGCCTTGGGTTTTCCGTCTTGGGCTCCGGCTTCTCCGCTTCTGACGCGGTGATGGTTCCACGCTGAGGAGGAGGAAGAGGCGACCCGTCGGCTGTAGGAAAAACAAAAAAACAAGCACAAAACCACCTCTGGAGAAGGAGGAGGAGGAGGAGAAGAAGGGAGGGAAAAATCCGAATTGACAAACAAAAACCATCCAGAGAGCAAGAGAGAGAGCGAGAGCGCAAAAAAAGGGGGAACAGTAAACGGAAAAAAATTATCCCCATAAACACACAGAGGAAAAAAAAATACTTTACTGAGGGGGGAGACAGAGCGAGCCACCAAGAGATTCAACATGGCCTCGTTGTGATCTGTATGACGTTGGTATATTATCTCTCCATAAATCTTTTGTCATGTCTTGTCTTTTAAGTATGCCTGTAAGTGGATCTGCTTTAATGGCCCGTTCATTCTTGATTCATTGATGGATTGCTGAATCTATAGATATATATGTTTGTGTGTGTGTGTGTGTGTGTGTGTGCATGCGCGCGCGCGTGTGCGCGTGTGTTTGGGTGCGCGCATGCACGCTGCACATGTTGGAATCTCAGCCCAGAGTCCGGCTTCTGCCTGGAATATTGATTGCTGGACCTGCCAGCGTCTCCACCGAAAGCGACGCTTGGGGGTCTACTGGTGATCCGAGGGAGGCTGGGATTTCTGTGCGTGTGCGACAGAGAGAGGGGGGGGGGTTGCCTTGTAAGGAGGATGGGATGCATAGTCCTCCTTTAAAGCGATACCATCGTTTGAGAAAGACAAAGGGGAAGGAATGACTCCCTTAGGCGGGATGGTGGTGCTGAGATCTGTTTAATCCTCAAAGGATTCCCCCATCTCTGGAAAGCCAGTGCCTTTAATAAAGGGAATGGCAAGAGAGAGAGAGAGAGAGAGAGGGACGGATGAAGATTCCCCTGCTGGGTCAGGATTTCAGCAAAGAGGAAGAAAATGAATTTTATTAAAAGCATGGGCTGGATGGGATGAGGAAGCCTTTGGGAGAGGGGGAGTTATTTATTTAATTGCGTTGCCTTGACAATGTGACTCAAATCCTCAAACCTCCCGGCCTTCCCCCCACCCCACCCCACCCCACCCTGACCCTTTCAGTTCTGGCTTCACCCCCATCTCTTTTGGGGCGGCTCCATCAGGCAACAGAAGCAAGTCCAGCCAGCTGGGCTTCAGGGGTCAGTGTGGGCTTCCCCATTTTGGCAGGCGGGCTGGCAGAGAGAGAGAGAGAGAGAGAGAGAAGAGAGAGAGAGAAGAGAGAGAGTCTGTTTGCTTTTGGCTTTTGAAATACACTTCTCTCTACCAGTGATCCTCTCTCTCTCTCTCTCTCTCTCTCTCTCTCTCTCTCTCTTGGTCTCCCAGTGTCTGGCTCATTCAAAGCTGGCATGGAGGTAGGAAGCCGAGAGAAAGGGGGGGGGGGAATGAAGAACAGAGGAAGAAAAGAAAAGAAAAAAAGAAAAATCTTTGCCTACCACAGAGATAACAAGATTCCCAGATGGGCAGCTTAGGGTGACTTAATTTGCATCGATTTCCTGGGGAATGAAGTGCTGAATTGTGTATTATATGAGATTGGAGGGGAGGGCTTTGCTCAGCTCTCTGTGCAACAGTGGCTGAGAAAGAAACACAATTGTCCAGAATTATGGCCCCAAGACAGGCAGCCTCAGGGAAGAAGCAAAGCAGAGCTCAAGAAGACCTAGAAAGAGCATCTTTTTCGGTTATAGGGCTTCTTTGGGAAACCCCAAATATGTGAAAGCAGCCTTCATGCAGCCTTGTTTGATCTTTTCAAAATCATTAGTTTTTTTCTGGTGATTGAGGAGGAAGGGGGGGGGGGAACCCAGCCTCCCACATTTTCCTTCACCTGTTCCCAGCAGGTATTTATTGCATGCTCTATATGTATGCCTGTATACACGTGGGCTGCAGGTATAGTTTTACCTGGTAACGGATAGGGCCCTTTGAAATGAATGAAATTTGCCCCAGTTGGAGCCTTAAACTGGATCAGACCCCAGTGAGAAATGTCAGTGATGGGGAAAGGCTGCTGGCCATTTCTTGATGAACCCTGATGATGATGATGATGATGATGATGATGATGATGATGATGATGATAATAATAATAATAATAATAATAATAATAATAATAATAATAATAATTAATAATAATAATAATAATAATAATAATAATAATAATAATAATAATAATAATAATAATAATAATAATAATAATAATAATAATAATAATAATAATAATAATAATAATAATAAAAAATAGCAGCAGCAATACTAACAACCAGATTTCCAGGGGCAGTTACAAGATAATCCCGTAGAAATATCACTCTTCACAGGCTCACCGGCCGTTGCCGGAGCCGACAGGTGTCTGGATTTTGGCTTGTTCGCTTGTTGGCTATCTGAAGGAACAGGTGTTTGTGACGACTCTCATGAAGTTTGATGGGTGGGTGTTTTTATGGGTTTTTAAAAAAATAATTTCCAGTGAGACAATTTGGAATATTTGCAATGCCTCTCAAAGTGTGCAGCCTCGGGAATGGATGTCGCCCTGACAGAAGAGTATGTCGCTCGATTCTTGTCTGCTTTTGATCTTGAAGGAATGATATAAACTGGCCCGAAAGGGGTGGGAGAAGGAGTCGTGAAAGGAAGCAATGGGCGGACAGACATGTGGGGCTGGTGGGTTGTTGTTTTCTCTCTCTCCCCCCCCCCCCTTTAACATCTCTGATCTTCCTTGTAAGATCTGAACATGTTTGTCCCCAAAATAACAGCGACGGGCATTGCCTGGCAACTGGCGAAATACCTCACTGCCACCTGGATGAATCACTTTCCTCTCATTGTGAAGATTTTGGCAGATTGCTGAGGGGGAGGCAGTGCTTAGTATATGGAGCATCTGCTCTCTTTTGGCCCGACAGCGACAATGCCTTTTTAAAAATCTTTTTTTTAAAAAAAATATTATTATGTTATCACTAGTGCATGTTTGTATTTTGGAAGGTTTTCCAAACAAATTTGAGGTGTCTTGATGAATAATTATAAGATGCATACGAGCTCCTGGGAGGAGGCGTAAAGAGGAAGTTTGTCCCAAAAACCTCTTCTGGGGCAAATCCAGTTCTGAAACCTGTCATTTTAAAACAAATGCTAGCCATAATGGCTACCTAGATTTCTTTCCCATTTAAAAAAACAACAACCCTAAAGAAAATAGGAACGAAAGATACCAGAAGATTCATATATTCTCTTGACAGAGGAGAGTCAGAACATCCAGAACTGAATGAAAATTTGGAGCCCTGTTAGATGGCCAGAATCGTGGCTAGGCTCGCTTACAACATCTCACTGAAGTCCTATGGAGGTGACTCCTGGGTAAAGCTATAAAAGGTGGTGGCCACCGCCATTTCTTCACAAGCCATTCCTTATGAAGTATCTACAGGAGGAGTTGGATGATGGCATACCTTTTTGAGTCCTATTTTGGAAATCTGTGCTGACAACCGTATTTTTTAGCGCCGCAGAGCTACTGATGGAAGAATCTGCAAGCTTTGATGGGAGGCTTTGAATGCAGATGAGATTTCTGGCCATCAGCTGCACAGATGGCCTTTAACAGAGAAGAGCCTTAGGGTTGGGCATAGCTGGATTTGAATCCATGGGACACGTGAGTCATGTGGACGTAGGAAACTGTCTTATACTCAGTCAGATCGTGAATCAGATCTGCTTAACCCGGTATTGTGTGGGTAGGAATTCTGCAGGATTTGGGGGAAGAGTCTTTCCTTAAAGCTATCGGGGATCACGGCAGGGACCTCATGAAAGCAAAGCAAGTGCTCTCTGGCTAAACCACCAATCCCGTTGATTTCAAATTGAGCTCAATTCCATTTATTGCAAGAGGGCTTTGCTAAGTACAGAAAGTCAGTGTGGTGTGATGGGTAGAGGGTTCAACTAGGATTCAGGGGGCCTTGATTCAAATCCCAGTTTGGCCGTGGAACCTGACTGGGAAGATGCAATGGTCACCCACTGCTTGAATATCTTGACATCTTGAAAACTCTGTTAGGATCGCTGTTAACTTGGAAGTATTACCAATCACACCCGTCAAAGCATGACTACATTTACAACCCACTGAGGCCGGATCTATACACAAGCTATATAAGTCCCAATGGAATGCCTAAAATCATGAGGGATGTCAGAATGCAGAAATAATGCAAAATCAGTACGATTGAACAATGTGGTTGGCTTTGGTAATGCTGTGAGGCTTCCTGAATTTGATACGGCTTAGCGTGTCTTCAGTCTCGTCCTGGATCTAGCCCATAATTCTTATGTAACGCTACTCCCGTTATGTTTCGGTTTGGGAAAAAAGCCTCGCTGAGGAGTCGGTGAGCCATACTCCCAAGAAAACATGCACATGATGGCAGGGTTAAGGCTGGTTCGACCTCGTTCCCTTAATGAGTAATAATAATGTTTTCGTATATAAGGGGAAACTGCTCCAAGTGGACCCGCATTTTTTCGTGCACGGGTTCCGAACGTGCAAAGCCATCGTTCTCTGAGCGGCTGACAAAATATGTGAGCCTTTTAAAGAAGGAAACAAGAGTTGAAATTAACCCTGTGGAAGCTTTACACGGCAGGTCTGTGCACGTGGCCTTCTCTGAATTTGTGACCATCAGTCCTAGAAACAGAGCTAGGAAATGGTGCAAAATTCCACACAACTCTCTGGCGCACTCTTTTTGATGTTTTCGATCATCAGCATCCTGTCTTATTTAAGGTGCACTTGTTAAACTTAACTCCTTCCCCTTATAAATTACGGCCCTCCAGTGCAGAAATTAGTTGGGGGTCAAAAGGTGGGGGAAAGAACCAGCCATCTGGGGCACCAGGATTAGGCCAACCTGAGTAGATTTTCAAGGAGGGGAGTCCCTTCTTTCCTCAGCCTTAATTCGAATGCTTCCCCACTCCTGGATCTTGTACCCCATTCCTTGGAGGGCGGGGGAACTGAAGTCAGAAACAGAGGGGAGACATGCAAACGAATGAATGGCCCAAATCATGTGGTTTTGCATAATCACTTGCACTGGAGTAGGCCTATGGAATCCATGGGGATTCCGTGAGTCAACTCTTCCATATGTTCCATGGGCTCAAATGGGCCTTCTCTAGCCGCACCTTACTATGCTAAAGTAAGTTGCATTTGAATCAAGTAGGTGCCTTTGAATCCATTGGACCTACGAAGGAGCTGACTCGCCACGTCCCCCTGGGTTCCCTGGGCCTGCCCTCGTGTCCCTTACCATACTAAGGCGCAGGATCTAGGCCATCATTTTGGTGAAGCGCGGGGGTGGCCTTTGCCTTCAGCAAATTGAGCAGCAAATGTGTGTAACATGTAAAGATATGAATTAGGAAATCATGGGTTGTTGCATGACTGTTAAATATGCTAAAAAGATGATGTCAACATTCACATAGGGAAGTCAGTCCTGCAATG